>NW_027150580.1:600000-1070000 GCF_001643675.1 Monocercomonoides exilis
TCAAATTCTGGTGCAAGAATAGCGTCCTCTTCAGGAGCTTTTATTTTAAAAGCAAAAAAAAATTTTTTCATACTAAATTTCAAAAAGAGAATAGTTTCCAAACATTTGTAAGTACTATAAAAATTTTCTATTTTAGGATTTTGCTTTGGTGGATCAGATTTTGTTGATTCAATAGGATATAATCGTCTGTTTCTTTTAAATTCAGCAATTGCATCTGAAATAAAAAAGTGAATATCAATTAACAAAAATTAATTATAAAAGATAAGTGAGCATAACTGTCAACATTCCAACTAGTTTTTTTTAATAGAGTCTCTGCAGTAACAAGGCTAAATATTTTCTTACAAATATCTATTTGGAAGCATCACTTGAACAAACCTACAACCAATAGCTGCAACAACACGATTTTTAAGTTGAGTTGAATTTGAAGGGGTTCTCCACATAACTTTAATTTGATTTATAATAATAAAATATCTTCGATCAATTACGTTATAAAATTATTGCACAAAAAATTTTGTCATATAGTTATTGTTTATTCCAACACTTTTTTTCTTGCACTTGGAACTTGAATTTGAAGAACTTTCAAACATTGACGATTGGTGAAAAAAGTCAAACCTTTATTTTGAAGAGTCATGGACACAGATCTCGAAGAATACTTCAAAACTCTTGATGCATTGGTCGAAAAAGAAATTAAACCAGATGTCCGTTCGGAAATTTTTGATGTCCTTACAAAGCTGTATGCAAAATCAGAGATCATAAAAAGCTCACAGAAATTACCAAATATGATTGAGCGACTATGTAAGTATCTAAAAATTTTACATCAAAGCAAAAATCCATTACGATCAGAATTTCAAAAAATTGTAATCGAGTTTTTATTGAGTTTAAAATTAAATGCTCATGAGGACATCAAAGAACAATTGCAACAACTTTCTGACTGCATGTGCGATGTATTTTTAGATGATTATGATCAAACTTGCAAATGTCCTATTCGAGCTTTTGAATTACTCAGATCTATTAATACAACTGACTCGATTCAACCTTACATGAAAAAACTTTTGTCAATTTATGACAGATTGGATGTATGCCATTTTTCTTTGAAATTATAACATCAATTAAAATTTCATTAAACTATTCGTTAACACGAATTTATTTTTATTAAATGTATATTATTTATCTTTTCGTCATCGCTTTATAGTCAAAAGAATCAGGAGCGCTTTCAAAATCAACAATTGATCTTTTGAAAGAATTTCCCTACGAACTTGAAAGGTTCTTCAAGCAATCTCCAAAAGATTTGCTACCGTTACTACCGTTTATACGAAATGTGATTAAAGTCATTCCGGAAAGCGCAATAAATGCTCAACTTCGATCTCATTTCATGGCACTTTTACCAGTTGTTTTTCGGGCACTGCCAAGTCCATTGGACGAGGCTCAGCGCAACTTGGTTGGAACTTCAATCATTCAACTTCAGATGGGTATTCGAACGCCAGGTAGTTTTGATGAAAAAAGCAAGCTGATTGAGATTACCAACCAACTCTTTTCGTCCCATCAAGCATTTGTGCATTTTGGACGAATAATCTTTCGAATGAGCAGAATACACTTCCGCAACGAAGGCATCGACAAGCTCTGCCAGCCTCTTCTATCGGATGCTGTTTTGCAGAGCCAAGCGACTGCCGACGGGGTGCGTATAACTGCACCAGAGCTAGCGGCGCGAGTGCTGGTGACATCGGTGGAGGCGCTGGCGAGCCCGACACGGCTGATGCTTGCAGCTCGCCTGGCGAACCAGCCGTATGTGGGGTATGTGCAGCAGCTGCTGGGGCAGGTGCTATGCTCTCTGCTGTTCTCAGCGGCGTCTGTGCTGCTGTTTGTGCTCGACAGCACGTCGTGTGGGTGGACAGCCGATCGAATCAAAAGTGTCAGGGCTGCTGCAAAGAGGCAGCTGCAGAGCGGCTTCAGAGGAGGAAGCGGGGGTTTTGGTGCGCAGATGCTGTCTGCTGCACAACTGCCGCTGTCTCCCAGGCAAATGCAGCCTCAACCGCCAATTCTGCCACTAACATCGCCTTCTTCTGTTTCTGCTTCGTTTCCGTCTGCTTCTTCTTCAACTGCATCTTCCTCTGCGATTCTTCCTTCTTCTTTCCCTTCATTTGCTCCGATGCAGCCCATTCATCCTCTTCAAAGGCCTCCCGCAAAGCAACCCTTTTCACTTGCCAACTCTGCATTTTCTCCTTCGCCTCAGCCATTTTGCCTCTTTCCTTCTCCTTCTTCTGCAATTCCTGTGCAAAATGCAGCACAAACAGGCTTTTCTGCCCAGAAACAACTGGGCCCTTCATACCCCCAGCCTTCTCAGAGCACAACAAGCTCAGTTCCACCATTGCAAATGTCTCCTCTTTCTTCTTCTTCTTCTCTGCCATCTTCTTCTTCCTCGTCTTCATCTCCTTCTTCTTCAGCCTCGATGAAGCCTCTTCCTTCGCCTAAGCAAGCCGCTTTTGGCCTGCCTCCTATTCTTGCACCGACTGCTTTTATTCCATCTGCTGCTGGCCATATTCCGATCTCATCAACAACTTCTTCCTCTCCTTCTTCTTCAAATGCTTCTCTCCCCAGCTCTTATTCTTCTTCTGCTTTGCCATCTTTCCCATCGAATCTGCCATCATCATCATCTTCTTCTTCATTCATCACCCCTACTCAATCAACTCTTTATCCAACAACAACAGCAATAACAAAAACTTCTTCCTCATCTTCTTCCTCTTCTCCTTTCTCTTTCCCTTCTTTCCTCAACTCCGACGACCAGCTCATCGAAGAGCTGCGCTTTGCCCTGTCTGAGTGGTGCCGGCGGATGATGCTGCCTTTTCTGCTCTCTTCGCTTGTCTCTCTCTTCTCAGCGTGTGTGGAAAGGCAGCTCATAACAGAGCAGGCAGACAACTGCGCCATCGGCTACTTCACAGACACGGCAGAGTACGAGTCGATAAATGGATCAGTTACACAGAATTTATCTGCTCCTTCACATGCTTCTTCTTCAAATTCTTCACCTTTGTCATCATCATCACCTTCTTCTTCTTCTTCTTCTTCTGGTTCATCTAATTCATCTGATTCGAAAACATCTTCTTCTTCTTCTTATTCTCATTCTTTTGCACAGATTATGCCACTGAAGTCATTCATAGTGTCTTCTTTCCCATACACAGAAATCACATACATATATCTCACTTCAACTGTCAGGCTTATTCTCTTATTGTTCCCGTTGATTGTTTCCACTCTGAAATTGAGAGAACAGCTGAATTTGGAGTCAAAGACGAATTCTCGATGCACGTTGACTCAACAATTACAACAAATCAATGATGTTTCATTACAAACATCATCATCATCATCATCATCATCGCCAACAAATTCTTCTTCTTCTTCTTCTTCCTCATCTCTTTCATCTTCACCTTCATCTTCTTCCACTACCAACACCAACACCACCACCACCTCCTCTTCCTCTTCATCTTCCTCTTCTTCTCCACATGCCCATTCCTCAACCATCGTCTCAGCAGAAGGATCGATTGCCTCCCAAAGTGTGTCTGCGATGAAAGTGCTGGAGCTGTTCTGTGTGAAGAAGAGCAGAAACGAACTTGTGCAGGACATCATCAAAGACAGCGACGAGACAGTCAGATTGGATGTGCACTTCAGCCGCCACAGCAACACATCTCTGCAGAAGGAAGGGAACAAGACACCGAGGGGATTCTATCGCTTTGCTTCTTCTATTGCTTCTGCAGACACATCACAACATAATACCATTTCATCATCATCATCATCATCATCATCCTCTTCCTCTAATTCTTCTTCGCCATCATCATCATCATCATCTTCTTCATTCCAGTGTATTCCAACTCATTCTTCATACATAGCACCAACCCCAATCACACAAATAACCATTCCTTCGATGCATTCTCCCCTGTCAAAATCAGATTCTATCTCATCTTCTCATTCCTCTTCATTCACAAACACTTCTTTTTCTGAATCTGCCTCTGCCTCTGCCTCTTCTTCTTCTTCTTCCTCCTCCTCACCCCTTTCCTCCTCACTTCACAAGCCTTCCACATCACTCATTCAAACACATTCACAATCATCAACACAACATTCACTCAAACCAAACTCTGTTGAGCTATTTTCACGTGATGAACACTCCATCGTGTATACCTTTGTGGAGTCTGCACTCAAATACAGCTGTCTGCTCAGCAGCCGAAAGAGCTACAATTTTGCGCTGGCTGATCTGTTGCGTGCCTTCATGTTCAGCGGAGAAGAGATGGTGGCTGCCCTTTGCCAGCCAGAGCGACTGGAGTGGATGCTTTCTCTTGTGGACGCATGCGCAGGAAGAGGAAAAGCACCAACAACTCGACTGACACAGCAGATGCAGCTGGACAAGAAGAACACGCAAAGAGAGAAGGAAGACCAGTCTGCAAAGAAAAGACCTGCCCAGTTCGCAAAGGAGCGTGTGCTAACGCAGATCTTCCTTCTTTCCAATGTTAACAGCGCCCTTCAGCCACCTTCTCCTTTTTGTCCTCTCTCGCCTTTTTCGCTGACTGCCTCAGACGACCCAGCTGGTGCTGTGTTTTTGGTGCGGCTGTTCCAATACAATCCGAACGATTCTCTGAGCACGAAGTATTTTGAGTCATTAATCCACTTCATCATTCAGCAGTGGAGTCGGACGGGGCGTTGGACGATGGCTCAGATAATGCTGCTGCGAATGTGGATGCAGACTCCGCTAATAAGTGCGATGGCCAAGATGATTGCGCCGATTGTTGATTTGGCGCTGCAGCGGTGTGTTTTGAGTGCAGCTGGCCCTCTCTGCGCAGACGATGTGGACATGCTGGTGTTTCTGCGCGATCTCCTAGCGCTTTCTGAGAGCGAGGCTGTTTTGTGCAGCTTTTGCAAGTCGGCAAAGGCGAAGCAGAAAAACTCTGTGTTGTCTACAGCAGCAGCAACAAACGAGCACGAGAGCAACTCAAAACAGCAGAAGCAGACAACACTGAAGGAAGCGACTTTATCTTTTGAATCGAGTCTTCCTTTGCCTCCTCAGCAGCAAGAACTTCCAATCATCTGCACACATTTTGAATACAAAAGACACATAAAATCCCGTTCATTGATTTCTGGCGCAGCTCTTTCGTCTGACGCGAACGAAGAGACTTTGATACAGACACTCACTGAACGCATCCTCAACACCTCAGAATGGCCTGAGAAGGAGCTTCTCAGCATGATTCTGTTCCTTCTGCCGTTTTCTCCTGCAACTCTTAAAAAATGCTGCAGTAGTGTTGTCTTTGTGATCGCCTTGATTTTGTCCTGCAAGTCGATTCAAGGGATGTCTGTTCGTCTTGCTGGGAATGTGCTCAATTTCTATGCGAACGAAATGAGCTCTGCAGACTTGGGATCTGCAATAGAGCAGTGTCAGGGAGATCTGCTGAGAGGACTGGTTGATCGGGCATCGAATGACGAGGAGTTTTTGAGGCTGTGGGGAAGAATGGGAGAGATAGCTAGTGACCTCACACACAGCTCTGTCGATGTGAAGATGCGAAGAGGAGACGCCAACTGGAGCATGTATTCAGAGGCTGAAGAGACAGGAAACAAAAGCAGCAGCGGTTGTTCAGGCAGTGTCGATTCCAATGGCGATGCTCTGCTGCTGGTGCTTGACTATCGCCCACCTGTTGAAGACAAAGATCTGATTGCTGACTCGCTGATGGAGCAGGTGCAGAACTCTGTTCAGGATTCAGAGATCAACGAACAGAATCAGAGAATGCATCAGTTTCAGCAAGTGCTTCAGCAGCAGATGCAACAGCAGCAACGAATGGCTGCACAGCAAGGACAGGACAGAAACAGCAACATGGCACGAGTTATGGGCAGAGAAGGAATGCACGCTCTGCAACAGGTGCAACTGCAACAACAGCAACAGCAACAGCAACATTTCCAACAACATGCACAGCAGCTTCAGCAGAAGCAGCCACCAAACGTGTTTTCTCAGCCACTCAGTGGCCAACCTCAAGCACAAATGTCAGCTGCAGCTGGTCAGGCAATGCGAATGGCGGCCGATCAGAAAAACTCAATGACGATTCATGCACACCAGGTGAGTGACATCATCGAACGTGATGGC
Source organism: Monocercomonoides exilis (assembly GCF_001643675.1). Lineage (NCBI taxonomy): Eukaryota > Preaxostyla > Oxymonadida > Polymastigidae > Monocercomonoides > Monocercomonoides exilis. Next base: position 606,110 of record NW_027150580.1, read on the forward strand.
TCTGCTTCTGCTGGCGGACTGAACTCAGCAAATCGCATACCAACAGCTGGACAGCAGCAACCACAGCAGCATCAACAACAAATGCAGCAAATGCCGCAGTCAGTCGCAGCGATGATGCTGCAAAACAAGCAAGCGCCGCAGATGAAGCAAGATGCCACAAAACAGGCAGCTGCTATGTTGTATGCGAAGAAGGGCGGACTGCCAGGTGGAGCTCCTCCGTCTCATTCATTTGAGAATGGAACAGGAGATGCCATACAGAACAGTCAACAGCAACCAGCTTCTTCTTCTCGGCACAGGCATCATTCAACAGGCAGCCTGTTTGAAGACTCTGAATCTTCAGAGAACGAAGCAGGCTCTGCTCACAAAGAGAGAGAACATGGAAGCGGAAGGAGCAGGCGCAATGAGGGAGCCAACGGAGCTTACTCAGATGATGATGTAGAAGGAGGGAGAGGAGCAGATATTGCAGGAGAAGAAGGAGAGGAAGATGATGACGACGATGATGACGACTACTCACAGCGCAATCATGGCAATTCCAGCAACAAAAAGAAGCGCAGCCACAAGCAGCACAAAAAGAGCAGCAGAAAATCAGCCCACTCGTCTCATTCGCAGCACGTGGGCAGTTCGTCTTCGAGCGAACGAAGGCAAAAGAAGCGAGGGGCAGGAATGGCAGGCTATTCAGGCATCTCCTCTCAGGCTTTCCGCACAAACACACTTGCACATTCAAGTGCATCGCGAAGGATCTCATCTCAGCAGTCTGCGCAACGTGGAGGTGTTTCTGGCTCATCCTCCTCTTCTTCGTCTGGTACTTCTTCTTCTTCTCTGATGAACATTCAACAGCGAAGAATGCCAAGCTCTTCGAATTCACATGCACCGTATGATCCGTCTAAACAAGCCGTACCAAATGCAAATCCTGTGATACCTTCCTTTGTGACATTCTACCGCCAGCCAGATGTTTCCATACGCGCAGAATTCTTTCCAGACGAGTTTGTTTCAGATTCTGTGCAGGTTCCTCCATCTTCACAGCCTGTTTTTGCAGGCGGCACATCGCAGCGTATTCTTCTTCCAATTGAAAAGGGCATTTCGACAGCAACAGCCGTTTTTCGTGGTTTGTCGCACACGACGGTGCACTTCTTTCCGGAAGGATCTGTTTTTGCCGTTCCTGAATCTCCAATAAAAACAGCAAAAGAAAATGGAGATTTGTTTAATTCACGAGTGCAATCAACTACCAGCTATCCTTCACCTCTTCTGTTATCATCATCTTCTTCAGCATTTCCCACATCTTCGAATACACTTTCTCACTTCTCATCATCATTATCAAAGCTATCTTCTTCTGAAAATTCCGTTGAAGTGTGTCCTTCCTGCTATCGCATCCACCATCCCAGTGAGAAGTGGATGGTAAAGCAGGCTTTACTCTTTTTTCGCTGTTGCCTCGCAGGCCTCTTTTCTGCAAATGTTGCTGATGTGTCTGCGTCTGTTGTGTGGACGAACCAATCAGCAAGCACAAGAACGGCAAACAATGTGTGTGGAGATTTGGGCTCGACATCTTTGGCAACATATGCTGATGAATGCTCATCTGATGATAGAGACTATTCAACACCATTTCCCTCTTCTTGCTTGAATGGGACTTGCTCAACTAACTCTGCTGATGCTTCTGATTCGATGCAAAGTGCAGCAATCACTCCGAGTGACAGCTTCCAAGAGCCTCACTCTGTGCCTGTTGATACCGATTACCACGGAATCTATCCTCCGCCTCTCCCTCGTACGGACTTGGAGAGGCTGCGCCGCTCAGATGTTTCAGACAACGTGAATCAGGTGGGCAAAGCACTTGAGGCATTTCATCTGAGACAGAAAATGAAAGAAAAAGCAGCCGAAGATTCAGAACTGATTGAGAGCAAACTGAAGGAAGAGAAAGCGCAACAAGAGAAAGAAGCACAAGGCGATCTCGGATTATTCGGAGAGCCACCGAAAAGAGATATGAAGACCATTACTTTGTACCAAACGCTATCTGTTTTGAGCGAATCAGAAAAACATTATCCGATCGTGCCATCTGTTAGTCCAATAGGAAGGAAGAGTGCATTTATGAAGAAAAGAGAAGATGCCGCATTTAAACGCTGTGTTGTTGGAGTAATTTGTGGTGCTGCCAGCTGCATTGACATTGAAACAAGGCACGCATCAGCACAGTTTTCGCGCGAAATAGCACTCCATTGTGCTCTTTTGTGCGCAGCCAAGAACCCGATCGACTTGCGCATTGGGTGGAAAATCGGGCTGAGCTCTCCTCTGCCTCAGCAGGCTCGATCGCTGATCCGAAGCACATGGAAGGAGAAATGGAGCACTTCAAAAATAAGACACATCAAAAAGAAGATTGAGACAGTCGAGAGAACAGTGGGAAAGAGATCACGATCAGCATATCCGTTCACTTACCCACCAGTTGTGGAAGCACTTTATGGATATCTTTCTCAATATGCGAGTTCATTTTACAAAAAGCCAATCACATTCAGAAAAGCAGATGATGAAGAACTGTACAAATTGATGTCTGATGAGAAGGAAGAAGAAGTCATCAATTACAATAACAACCTTTCAAGCATGTTCAATTCATTGAGAAACAACAATAACAACCAACAACTTACATCAATAGAACCAGAGAGCTATATCGATGCAGTTTTTGATGCATTATCGTTGTCTTCCTCACTTAGACAAATATCAGCTGCAAGATCATCGCTTATTGTGTTCCTCAGAACTTGCATGGCTGTTGTTGAAAGAGAGACAGGAAAGCAAATTGTTGATCCTTCAAACTCTTCTCTTCTGACACAAACATCAGAGTTACTTGCAAAGTCTACGAAGTCAAGCCCAACTTTGAATGAAGCCAATTCATCAAGCAACAAAGAAGTGACTTCTTCATCAATCCCAACGATTTCTGATGAGAACAATCCATACTGCAATTGGGAGGATTTGATAGATGATGAAGAAGATACAACCAATCTGCTTCTTCCTCATCACTATCCTCTTCCTCGATACTCTTACATTGTTCTTCCAAGTAGTAGCAGCAGCAACAGCACACAAGCAAGTTATGTTGATTCCTCTTCATCTGCATTCTGGCCACTTCCTCTTCCCGCTCCTCCGAGACTGACTTCCTTCAATTACGCATCATTTGTCCCGAATATTGCCCCATTTGGTGATCCTTCTGTTGCAGCTTTTTCGTTTAATTCACATAAAACTCCAAAGCTCACGCTGCGCCAATCACTTGGATGTCTTCCTTCAGCAACCTGCCATTCAGCAGGATCATCGTGTATTTGCTCTCAGCACAGTTGCATTCAAAACAGAGATGCATTCCACAAAACAAATGTGTGCTCAGTTGATCATCAGCTGGACGAACTAGGTGAAGAGATTCGTTTTGCCCACGAAGCAAGTTGCATGTGCAGTAGATGCACAGCCGATATTGCTGTAGATCCAATTGTATCAGAACGAAACGGACAGATGCAAACAGCAGAGTCTTCAGAAGCGTCTTCATTGAACTTGAAAAAGAGCCATTACAATTGTCACAATCACATTCATTTGCGTGAGTGGCTGCCGAGTGTGATGTATGTGTTTTCGAGAGTACTCACAAGATGCTCTTTGCTGTGCGGCTCAGCTTCTGTGATGGAGCGTCTGGCTGGTGTTGAAGGATTGGTCGCTCTTATCCACATTCTACCTTGGGAATGGCTGATTGTGCACGAATCAAAGATATTAAAGAGCCTTCTGAATGCGCTTGATAACTCGTGTCTTCCATTAAAAGATCAAGGGCCGTTTGACCCAATGAATTACTTTGAGGAAAGCAATACTCCTCAAATTGATGAGAAAGATGCTGATGATATTTCAAACGACACTTTCCAGAAGGAGTACGAAGATTATATTACTGAGAAAAATGCCTTGATTTCTTCTTTGGTGTGCGATGATGATGACGGACTGAGCCAATTTGGAGGATCCCAAAAGGACGAGAGTGAAACAGAAAATAATACTCCTCATTCATTTTGCAATCCTGTTATCAAAAAGCAGTTTTCAGACCGGAAACGATTTTCTTCTGTATTTTCTGAGCCAACAGCTGCTGATATTGCGGCAATTGGAGCTATTCACAGACTTCTTTCACGTTGCCATCCTCTGTCAGCATTTCCTCTGCATTCCAGTTCAATATTAAAGTCATACAAACAAGCCAATTTCCCAACAGCTTCCGAAGAAGACACAGAAAAGGAACAAACAGACAATGAAGCAATGGAAAAAGACGATGAAGAAGAGGAATCGTTCTCCCATGAAGATTATGGCTTTGGTGGCTATCCGCATTTTCTGGCCTTGAATTTTGCTGTTAAACGACTTCTTCTGGCTTTGTCTTCGCCTTCTCTGCTGAAAAGGAAAATTGCAAGAAAGGAGCTTTCGTTTGTCAGCGAAAGATGGAAAAGAGCAATTGAGATTAGCTTAAGCAAGCACTATCCAGCGATCAGTCAGAACGATAAAAAGGAAAACAATTCAACTCAGAAGAATTCTCGCAAAGTGTCTTTCAACACATTAACAGCAACTATTGAAGGAGACACGCTCATTAAGATTATCGGAAATATGGATCCATCTCTGATAAAGAGACCTCCAAGCGATCATGCTCCAATTTCTTGCTATCATCCATTTTCATTTGCAAAGGATGCTATCTCAGTCATGAAATCTGATTGGAGGCAGAAGTTTTCTTCCATAAGCGGAATGATAAGTGCAAATAAAGAGGTTGTCCAATTATCCGATGATTCGTCAATGAAATCTGAAGAGATTGAACATTCAACAAATCAATCAATTTTGGCCAATGCAAGCAAAATAGCAAAACAGAGCACCGAGAACAACCTTATCTCAATCGAAAGAACAGGACTATTGTCTTCATACACCTCGCTGCTGATGCTTGATGTTGATGATATTTTGTCGAGCCGCAGCTTAAGTGAGATCACGCAGCTCTTTCGCAATGCAGAGACTTCCATCAGACAGAAAGTGCGCCAATGCAATTTGTATTTCCCAAGGACAATATTCACACTGTATGAGTCACTGCACAATGAAAAAGATTCTGACTCAGACAATTCTTCAAAGAAGTCCAAAGGATCTTCTTCGAAATATGCTGATCCAGTCGATGCATCAACAAATTACACAAGAAAGACAGCGTTGATGAGAGAGACTCTTTTGCTGGAAGCTTTGCATGCACTGCCTTCGTTTGCAGCTGAATTTTGCTCATTTTTAACTTTCATAAACGCCGTTTTGGCCAGATTGGAATCAAAAATGAAACAGATAAACAATAAAAATGGGAGTGAAGAACAAACAATAGAGTTGTTTTACTGGAATGCAATGAATTATATTGCGATGTTTGCATGGACATTGAAAAAATGGGATGAAAAAACGCAATCAGAACGAAATGGCGCATCATCTCCCGTTTTAAATTGTCTTTTCACTTTGAAATCGACGTTGGAAGATTTCAATGTGAGCTTGAAAGATATTAAGAGGCTTCAGAAACTTGGAAAGGAATGTTTAATGTTTCTCATCACAATGTTAGAAGATCCAAAGCAAAAATTGAGTGACGATCAACTGATTATTGCACTGTGCTCAAAGGATATTATACGCTATTATCAAGATGGGTATGCTTCTTCCGCACTGCAAGTCCTTTCTTTCTGCTCATCGAAACATTTACTTCATTTTGGAGCAATTCTGCAAAAGAGGATCATTACTCAAGCAATTATCGCAACGAATGCCAGAAATGATACAATGAGAGACATATTTATTGAAATTTTGTCGTTTTGTGATTCTCTCACGCCAAGCAATATGAAACGCTTTTCTTCGTATTTGATGGATCTGATTGTAATTTCACCGAACCTGTTTTATGGTCTTGCTCATTTCCCAACAGAGTCTAATAAAGAGAATGAAAATGGAGATTTCGAAGACCAGTGGCAGGCATCTGATGACTTTTTGGATCGGACCAATTTGACTTTGACTGAAACATTCATTCAAAGACAAATTGATTACCCCCCGCAACAGACAGATAGCATATTGGGATCGTTTCATGCTGCTTATTTCCCAATGCACTCAAAAAGCAGACTGACATCAGAATTCATTGAAAGCACTTCGTCTCTTCCGTATTATGAGCCTGGGCGCAACAGCTGGGTTGTTTGCAGGGACGAAGCTGATGGCAACAGATTAGTTGGTCTCTTGCAGCAAGATCCCCGGGGAAGAATTCTTGATGAGTTTCCTTGGATGGACAACGCTTCATGCAGCAAACGTGGTTTTTGCTCTCATTGCAATAAGAATCACAAACACAACAGACCTCTGCTGCTTTCAGGATTTTGCAAGACAGCTGCAAGTGTTTTGGAGCATTCCAGCTCAGATTTTGTATCACTTGCTCTTATAAACAGAAACAATGCCAAGATGATGCAGTTGATCAGTTGGTTGCTGCAAATTGATAGTTGCCCAAGCATCCATTCATTAATCTTATTGTTCATAAAAGAAGAATGGACAGTCACAAGTCTCAGAAGACAGCTTTCATCTCCGCTAAGCACAACATATGCATCTCCCATTGAGACACATGCATTGTCTGACCAGATAACAAGATACGACAACTTCCATTACAGACGTGAGCTTGGTTCGCAACACAGGGCAAGCGACACTTTCATATCGAAGGACGAAATCAAAGAGTCACGAAAACCGCCACCAACTCCGCCACCAAGGAACAGAATGACACCGCAATCGCTTAGCATCGCACGCTCAAGAACACCTCCTCCTTCTACTGGTGATGTGGCTTCAAATATTCGAAGGATTGTTAAAGCAGGCAAGTCTGTTATGAATGGAATGGCAACAGAAGAAGGAAGGGTAACACCTGCTTTGATGAGGAATGTTACACTTTTGAGACAATCAACTGGAAATGAAGAGGATTCTGCTTTTGACAATCCAGAAAGCAGTGAAGAAGGAGATGCCATTAGCGAAATTGAAACTCCACAAAAGACAAAAAATGTGAGAAGGTCAAACAAAAGAACAAGCGAAAGAACACAAAAAAGCAAGAAAAATCGCAGAATTGAAGCAAAATCTATTGAAAAAACTGAAGCCAAACAAATTCAGACAACAGCAAATCAAAACACACAGGAGTCTGAATACGAGCAAATGACATTTGAAGACAACGAATGCGAACTTACGAAAGAAGAAGAAGAAGAACTGGAAAAGGAATTGGAAGATGACAAAACAGCCGAAGAGGACGATGGCTGGTGGGTCATTGACGAGTATCCGCAACTCCATTTCGGCTCTTTTCTTTCTCTGAAAGACGATCTCTTCCGCTGCACCGCCCAAAAGGAATGGATCATCCAAGCAGCTTCCACAGGCTCACAGACGCCGTCAACTCCAGTTCGAACCTCTTCAGCTCCTCCTCTTTCGTTTTCTCCTCCTCTCACCATTTCTCCACCACCTTCACCAACCCCATTTTCTTCAGGCCATTCAACAACAACACAACCGGCTCTTTTGCTGTTAGACGACCATTCAGAAAGTTTGATTGTGTCTCCGATTGTTCCGTTGAACTCGAACAAGCTTTCGTCAATCACACATCCAGACACACAGCTGATCCGCCTTCCGACCGAAGACAATCTCTTCATCTTCAAAGCAGATCTGATTCTTTCGATGTTCCGCACTCATCTCGACAGGCTGCAGTATGTCCCGTGTGTCCTCCAATCAATCTTTGCTGCGCTGAGCGGATTTGCCGATGCACATCGTCAGAGCGCTTCATTCTACCTTAGCTTTTTGGTGTCACACGAAGCAAAAGAGAGAATTGTCCTGCTAGCACAGCTGTTAATTGACTTTGTGAAAGAGTCTTCGCAAAGATACACAAAATTGCAGGGAAAGAAAGAGTGGAAAGAAAGCAGTCTTCAGCTGAACGATCTGGAAATGAATGCGCTTCTGTCGCTGATTAGACTGATGAACTGCTCCTCCACCATCGACACCTCCTTCATCCTCCAGTTTCTGCTACTTGACTTGCCACTCACAGCACCCTTGGGATTCCGTCTGGCTGCGCTCAGCAACACAATTGGAGTGGCTGTTCACAAAAGCAACCCAGAGTCACTCAAGGATGACACTGTCAAGTTCATTGGCATTCCTATCTCAAGAGCGCTTTCACTGCAGAAAAGGATGCATCTTCTGACATCATCTGAGCTGGCTCTGATAAACTGGTTTGTCAGCTGCCCACAGCAAAAGCAGACAAAAACACCAGCAGAAGGCATTTCACCCCAAACACCATTCACTACAGCCAATTCATTCCTTTCTCCTCTCTCGAAAGCATCGACATCTTCTCCTTCTTCTTCTGCATCTTCTTCAACATCATCTTCTTCTCCATCAACACATTCATCCACATCGAATACAAACACTTCAGAAACCACTTCTCCTTCATCTCAAATGACCAAACAAGCAAACAGTCCACACAAATCATCTAATCAGTCAGTTGCACTCTTTATTTACGAGTTCCTCAAATTTGGAAGATATTTGAAGCAAATAGATTTGATCTCACAATCCGTTGAAAGTGACGCATCAACTCCATCTTCTTTATCTGCTTCACAGCCAACCGGCCTGCAAAGCACAAGTACCTCATCTCTTTCTCCTTCTGTTGTCAGTAGCCCATTCTATGAGATTATGAAGAGCCCTCTTCTGAGAGGTGACATGATGGCCTTTGTAAGCGAGCTTCTTCTGATCATTCCACCGATCCCTTCCTCAACTGAACTGATTGTCCATCTCTGCTTCATCCCTCAGCAACCAAAATTCCCAAATTCAACATCACCTTTCTCGCTGTTTGCCTCAGCTGCTCGCGTTGCCTCAGTCACTCCGAAGATCTTCCAGGAGTTTTTGCAAAACGTTCTCAGATCAATCTCGCCAAATTCTCTTCAGCACGAAATCGACATTAAAAAGAGATTCTTCTCTATCATCGGAGAATTGCCACTGTATTTTGCAAATTCTTTTCCTGCACCTTTCAACAAATCATCTCAAACGCAAATGCAAAATGTTAGTTCTCCGTCTTCAACTGCCTTTACTTTTCTATCTGAAGCAACTCCCAGCAACGCCCGCCGCTCTGTGCAGAGTTCTTCTCCATTGAAGCCTTTGTCAACATCTTCGCATGTTTCTTTTCCTGCTCTGCCCAATCCTTCTATTTCTTCTCCTCAGGCAAAGGACTCAACTACTCCCTCTTTGTCCTCTATTAACTATCTGCACTTTCTTGACGCTTTGTGCGCTGGAGACAACAGCAAGTCATCACACTCGGTGAGAGCTATTGTTGCTGCACTGTATTCTGTTTATGGTGTGCCAGGCGAGTTTTTGAGCGAAGAGGAGCTGGCTGCAAAACTTGACGTTACACCATCACTTGATCGTTTGCTGTCGAATTTGACAAACACACCACAGGAACAGTTCGCACAGATATTGGGTGTTCAGCCACAGCAGCACTCTGACTCGTCTACATCGTCGTCGGCAAAGACTGATGGCCGATTATCATCAGACGGTGCGTATTATCCAGAGTGGGTGAACTCTTTCGTCTCGTCAAATTCGAGCTTGCTTGTTATGGGAGACAGTGTGCTGAAGAAGGATTACGACAACCTGCAGCAGAATTCTGGGCTGATGGCGTGCTCCAATCTGCTGTGGGACGGGATGGGGGCAGCGATTGACCTGATGTTTGTGTGCAGACACGTGTTCACACCGATCATTCTGGAGTTCATCGGAATGCAGGTGAACAGAAACAGCGCGAAGAGGAAGTGCCTGCAGATGCTGCGGTGGGTGGTATATTTCGAAGAGCTGACCAGAAAAAAGAAGGAAAGCGACTCGGCTACAAACAGAGAATGGGTCAAGTGCCTGAAGATTGCATACGGGCCAAGGGCATGCTTGATGTGGAAGCAGTTGAGAGAGAAGCTTGGCATAGCTCCTTCTCCTCAATTGCAATCTATCCACTCAAAACAGGCACCAATCGAAACAAAAGTTGCTTCTTCATCTTCTTCCTCATCTCCCTCTCAGTCATCTTCACATTCATCATTTTCTGAAAGCCAAACAGTTGTGGACTACTGCGAACTGCCTGATGTTCCTCCTTACGTTCTGAATCATCTCTTCCGCCGCACCGACAATAAGACGTCCTTGTGCATCTTCAAAGTTGCTAAGCAATTTGTTCTCCAATTGAGCAAGTCCATTGAACTGGCAGAGCGCCAGCAGATGAACAAGCAAATGCTAAACGAATTGAAAAACACAATGAGCCATGCCACGAGCCGCCTGATATCTGTGATGAAGCTGTGGCCGCTGCCGAGGAACTTGAATGAGCTTTTCGTCCTGCAGAAGATCGCACCAGCTGTACTGTACCACATTCTACCGGATTACTTTGCCTCAGTGAAGGAGGATCGCTCAATTCTTGACCACAAAGCTGCATTTGAGTATCTGTTCATGGGGATTGAAATCCATTTGAACTCATTGAAAAAGGATGAAGACAACATTGGTGACGAACTGGTGAAGTGTGTGCACGAAATAATGCAATTCTGTCCATTGCAGCTTTTTCGCCCGAAGCTCCAGTTGGAAATGGAATATGAACAGGCACAAAACGCGAACAATGCTGCAAATCAGTCTCAACAGCCTCCACCACCACTTGCAGCACCACCAGCAGCAGCACAAAAACCGAGTATTCCGCTAGACGAAGAAAAGGAGAAAAGACGGAAGCTCTACGATGAAAAGGGGTTGACCAAAACCAGATGCTCAGTACTTCATTGGTTCAACAAGCGGCTTTTGCAAATCATAAGTGCATACCACAGACGAGTTCTGGATCAAGCTGTAGCTGCAAAGTCATCTCTGTCTCTTTCTTCTTCTTCTTCTGCTGCTTCTTCTTCTTTGGTAACACGACCTTCTTCAGGTACTGGCTCATCACCATCATCTTCGCTACTACCTTCAAACCAGTTTCCACCGAGTGCTGGAAGCAACAATGCAACTGCAAACCAATCTGATCAGTCGCAACACGTCTCATCCCAGTCGGCGCAGCAAAACTTCCAGAAAGCAGCGCAAAAAGGACCAGCTCAGTCAAAAGTGATGGCTGTGGCAAGCCAAATGATTGCAGCTCTTCCTCAAACAAAAGCCCAGCCAGCAACTTCTCCAACGTCTGTCTCAATTACTCCTCCTTTCTCTCAGCAGACAGCCACAGGAAGCTCACTTCAGCAGCAGCCGCAACATCAACAAATGAATCTATCACCCCAATCCGCTTCAATTCTTCCCCAGTCTCAGCAAAGCACAGCTGGAACACAACAACAAGCACAACAAATAGGCCAAGTTCAACAGCAAGCGAATCAGATGCAGGCAATTCAACACAACAGCAATGCTTTGCCATCTCCCCAACAACAGAATCCGAATCCTCTTCACTCGCAACACATTCAAGGTGCTGCACAGTTTTCATCGCTTGGGCTGAACTCTTCGAGCCATGTGAAATTTGCATCAACAACAGGCATGCCTTTCACTTTCAGTTCGAACGCTGTGATGCCCGTGATGTCCTCTGGAATGCCTCAGAACGGAAGGCAAATGAATGCCCAACAGCCACTCCAGATGAAAGTTCCAGGCTCCACTCAAACAGCCACACTTGACTCTGCCAACAGCAACGTTTCTAAGGAGAAGTCATTTCAGATTGTTGAAAATACAATTGCTTTCTTCTTCAAATTGATAAATGTTATTGTGATGTCAAATCCTATTCTTCTCACGATATCACAACAATATTTGATTGACTTTGCAACAATCTTTATGAATTTATCAACAAAAATACCAAACTGCTTGTGGTTTGCTTGTGAGACAATTAGCCAGCTGTGGTGGAATCTCAGACTCAACATGAGAGACACAGAAGAAAATGCATTGAAAGTCACTCAGCGGTTCGTAAGCATGTTTGCACAAACAAAAGAAGGGGCTTCGATGGCTCTGCAGCTGTTGCAGTCAGTTATTCTATCAGCGCCTTCTGATATGGACTATCCATTTGGCTGCCAGAGTTATGTGCTGCCATCTGGCCATTTTATTAATCCTCTGCTTCAGACTTTACCACACCCAGTAAAGCAATCACCGAAAAATGGAATGTCTCCGATTAATTCAGCAACTCGACTGAAACTGCTCCATCTACTTGCAATTGTGTACAATGAGATGCTGAAGGCAAATTCATTGAGCCACGACGAAAAGGAGAATTTGAAGTTTTCTTTCTACCAATGCTGTCTTCTCGTGTATCGGGAGCATCTCTTGCAGCCTGTGCTGTGCATAAAGAATAGCACACAAATTGTTCCTGTTCCGCAACAGATTCCTTTTGGATTCCCAAATCAGCCTGGGCAGAGATTGAATGTTCCCCGCAATGCTCCAAATGCAAGATGGAATGAACCTGGAAAGCCAACAGCTGGAATGCAAGTGGGAGGATTGGAACAGCAGAAAAACACGCAGATGCAAAAGCAAAACCCTCAAATGTTCTTCCAGCAGCAGCAGCAACAGCAGCAGCAACAACAACAGGCGCAGCAACAACCACAACATCAACAACTTCAGTTGCAATCCATGCAGCACCAGACTCAACCCCAGACTCAACCACAAGCACTACCGCAGCCTCAGCATCAATCGCAATCTCAGTTTCAACCACAACAGCAATCGCAGCAACAGCAACAGCAATTGATGAAAGTGCAACAACAGTCACAGCCACTCATACCACAACTGCCGCAAATGCCGAATCCAAACAGCCAGACACAGCACGCACAACAGCTGATGCAGACAAGTCGTTCTATTCCAATCTCAACGACTGGATTTCCCGGCAGGCAAATGCACCAAATGATTTCTGTCCAGCCTCAGCTCGGAGGTGGGATTCATCAGGGCAGCTTAGGTCATCACCAGCCCCAGCCTCAGTCTTCCATGGGGGGTGGAATGCCAGTTCAGCAGTTTTATGGCAATGCACATGTTCCGATGAATACGGGTTCTATGTATTTTCAGCAGCAAATTCCATTGTTGACTCAGCCTCCGAGGCAGCAACCACAGATGCCACAGTCTATTACACAGCAGCAACTTCAGTTTCCAATGCAGCAAATGCAAACTCAACAGCAAATGCAACAACAGCAAGGATCGATAATGAATCAAGGACCATTCAGAGGTGGACTTCCTGGGGGCTCACCACTTGCTCCTGGGGAAAGATCAGGACAAAATGAAAGTGGAGCATTTAACACGGGAATTTTTCAACAGCAAGTACAACAGCAACAGCAGCAACAGTTTCAGCAACAGTTTCAGCAAAGAGGACAAATTCAGAATTTGAACAGGCAAGCTCCCGTGAATAATGCAGCTTCTGTTCAAATGCTTCATCCGAGCCAAACGGAAGTACCGCAACAAAATTATTTTATTTCCTCATTGCCATCTTCTGCTTCAATGACGCAGAACACTTCGACTGGCCCATCTTCAATCAATGTCCAGCAATCAACATCATCGCTGCCTGCGTTTCCTCCTCTTCCTTCTCGTCAAATGCCTTCAAATATTTCTTCTGCTAATCAGCGGCCTAACCATCCCATATTGACACCATTGGCACATCCAATAAACCCTTCTGTGCAAATGGCATATCCCACAGCATATAATTCTATCAAAGCAATTGATTCAGGGCAGATGAAACCTCTAAGCGAAAATGACGACAATCAGCTGTTTCTCTCAGAAATAAACACATTTTTGTCTGACACATGGGTTAATGGAGACTTTGAGGTAAGAACAAAGCTTCTTGAATTCATTCACTCAAATCTCCCAATCAACTTGTCTGAAAGACTGGAGTTTCTGGCTCTTGTGTATGAATGGAGACATCTCCAGTCTGCAAACATTCCACTTTTATTCAATTTGCTTTTGCTTGGCGTTTTCTCAGATAACTTTTATCCAACTGGGCATATTTTGAAGCCTCATCCAGTGTTTTTTGATTCAACATCTGCACAAAACGAGCTTTCTGACAAACTACAGCCAGTTCGATTTGCAAATCACACTGCACAAATTAACGGGTTCTGTAGCTGGAAAGCTTCAAATGACGATACTGAAAGTGGAATTGAAATTGAAGAAGAAGAAAGCGTGCAAAATGAAGAAGCTTCCGATAAAGAAGCTAACTCTGAAGCTGACGATTGGAGAAGATCTGCAATGAAAAATCGGAGAAAAACAACTCAACCACGCAGAACAGCAAAGGACCTTAGGCTTTTGAGCTTGTTTAGTCGCGATTCAAAAGCATCTTATTCACTTGTGTTAAACACATCGTCTGCTCATCTTGTTTCAGCATTTCGCTCTCTGTGCTTTGCATCCAACTCTCTCAGTCAAGAAATTCCTCTCTCACTATTTCCTGCTTTGTGGACGCGCCTTTCAGACTCAGAGCAGCAGAGCTGCATCAAAGCGACAACAACTGCTTTATCAACAAATGTTGCTTCAGAAGTCGTTCCAAGCGATGCATTTGGATGGAAAGTGTCTTCTGCTGGACAGTTGCTAAGAGTTCAGAATCGATGTAGATTGCAGAGTTTCAATAGAGATTTGAGATTAGAAAAGAGTAAACCGTTTGATTTCTATGATGATGACAGCGGCGAGGAAAGCGACGGTTTTGCCAATCATTCGTCAAAAGATTGTAAACACACAGATGAGAAAAATTCATCCACCAGGAATGAAGGAATGATGGAAATTGACACAGGCAACACAAAGGAAACAACAAAAGAACCGAGAAGAGATCTCAAGAGAAGGAAAAAAGGAAAGCATCTCCGCCGAATGCGCCCAGTGAACGAAGTTACTCGAGTGATTTGGCATTCTCATCGGCCATCGTCTGCCCTTTCACCGTTCTGGTTCCTTCCTCCGCTTATGCAGAAGCGCAATATGGCAAGACACCCAACAGAACTGATTGGCTCAATGCCTGCAAACATTATGTTGAACTCAACAACGTTAGGAAGTTTGAGAAGTCGTCGTGTTTTGATGGAGAAAATGCTACAATTGCGAGGTGGATTCCTGACTGATGGAAGAGAAAACTACAACAAGAGAAAGGAAGTATTGTGCCGAAAACACGGGACACCTGTTTCTGAGACAGAAATTTCAAAGCTTACAACTTTTGAAGATTTGATGGAGGATAACTTCAACATTTACTCAAAGCTGTCGCATCCGAATGTTGAAGAACATTATCAAAGGAAGCAAAAGAACGGAACTTCGAAGCCATTTGAGGCTGTGTCTCC
This sequence comes from Monocercomonoides exilis, assembly GCF_001643675.1. Lineage (NCBI taxonomy): Eukaryota > Preaxostyla > Oxymonadida > Polymastigidae > Monocercomonoides > Monocercomonoides exilis. The sequence goes on from NW_027150580.1 coordinate 621,313, forward strand.
ATTTTCAACTTCATTGAGCGTTTCGAAGTCGCAGCATTCAAACGAGAAAAAACTTAACAATGAATTGCCAACTGTTTTAATGGAAAATGATGAAGATTCTGAATTGAATACAAATAACTGTCAGATAGTTCAACAGAACGAAAGCAAAGATTCATTGAAATTGCAAGACCAAAATCTCAATGGATACGAGAAAGAAGATTTGAGCTGGATGAACAAGTTTTATCCTTATTCATTAGGATCTATCAATGATAATTGGCAGAAAGGGAGAGAAATTGCACGTTCAATCTTCAGAATTGGAGTGGGGAGAAGAGGAGAATCAGACGTTTCTTGGATGAAGCTTAGAATGAACGATACTACCAAAGAGACAACAAACTCTGGTGCAAATAACATTACAACAGAGCAAACAGGAAGCAAAGATGCTTTACCGAAGTCAATTGGATTAGACTCGATTTTGAATCAAGTAATTTTCGATACTGAGTCACTGTCAATTCGCGAGAAGTTGTTGAGTGACATTGAAAAAGAAGTTTTCGGAGATGAGTCACATTCAGCATCAGCAGAACAATCACGTTCTTCGACTAATGTAAATCATATGCTAATTCGCTTAGATGAAAAAACTCGTCGTCGTCGATTGCAGTTGTACCATCGTTTGACAGACAAGTATCTCTTCAACACAGCAGCGCTGATGATCCCGCCTGCAATAATTGTCCATTCTGCAATGCATTATGGAGCATGGGAGCTTGGTGTTTCGTTCCTGACGTTTTCGATTGCTGAAATCGCTGATATCATTCGCCGGTCACGAAAATACGGAAATGTCAGAGCAAATTACCAGAAATTGTTTACTCCGCATACAAATTACGAGCTGTTACCAGTTACAATGAATGGAATGGAGCTTACAGTTGAAGAAATTGGAAATACGATTCATAGAGATATGTATGATGAGGATTTGTATGTTTTGCAAAGTGAGATGGAAAGAAGAGCTAAGCTGAGAAAGAAAATGAAGGATGATAAAAGCAAGCAGCATTCTTCGTCTTCGTCTTCAGCATCTGCATCTTTATCTTCTTCGGCATCTGCTTCTTCTTCAATGAATACTTTTGGTAAGAGAAAGCAGGAAGAGAAAGACGAAGAATGGCTGAACAACGAGTCAGATCCTGATGATGATGAGATTTGGGGGCCAGACGCAAGGAAGCATTGCTTGCGCTGTGCAACAGATGAATTGGATGATGAGTTGATGTGGGAAAGCGAGATGGATGATCTGTCTGAAGATTCCCTGGAAAGCGATGAAATCTCCGACAGCGAAAAGCAATCTGTTTCAACTGACGAATGGGATCTCAGCGAATTTACTGATTCAAGCAATGACAATGATGGAGGTGAAGATAAAGAAAATGAAAAGAATGCTCTTCTAAATTCAAAATTAATTGAAGGTGAAAGTCAACAAAAAGATCAGATCAAATTACAACCAGCTGGAATTTCTCAGATAAAGAAAGAAGATCAATCTTTCAATCTGCCGAATTCTCAAGCAATAAAGCCAGATCCAGAAGGAGAAAGCTTGCCAGCAAAGATGAATGCCTTGAAAATACATTCAAATGATGAAACAACTCAATCTTCGCAAACATCTTCAGACGCTACATCTTCAAGCGAACAGCATAATTTGCAACTGAACAGAAACTCAAGCGTTGCTGGAGGATTGAAAGGTGGAGCTGATCCGTCTAGTTCAGATTCGCATCGTGTGCCATATCCAAACCAGAACCCGAATTTCAACAGGAGCCATCGTGGCCCAATTCCCAGTGGAATGGAAAGGATGGGGCAAGATGGAATCAGAGGAGCAGAGCATCAGAGAAGGGAGCATGGGATGCTGCAGCAGAGAAGCGAATTGGAGCAAAGAATGCAGATGAAAGAGGAGGTGGGCATCAGCCACGATCCGAATCTTCAACCATCACCGAATGTGGAGTATCTTTTAATCAACCCACCTTCGCAAATAGCGCCATATCATGCCGATTTAGCAAAGCTTCCATTGACCAGACAATCGATGCTGTTTCCAAATTCAACACAGATTCTTGATGTTCAATTCCCAGCGAACAGGGCTGCTTTCGAAGCTTATGAAATGCATTTCAGCAATCCTTCGCCATTCAGTATATCTGGAGCTGTTTTAAACGATGTTATTGATTCAGCAAGCTTTCTTTATGAAGCTGTGGATGAGTTCTCTCTTGCAGCACAGCTGTGGAAGCAGAGAAGTCCAACTGTATTGATCTCTCGTATTTACTCGCTGATGCTTTCAGATTTCTTCAGAGCTTCTGTGAAGGATATCTCTGCATACATAAAGACGCATGTTCCAAAAGAGTTTTCATTTGATCGTTTTGATACCGTGACAAAGAATCCAACAGAACTGCCCAGAATTCTGTTTCCGGAGTTGGATGATAAAGGCCAGTTGATCGAGCAGCGTGTGATTGGGCAGAATGAGTTTAAAGAAGATGAAGAAACCAAAGAAAAAGAAGATTTGATATTCATTCTGATGAAAGAGCTGAGGCGTCAGCTTTCAAAACTGGAACAAAGCAATCAATACGAAGCAAGTTCAAATGCATCAATTGCGAAAAAGAAAGATATTCCAACACTTGAGGAGGAGATTGGCTTCTGCCTTCGAAATGAGAATTTCCATATAAGCAAACTTCAACAGCTCATTTCAGAATACTGCACTGTGGATGTGGATAACAAAGAGCAATTTGCAGACAAAAAGGTTCCAACTATTCTGAAGAATCCACCATCAATGGCATCTGGCGATGTTTATGTAGCTGCGCTGCGCCTGATCGATCCGAATTTTATTCCTGGTGCCGCTAGCAGTTCAGAGTTAAAGATGATTCACACAGTATTCATTCATTGTGTTCATTGTATTAATGAAAATAAGATGATCAAAGAGAGTCTGCTTCCAATTGCCTGCAGCAATAAAGACGCAAAAATAATTGACACAGTGATTTCTGCATCACTCAAATTAGGAAAGAAGGAATATTTCGACACAAAGAACCGTATGCTTCTTTCAGGTGTTGATAAGTCACATTTTGAAGGAGAGCTGTCACTAATTGACAACACTCTGTTGCGATTGTACGAGTTGTCTGCAGATCCAACTGAAGCGAATCTAAAGAGGACAATTGCATCGATTGAAGCAGATGCAAAGAAAACGAGAGAAGGACTGATGCGCATCTTGGCGCTTCATTCAAGTCGATTCACGAATTGCCACAGAAAACAGACATATCTTTTGTCGCAGCTGAATGATGTTGAACTTTTCTTAGAGGCCGTTCAAGACGCACACGAGGATTTTCAGAAGGAAGCGAAGTCAACTAAAGATGTTCTTATAGTTGAGCCTTCCACATGCAGCAGTGCATCTAGCTCTTCTTCTTCTGTTGCATCTTCACCAGTACCTTGGACACTTGATTTAGCCAAAAGGAGCTCTATTTCATCTTCCAAAAAAATTTTCCACGATCGCTTTGCTTATAGACTTGCCAATCAGTTTCTTAGAAGATTCCCTCCAAATACCAGTGTTCCATTTGTTGTAGTTGATACCACGAGTTTTCGAATACATGTTTTGAATGCTCTATCTCCAATAACTGCAAGCAAGCAAGCTAAAGAACACATATTTTCTGCGCTCACCTATCAGACATCAGAGGTTATGAGGAGGCAGCTGAGATACAACGACTCATTATCTGCAGGAAGCATTCTTTCAATTGCTGACAGCACCGATTTAACTTCAGAGACAAATAAATCTGATGGAGAGAAAGATAAAATCTTGGAGGAAAGAAATCAAAGAAATCAAATCATCAAAAGAATTTCATCAAAAAGAAGAGGGAATGAAATACAAGAAGCATATCGTGTTCCTCTGAATGAATTGGAAAATGTTGTAAGAACTGGACAAATCAAAGTGGGCGAAAAATCTATCAACATTTCGTCTGCTTTAATATTTGCAAAGCGCGAAATGTCTAAACTTGATTTGAAAGAAAAAACTTATCTGAGCTTATTGTTGGATTATGTGCGTTGCGATAAAATGAGCAGACAACTGAATCGTGGAACTTTGGGCTCTTTGATGCAGCTTTTGTTTGAAAGAAGATCAAAAAGAATGAACTGCGAAAATGCGACAAGTGAAATGAGTGCACTGTCTCTTCTGAAATTATTGAGCTTTATGCGTTTGGAATGTTTGAAAAAGAAAAGATCGAAAAATTGGTTGAAGAAAATGCTATCCATGATTGAAAAAGAAGCTCAAAGATCAATAAAAGCATCGCTGCATTCAGGAAAGAGAGATACAAGTAAATTGTACAAACCTTCACAATCTCAATTCAATGGACAAGATGTATCAATATTGAATCAGGAAATGCTGAACAAAGGCAACCAGAATTTCGAGCAATCAAGCTCCTCAAGTTTCACACAATATAATGGATCAAAAGGAATGAAATCAACTCAACCAGCTGAAGTTCCATCCACGCCAAACACGCAACCAGCAACTCAATATCAGTCTGTGCCTATTGATGATGATGACGACGATGACCCGTTTGCTGGATTGGACGATGAAGATGAAAAAGAAGAGAAAGTTGTGTATTCAACTTCTTCAGAACGTTCAAAATCCAAAAAGCAGAAATCAAAAGCTTCATCTTCTGATATTTATTCCAATTCAAATGAAATTCTTGATGACGACAGCAGCGACTTCTTGGGAGATGACGATGTTTTAAGCGCAACTCCTCCAAAGCAGTTGTCACCGTCAAGCAGATCAACATCAAGATCGCAGCGTGCAAGTTCTCCTTCAAGTTCATATGGCAGCGCATCTGCTAAGCCAAAGGGAAAAGCAAAGGCTCGAGGAAGAGGAAAGCCGAAATCAAAAGCAACTCCAATTCCAGTTCCATTAATTGAACATGCACCGAATGCGAAGAACAACCAGTTTTCTTCAAGTTCTGAAACAGCTTCAACAGTCAGCTCGATTTCTCCAGCGTTTCCTGCGGCACTCTCAAAAACAGTGTCATTTCCAGCAATTTCAGGCTATAAATCAATCTCACCATCTTTTGCTGCTTCAAGAACAAATTCAGCTTCAACATTCCAATCATCAGGATTTCCTGCGAAGCCAAACATGCCATCAACTCAGTCATCTCTGCAATCAGATTCACTGATGTCTCAGAGCAGCTCCTCTCAGACTGGCGGATTGATTTATTCTGCCTCAAAATTGTCTCAAATTTCCATGCAAAACAATCGGTTACACAAAGGTTGCCACTCATTGTGTAAATCTGCTTTATCTGTTTCTGAAGATGTATTTTCAAGATCAGCAGCCTCCAATAAACTTATATCAAAATTCCAGAATCAACAACTTCCATCACCAGAGCTTCTATATTCACTTTGTCAGAATAGCAAATCTTCTCCTGCAAAAGCAGTTGATCGATCGAAGACAGGAAATATACCACCGCTTCCACCTTTGTCAAGTCTTCGATTGCCTTCAAATATTGTACATTCAAACAATGTTTTGTGTCACGACATTTCAACTGTATCTACCAGCGTGATGCAACCAGAGTTTTCTAATGAAGGGCAGATTAATTCATCGGCTTCAAATCAAACATCAAAAGAAATGAATACAAATAACTTCGTGAATGAACGCAAAGAACTTTCAAAACGAAAGAGTTCTCCATACAGAATCAGAGTTGTGAAACGTCCATTTTTAGCACAAAAAGGCAGATTTCTTAATGCATCAAAGATTTTATTAGCACACAATCAAAAACAGCTTATCTCAATGTTCGTTACAAATTATATGAATGAAACAGAAAAAGATGACCAAAATTCTGGACATGAGAAAGGATTAGCTTTGGACCACTCTCAAATGATAGCAGGCGAGGAATACTCTAACTCATTAACTGCAACGTCTGAATTTATCGATAAGACCTATTCTTCTGTGTGCAAAAATGCATATTCTTCAAAAATGGATGTTGATAAGTTCAAAGAAGGTGACACAAGCTTGTGCAACAAGCGAAGACAAAGAATATCACTACTCATTGCTTTAGATACAGTAAAGAAAAGAAATTCTAAATACGATGAAAAAACATATTCAAATGAAATGATTCGTTTTGCTCAAGGAGATCTCTTCATTTCCTCTTCGTTCAAAGAAGGAGCCGATCTGTTACAGGATCGAAGCTGGCTTGGCAACGAGATGAGGGCTTGGATCAACGAGCGATTTGGCCATGTGGAAGCAGCAAAGGAGTTGCTGCTCCGTGCTGTTGAACAGAATCCTACGAACTTCCATGCGTGGGAAGACATCGGGTTGTTTGCAGAGGAGCAAAAGAAAAATGTTACACATGAAATACAACGTAACATAAACGAGTTAGCGCAAATATCAACAGAAAATTGTATTTTCAGTCTGTTTAATGAAAGTCACAATTTCTGTGAATCAATTTCTCTATCATTCTACTTTGCAATTTTGCTCAAGCCTCAAAGAGCTGTTAATCTTATGTCTCGCTTTGTGATCAACACTTTTGAATACCTTTTAGTTAGGAGCTGGAAAGAAAAACAAAAGAACAATTCAACAGACAACCTAAAATCTGTTGAGCACAATGAGGCAAAAATTGTACGAAAATCAAAGTCTCATTTTGAGAAGTTAATGTCAAACTATAAACTTCCAGTGTGGGTGGCCATTCCGCACACATATTTCTTTTTATCGCAACTTGGCTCACCTTCCGGCTTTGTTTTCAAAGATGCATTGCTCAATGCAACTCATTATTGTCCTTCACAACTCTACTTGCCTGTTCGAGCTGCATTGGAATGCGTGAAAAGCATTCGGCTTATCTCAAATCCAGATCAACACTCACAAGAATATCAACATTTAACAAAAATTTTGAATTCTATTTCAACTACACATTCTGAAACGGCGGTTGTATTGGAGAGACTGGCAAAGGCGTTGTGTTCTGTTCATCTTCAAAAAGAGCATCTTGTGCTGAATAGCATTGATGTTCTTACGTTCATTTGGTCTGGCGCATTGGCTGCGTGCGACGCTGTGAAAGATCGAGAAGGGAAAGTTGAACATGTTAATCTGGAACTACTCAAGGATTCGAAGATTCAAATGGATATGGAATCATCATCATCTAATTCCGACCATTCAACAATTAAGATATTATGTGTAACGAAGTTTTATGAGCAATTGAGAATTTTGAGAGAATACATTTTCATTAACCGTGAATCTTTGCCTCCACTTTTCGTTGTCTTTGCATGTGGTCTATTTTCATTATTCCCAGAAGCTCCTCTTCTATCTCCATGTGCATCAATAATTGCTGCTCTGCGTTATTTGTACTCATGGCGTGATGTTTTGTACGAACTTTGTCCTCTTTCAGCAACTCTCAGTGAATCATGTGCAGAATTAGCAGCACTTAATCCAGTGTTCTCTTCTATTCCTCTCGAAGTGCCAGGCGTATGCGCATACTTGTCATCTTCCACTGCTCCACCACGCAGTAGATTAATCTCATACTTTGATGCTGTTGAAGCAGCATCTCGCAACATTCAATCAGAAGTTATTAAAAATGTTGCAACAGTGGTATCGTTTAAACATCGCTCATCACCATACAATTTATATGTTGATTTGAATAGCATGATTGAAAAAGATAATATTTCTGAAAGCAAAGTCAAAATGGAAGCGGATGAGATTTCACCTTCAGTTGAAATCAATAAATCATTGATAATTCCGTTAAGTGTACCACTAGTAACACCTTTGCTCACATTTATCTCGTTAAGAAATGCTTATCATACCTTTGCTGTTTACAATACATCCTTCAATCTTCAAAAAATTGGAAGCTCATTTAATGGCATTGAAGAAAATAATCTAATTCCTCTGCTTATTCCAGAGTTGCATTCGTGTGTTAGTATTATTCCTTCTGTGGATTCAATGTTTTTGCCGTCTTTGTCGACTCTGGTTACACAAAACATTGCAAAGGCAATCGCTGAATTTCCAATTGCATCACTTGCAATGCTGCACAAAAGCAATGTTGAAGTGAGTGGAATGGCAAAGAGCTGGATGACGAACAATTGGAATGGAGAACCGATGAAAGGAGGAGGATTGAATACAGTTATGGCTAATTCTCGCGTATCAACAAATTCGGATTCATTGTCAAATCGTAAAGAACAGCAAAACGAGTCTACAAAAATTGAGAGAGAAAAGAAAGAAAAAGAAGAATTGGAGATGAAAGACAAGAGACGATTGGCTGTTGTGCATCAGCAACATGTTGTGAACACAACGTCATATTGTCCTGCGGCACTTGTATCAAAAAGTGGAACATGTGATGTGAATTACTTTGATGGAGCACGTTTTGATGAACCGATTCGTGCTGTTGGAATTGGGTTTGGAACTGTTCCTGTGTGTATCCCTGTATCTCAATCAGTGATTATTGTGAGAGATCTTGTTGAAGGAATAACCTTGAGTGAGATTATGAGGCATTGGGGAAGCGTGATGAGAGTCTCAAGCTTCCTTCCACTTCCAGTTTGGTGTTGTGAAGACGACGATTTGTCCGATTCAACGAGTCTTAATGATAACGCTTGCTGGCGCGAGATATTGCATGCTTGCTCGCAAATGAATCTAAACTCTGCTGTTGTATGTAGATTGATGCAGTACGCGATCCATTATGCAGAAGATGTTGGACTGCCTCGTTCTGACGAAGGATTGTTACGCTATTTGTGTGGAATTCATGGTATCAGCACAACCAAATGGCTGGGGAGCAAGCTGTCGCAAAATGAAATTATTCCTCTATTTCCATTGAAAGCTCGCGATTTCCAAGTACAGAGTGAGGAATTGCTGAAACGAAGTGAAGTTTGCACGAATGCACAGCTTGCAAAGGAGTTCTTGAAGATTCGAATGAGAATTCCTTCAGACATTCTAAATAGTGCGCTGCATAGCCTTCTTGTGGAGCCAGAATATTCACAGCCATCATTACGAATGATGTCACTTCAGTTTGGAATTGGGGCATTTATCTCATATCTTTGCTCATTTACCCCAGCTCATCCGGGTTCGTTGGTGTTTTATCCTTCAATTGGCAATGTGATGCAGACGGTGTGGGGATGGAATTGCGAATGGGGATGGGGAAAAGATGAGCTGAAGGATAACAATTGGTGGAACAATAGAACGATACCAAATGAGATGTGTGGTTCATTGAAAGATTCATCCAATACAGTCGAAAGAAGTTCACTTGAAGTTAATTCATCAATAGCGTCAAAAGATAACAAATCAACATCGCTTGTTCTTTCCCCATCTGCTTCTTCTTCGTCTTCACTTTGCTCATCAACGGATAATTCCAAGTTAGCCAGCAAAGTTAATCCAATTAGATACAGAATGACCAGAAACATTGCAGGACTGTTTGAAAATGGACTTCTTGTTGGAAGTTTCATTCAAGCATTTTGCCAAACGGCAGACGCAATTTGTGAACCAATTATTTTCTCTGATATCGAAGCAAGCCTTACAGAATTTTCTCAAGTTGCAATTCGTTCAGTGTGTATGCATCATCCTTCGCTTCCATCTGATATAAGTGGTGTTTTAAGAACTTTATCCTCAAATTCACATGTGCCATCAAGCATTTGTAATAAGAGCTCAGCTGCTATTTCTGATTTGCACACTCCCAATTACGCTTCTGAAGCAACTTCATTTATACAAGAAAATAGTTCTTATATTGCTTCAATGCAATTTACAAGTTATTCAATGAAACGTGCTCTTATTACAAGTAGTCGGGAACAATTTGAAAGAGACAGTGTTAATCCTGTTGACACCTCGTCTCTTCTATTGATGCAATCTGCTATGGACCAAGACAACCTGGCAAAGGTTCCATGGTGGTTGTATCCTTGGATGTAGATGTTAAATCACTTTTTTGTTGAACATTTCAATTTTTTATTCTGTTTTTTGTTCATAATTTTTTGTTTTTCGTTTTTAAAAATACGTTTTTGAATGTATTTAATTCAATAATATGCAACAAAAGTGAGAGAAATAAAATTACAAAAAGACTTTATTATTAATTTAAAAAAATCAACTCAAAAACTATTATCATTTATCGCACCCAACACATTTTTTCTGTTTTTTGATTTCGTTTACATGCGAAAATCTATTCCTCCCAATGCTACAATTCCTTCAAATTTTCTTGACGTGTATTTAACATGCCCAATATGCTTGAATATACTAGTTTGAAATGACTTTATTTCATATTCTTATTGCTATTCTATATGATTAAAATATTCACTTTTTCAAGGATAAACCTGTTGCTCTGAGGGCGTGCATGTTTGCAGACAATTGAATTTGTTTCTTTAATAATTTATCTGAAATATTATTTTTCAGGCATCGTTTTTGCGAATCTTGTGTCAAAACATCAACACAGCAAAGCCGAATAGGGTATGAAAAAAAAAAATAGAACAAATAAATTAGCCATCCATTTTATTGCTTTTGCTGCATACATTTGTGCTGATATTAAATAGAAAGAAGAGATGCCCCTCATGCCGCGCTATTGTGACATCAACTAGAGATATGCATCGTGACTATGGACTTGAGGCTTTAATTCGTCAAATGCATCCAGATCTAATGACATATAGAGCAACATATTGCCGCATGCCAAGCTGTATGCTTGTTTTCTTTTTGAATTTTCGATTAATTCTTGTGTTTTCAATACTTAATAAAAGTAATAAAAACAGTACGATTGATAATTATTGAATAGTTTTAAATCATTCAATCATTCCCTTATATTTTAACTTTATTAAAAAACTTCTTTTTCAGAGGAGTATAACTCAAAGCGGAGGTTCTTCCCTAATTCAAGCAAAGTCCAAAAAATCAAGTTCAACAAATTTAGCTACTCAAAAGGAACGATTGGAAAAACTAAAGAAATTTTCAAAATTTCTCGATGCAGATTTGTTTGAAACGCTGAATCAATCTTTGAAGACGATGGGAGCAAACGAAGAGTCGAAACTTTCTCATGAACACCAACTGGAAGGGATGATAGGAGGTATGGAGATCACAACACCTGAAGAAGAAACAAAAAATGATAGTGACAGTAGCGATGCGCAGGATGTGGTGATGGTGGGAGATAGCATAAGCGGCTACAGTGGAGAGATGTTCAAGAACACAAAAGATTTTCCAATGAAGAAAGGGAAAATGAATCCAATGAAAACAAAAGGCAAAAGCAGCAAAAGTGAAGAGGCCACTTCTCCAGATATTTTCAATGGTCTGCTCTCAATTATACAAAAGACCTTTATTTTTTGTCTTGTTTTTGATTTTTGATCGTTAATCAATTTTTCATTGTGAATGACAATTTCAAAATTTTCAATTAAAATGCAAACAGCTTGGGCACGAACTGTTAAAACGAAAGGTTCAAACAAAAAAACTAGTTTGGTGACAAAACCCATCAAATCCAAAAAGGGAAGAAAGCCAAAAATAGCGAGCTTGTTAAATACGAAGAAAACAGATCAAAGCGAAAATCAATTGTCATCTTCTGATAGTTCATTACCAACATTATCGAGGGCATCTTCGTTGCATTCGACCATCAAAAAAAGGAAAAATTCAGACGAAGGAGAGAAAAAAGCGAAGAATCAGAATCAAGCTTTGAACGAAGCGGAAGAGAAAGAGAAAAAGGAAGAAGACGATTTCTTGACGCAGATAGATTTTTGGTTCAGTCAGTCCCAGCCTTCACTCACCACAGGACTTTCAAGCTTCGATGAGAAAAAAACCGATGAAAATGCGTTTGGAACTCGGACATTAAGCAAAGTTTCATCGTTCAGTCGACCTAGTCGGCAGGGGACTGTTCGTGACACGCTATTTGACGAGTCGTTTGAGAGAGATTTGAATGATGTGATGGGCAACCTGTCTTTTGGGCCAACGCAGTCGCTGAGCATGCATTTGAGTGGAATCGGATTGGATGAAGACAAAAGAAAAGACGAGGAAAGAGGCATTCTTAAAAAAGGAAGTACAATTGTGTTGCCACAGACGAATTATGAGGAAAAGAAGGAGAGTTCAGCTCATTTAACAGCAGACCTCAATAAAGATATTAAGAGCACTCAGGAAGAAGAAAGAAAGAAACATTTAAGCAGAAGTGAATCTGATGGTAAAAAGACTGAAAGAGAAAAGATATCAGCTGCAAAAGAAAACGCATCAAAGATAATTTCAAATGAAAAAGTTGGTGAAGATTCAAAAGAACTTGATTCTTCAAATACAAGCGCAAAATCCTCTTCTGCCCCAAGCGAAGAGAAAGGCTTGCAGGATATGTTGAGCCAGCTCTCTGAAGAAGACGAGAAGCGCAAAAGACTATCGAGCTCAGTCACTCGAGCTCGTTCATCGTTGAACACCAATCAGACTCCAACGAAGACAGACAGACCTCTCAACGAACAAGCAGCATCGCCAAAGTCTCCAAATGAGCTCAGCTTTTTCAGCCGCTCCCGCTCGCTGGCGTCAAAAGTGACTTCTCTTTCTCCTTCTCTGCACAAATCTGTTTCTTATGCATCGATTTTTTCACCAATGCATTCTCCAAACTTTGAAGCATCGCCTCGTGCCTCGCCAGTGATCTCTCCGATGTTTCCTCCTCCGCTGCCCTTAAAGCACTCACGCTCTCTTACCATTCTGTCGTCCTGCTTGCCAAACTCACCTGTTTCTGTGAAGCTAACATTCAAAAAGCCTGTTGACGATGAAGCAGACAATGTTTCGTTTGCCTCTCCTTCACCATCCTCACCAAGCACAGGAGACAAACAAAAGCGCTTTTCTCTTAAAAAGGGAGCTGCACATACAACCACGCCAGCACTTACTCCACAGCACTCCCCTGTAGTTAGTCCAACTCGTTCTCCTTATTTATCAAAAGAGGTGCCAATTTCTCCATCTCTGCTTCCTGCTTTGGCTTCTCCTCAGCAGCAACGCAAGCCAACTGTTGCAGCATCAACAGAATCAGCTGGCTCTTCTCCAAATGAAATTGCCTCTCCTTTGCCTGCTGAGATAAATAGAAATGGGCAGCAAGTCCTTGAAGTGGAGCTTATTCACAAGAAGTCTCCCCACAAAGCTGATGAATTGCAGGAAGTCGCTTCGTCGTCTGTCGACTTGCCCTTTCCGTGTGCTGTTCCTCTGTCAACGCGCTCTTCTTTGGGTGCGCCGCCAGCGCAGACATATTCAGTTGATGATCCAACTTTTTGGAAGGTTGAAGTGGCTTCGGAAAGCGGAAAAGTAGAAGAGGCAGTTAATCTCCTTTCTGTTTGCTCATCTCATTTGACGAAGATGCACACTATCAAAATTGGGCAGAAAAATGTTAGAAAAGATGGAAATGAGGAAGAGGAAGAGGAAGAAGAGGATCATGTTGATGTTCCAAGGAAAGAGAAACAAGCTAATAGAAGCATCAATATCTCGGAAGCTGTTGAACCTGCATTTGACAAAGCAGAAATAAATATGAATACTCATTCAAACACGAGTGAAGAAAAAGATGAAAGTGGAGACAAAGAGAATGTGACAAGTGAAAACGTCAAAACAGAAGAGGATAAAATGAATGGTGGAAACCTCAAAGATAAAATGGAAAAGATGAAAAATGAAAAAAATCCGAACGAAAAAATGACAATTTGTCAATCAAATCAAATTCAACAGACTTTGCAAAAGACAAAAGCAGATTATGAAATTCATGCAACAAAAGGCTCATTTGATGCGTCCTCGGAGCATTCTTCACTTTCTTCACAATCAGTTCGTACAAGCAAAAATAATACCGGTAAACACATCACATCATCAAAGACGGAGCATGCAAGCAACATGAAACTTTCATCGGATGATGTGAAATATTCCCCTCAGAAAGTTGAAGGTCAAATTTCTGATAATTCATCTCACCAATCTCCACACGACTCTTCGATTTCTTCTTCTTCTTCTTCTTCTTCTTCTTCTTCTTCTTCTTCTTCTGTCACTCCCCCTTCTTATTCAATGCCAAGCGCAACCACTTCACTTTGTCTGCTGTCATTCATTTCAAATTTTATGGATTATTATTTCCCTCTTTCTCAGACTACTCGGAGCATCGGCTCAATTGCCTTCAGCCGCAGCGATGTGGCTAGCCGCGAAGATGCGCATGGAACAAAAGAAGGTCACAGCAAACATGCAAAACAAGAAAGACATCAACCAGAAGAATTGGATGGAGCAGATGAAAAAGGCAGTAAAATGACAAGCTCCAACGACGATGAAGAAAGCAAAAGAGATGGATCTTATTCCCCTACTCGGAGGAAGCTTACCACATTCTATTTGAAGAGAGATCAGGAAGACCACGATTTGTACAGCCAGACTTCAGAATTTGACCTATCACAAGTTCATTCAACCACTTCTTTTAGCAACTATTCAGCTTCTTCTGCTTCTTCTGCTTCTGTCTCATCTTCTTCCTCCTCTTTAAATCCGAATTATTCATCACCAGCTTCTCGTCCATCGCAGCCCTCTGGCCAAACTCCATTCACTTCGCGCACTTCGCCAGAGCCCAATCTGTTTTCTCAGCAATTTCCTCCTCTCTGCTCATCGGCTGATCCATTCTTGTCGTTTATCCTTATGCGCAACCCAAGAGACATTCAAATGTCTCATTTTGCTCCAATTCCGATGTGTGCCCCTTCTTCAGCCTCGCTCTCACAATTGACACCTTTGATCCAGTCACGTATAAACCAAGCACATGCACAATCCAAATCAGAAGCGAAGATGTTTGGAAAGAAAAGCGAACAGAAAACGAAGTCAAATAAAGACAGCAGTAATTTGTTGAATTCTTCTTCATCGGATTTTTATTCAACCGCACCTATGTCTTCTACGTTCGCATTTTCTTTGAAATCCAATGATGGAGTTCTTCATAAGCTCAATTCTTCATTTCCTATTGGAGTAATATTTGCTTTGTATGGACCGAAAAAATCCTTCAGAACAAAGGAATCTGCATTAAAAATATTAGTCGGAATAAAATAAGGTTGTTAAATTATTTTATTCCGTTTAATGGATACATCTTATTGTCTTTTAACGTTCTCCATTTTTTTCTTTTCGCTGACAATTCATTTTGTGAGATAATAAAAATGTTTATGGTTAGAGACAAAAAAAATGTCTTTGTCTCTAAAGATTAAAGACGTTTCAAAATTAGAAAATGCTATTTTAGAAACTCCTAGTTTTGTTGGGTATTTCACTCAGTTCGAACAGGATTCTAAAACAACAGTTTATCCATTTGATTTGAGTTCATTGCATTCATTCAAAAACCCCCCTCTTGGTGCTTCGCTTAACAAAAATTTACCTCAACGCTTCACTGAAAAACCATTGGCAACGGATAGTTCAAATCTACTGATCCAATTTGCGAACCTATTTGGCGTTAATTTGAATGATATTGATTTTGTTGCAAGACGAAATCCTCTTCTTTATGTTTGCAAACGAATTACGTTAACATATTTTTTTCTAATTTTGATGCATTTATAAAAAGCTGATGAAAGCTCCTTATATTGATGATGCTTTTGAAATTCAAGCATCTTTAAAAGATGGAAAAATACATTTAGAAACAATACCTCCGAGTCTTTGGGAAACCCCACGAGAAGAATTTTCCAGCTCTCATCAATACGAGTACTATGGGCATGCATTAGGAATGATTTTTCGATTATTCATCATTTTTTTTAAAATTCTTTGATAGCCGTCGTTTCGAAATTATATGTTCTGAAAGCTCTTCTCCAGCTTTACAACCTTGGGGATCTCCTGCAAAGTCGTTTTTCACCGTAAATAGAACAAGAATCACAATGAGCGGAAAAAGTTTTGGGGTTTACAAAAGTTCAATTTTAATGAAATCTTTCAAAAAGATGGATGAATTTCTTTTGTCTATTTTGCACTTTAACAAAGTAGATTTTGATGAGCTGCGAACTAGACACATATGATAAAAGAAAAGATTTGAAAATAAAACGCGAAAGCGAAGCAATGCGAACTATTGAAGAAAATGATAGAAGTGAAAAAGAGATTTTTGAATTAGAGAAACAAATGTTTGAAATGTCAATAAAAGAAACAAGCGAAGATTCAACAGTGCATGACTCATCTTCTGCTACACCTTCATCCACTCCTTCTGTTGAAAGCGATCCAATTTTAGCTCAGTGTGTAACACTTCGCGAGAATTTACTCAGAAATTTACCTCAGCTTGACTCAATGATGGAACTGAAACTGACAAGGAAAAACGATACAGAATCTCATTTAAATACATTTCTAGGGTTTGTCTGTGAATTATTGCGATAAATGCAGATATTGATTAAAAGATTCAGCTTTGAGAGGATGCAAGCTTTTTTTCTGTTAATGATTGTAGAAGAATTAAATTATTATAAGAAAAAGCAAATGTGATATTTTATGATTTTTGTTGTTTTTAAAGGAACTTTTTTTATTTTGTATTTTTTTTTTATTTTTTATTTTTTTCTTTTGTATATTCATTATTTCTGTTTTTGCATTTTTTGTTTAATTTTCTTTGAATTCTTTTTATCTCAGCAAAAAACTTTTGAGCACATTTTCTCAAATGCACATTTCCGGTATTCCTACTGCTTTTTATGGTTTTCGAGATCCAAGGGGCATTCTTATTTCAACAAAAGAGTACAAAACTTCACAAATCCCAAAAATGTGCCAGAAATATTGGGTATGTTTCGAAAAAAAATATGCACTAATAATTTTGTAATCTTTATTATTATTTGACGCATTAATTATTTTAAATTAACTTTAATCAAAATGTGCTGAACGAAAATTTTCAAGAAGGAAAATGTGCTGCGGGGATCGCTTTTTCTCTGTCTCGAATGGATAAAGCTTTTGTTTCATTCAAAACTCCATTTACTTTCTTCTTCATCTGCTTCACAATCATCTTTACAATTACAGATGCATTCACAAAAATGCATGTGTTCAATTCCATCCTCATCCTCATCTTCGTCTTCGTCCTCATCCTCATCTTCGTCCTCATCCTCATCTTCGTCCTCATCCTCGTCTCCGTCTCCACCCTCGCCGCACTCTTTTCCCGAAGTTTCTCCATCTTTATCTCTTTCTCCTAATTCATCAGAATCTTCCTTTTCAGATCAAGAGCATTCATTATCTTCCTTTCCATCTTTTCCATCTATTTCAGCGACTGTTCGACAATTACCAAATTTATCTTTTCATCTTCGTTTTGATCCATTTTTAAGAACCTTGAATGTTGTGGATGAAGATGATGATTGCACTATCGAACAAAAGAAAATAATGCGACGTGCCATTCATCCGATGATATCTCTCGATCATTTGCCTTCTTTTATTTCTGAAAGGTATCATTGTCTATTCGACAAGGAGAAAGTTATAGAAAAAGAAATAAAAACTATGTTGAAAACATCGTAAATTATAAATTTTAAGTTTTTTGCTTTTTTAAAATATAAATCAAAAACGAAAAAAAAATTCAATTTTTTATGATTTATCGATAATTGAAATTTCGATAACTTTAAATGAATTGAAAATTGAACATATTTTCGAATGAATTAAGTTGATTGAAACTAAACACCATTTAATATTCAAATTCGGTTAACTTCTTATTCAAAAAATATCAAATTGAGTATTTTTTTTAAGAAATTTTTTGTGAAAAATTGGTTTTTTGCTGAGTATCGGAAAATGACAAAAAATATTTTATTATTTCATTTCTCACAAAAAGGATGAGTGTTCGAACCTATATTTTTATCGTTTGTGAAAATACACAAAAATTTACTTCTTTTTCAGAAAAAAACCATCATCTTTGAAATCAAATAATTTTTGGTGAAAAGAGAATCAACCTTCATTTTTGATCTTGATATAAACTTTTTCAATCAAAAATTAATAATATTAATACACATATAAATACATCATATACATGAATTTATTGCATTATTAAACACAAAAAGCAGAACTTTTAAATCCTTTGATCAATGTTGTTTAGAAAAAAAGGTTTAATAATTTCTTGTTTTTTTTCTTTTCAAGAGCGTGCAGAAAGATAAAGTTGAATCATCGATATGTTTTCAAATGTTAAATGACAATAGTGCTGTTTAGAATGGTTTTGAACTCAAATTCTTGATTGTGCCAAAACAAAGTGCAGTTTTTGTGGTTTATTTATGTTTCTTAAAAGAGAATAAATATCATCACTAATTCTTTGCTGCCTCAATTGGAAAAGAAGAAAATCACTATTTTCCAATATTAAAAATTATCATTCACAATTGAGGATTTTAAATTTTGGATGTGACTGATTTATCTTTTTAATAAAGACGCAGTGAGACAGGTTTGTTCGGAGAAAATGAGTATTGATTTGAAGTTTGGGTGGTTTGAGTGAAAAACTTCACCCTCTCCAAAATGACGTGGAAAAAAGGGCGAGATAAAATACAAAACAATAACATTAAAATTAAGAAATAAATAAATAATGCATTGTCCGCTTCACTTCACCACAGACTTCGCCTTTTCGCCTTGGTCACGAAGACCAGAGGGCAGGGGACATGCCCCTCGGAGCTCTTTCCTGCAGGCTGTGCAGGGATCCGGTGAGGCGAGTATTCTTGGAGCAGAAAGAAAAACCACTCTCGCTTCCGCGTGGCGTGGAAAAGAAAACTGCTTGTGCAGCGCTCTGGCTCCCGCTTCTCTGTTGCATCAGCAGAGCAACCTCAATCATTACCCACTGTTTGGACTGCTCTGAATCTTCTGTGTTAAACACAATCGTTATCGTGTTAAGGAGAAAGCTTTGATTAAAACTGTTTATTCATTCCCTGTTTCTCAATACAGGTTAAAGGTGCACCAAATCTTTCTGGACGGTTACTCGTTTCTTCTCTCTTCTGCTGTCTCGCCTTTTTTCTTGTCATCTCCCCACACACTTCTGGCTCCCACTCGCACCACTCAGCCTATCGTCTCTCCATCGGCATTCCTATTATCTCGGAGCAAACCTGTCTCACTGCGTATTTATTAATTCGTTATGGAGCGAATCTACGAACGCAAGGAGTAGGTTTGCTCCTCAATAATGAGTCTCGAAATCCTTTCTTTCTCAGTGCACGTGATCCAAAACCCCTTTTCTAGCACGCTCTAGTGCGGCGGATGAGTTGAGAGCGTGCGAATAACGATGCAGCACTCCTGCTCTCCATCCCACCTCTCTTGGGATATTTTTGTGGCGACACCGGTCTGGCCCCTGCATTTTCCGTGTCATTCCCTATCTGTCCAAAACTTCTTCCGCTACGCTTCTTCCGATCTTTGCCTCTCTTCTTCAGTGGAGTTGTGTTCTTCCCTCCAGTCAGCTCACAGATATTGTTGGGGATTATGGAGGGTGTTTTCCGAAGCAAGGGTGGTCTGGATGAGGAGTTCTGTGACAAAATTATTTCTCTTTGTATTCTCTCTTCTCAAAGCTTAAAGTCTCGTTTCTTTGGCCGCTTTCTCCTTCCTCATATCTTATTCTCACCCAGTTTCTGATGTCTTTTCAGTGCAATCTTTCATCTCTGAATTTGCTTTCTCGAGCCTCCTATCCTTCGATTCTCCACTCTTATCTGGCTTGTTATCTTCTCCCATCTGAGGTACTTGTCTCCCTATTGTCTCCAGGATCCATTTTATGTCTTGTACCGGTAACATGGTGTAATATTCCTGGGCCACTCTCGAACCCTGCGCCCATCTCGCGTACGCATTGATCGCCTTCCAGTCCGCTCCTTCTTGTCTTGCTAAGTATGTAATCACTGCTTGTCTTATAGATTTGGCGGTAAATGTGTCTGGTATTCCGTTTTCTCTCAGGACAGCCACTAATTCTTCTTTAATTCTCTGCAAGTTTGCAGGCTTGCTCCCTTCTATGTCAAACCACACATGTTCGTCTTTAAAAGTTGTCTTTGTATAGTACATCCAGCGTTGAAGCGCTTCCACTGCATCAATTCGTGGATTCGGATGTTTGTTTATAATAATTTTGATAACCTTATTTCCAGACATCTTGGTTCGAACTTGTGTCTGGACCGAATTGTCTTTAAATATCGTTGTATAACTTCTCATTCTCTCCAGCTCTGCTGGTCTAAAAGCACCGAAAATCATGGTTAGGATGAGGGCTCTCCTCTGGAGGATTTGTGGGTCCGTCATATCGTGGGCGGCTTCTGCCCATTTGGTGATTATCGTGAAATCCCACATCGTCTTGTACCGTTTGCCCTTTCTCTGCTTATCTCCCACATAAGTGTTTTGAATTATTTCTATGTCCTTTCGATCAATCTTGGATTCCCTAAAAAGGTTAATGGAATCCAGTTCTTTTCGTACTGTCTGATGAATTACTCCACTCGAGATGTTCGTATTCGAGAGTGTTTCGGTGAACTCTGCCATAATCCATTTGGCATCTTTGGTTGTGAGGGGGTCAGTGTCATCCATGCTCTCTCTTTCCAAGAATTATTTAAATCTTCGCAGCGATCTCCACGTGTCTCTTTCGCTCTTTTGATTTATAAGTATTGCTGCTGATATATCTTTTGCTCCAACGTATTCTCCACATGTGAGGAAGAGGTCCCTTCCTGGGATATTTTCCTCTCCAGTATAACGCTTATTACCTCTCCTGGGGGTAGTTTCCAGCCTTCCCTTCTCATCTTCGCTCCCGGAATCATGCACTCCTGAAAGGTCCCCAGGGTCTTTATGGAATGCCCAGGCTGCAGCAGCGGGGTCCAGGTCTGCCCCCGCCAGGCCGGCAGAATCAGAATTGTTAGTTCCATCAAAGCTTCCTTCATCTTCTCTTTCAGGGTCCGTCCAATGTTTCTCAGGAACGGGTGGACTAGCACTATGTCGTCTTCTGGTGTTTCTCTCTCTCTCCTCCTTCTCACGGAGGATAGTCTCCAAGTTCTTCCGCAGGGCACCGGCGCAATCTGTTCTAAAATTGTATCTGGTATTCTCGGTGCGATTGTTTACTATATCCCTGCGACTTTCTCCCCACTCAGGACTTGTCCAGCTTTTTCACCATCCGGCTGAGTGCATTTGCTTCTGTATTCTGTTCCCCCGGGAGATGTTCCGTCTGAATTGTGATGTCCAGGCCGTTCAGTTTCCTTTCCAAAGCCCTCAGTGTTTGAATGAGCTACGGCGCTCCCCTCTTCTTCTGAATTGTCCATCTCGCGGACACGTTATCTGTTTTTAGACGAATAAATCTTCCTTCAGTTGTTGCAGCCATGCTCCCTTTCTCTCTAGAGTCCTCAACACTGCTCTGGAATCCTTCTCGTTGATTGCAAGCGTGCTCTCCTGGAGAGTCCAACTTCCGTGAACATAAATCTTCTCCTCCCTGTTCTCTTTCGGTATTGTCAACGCTGCACCCCATCCCAGCTCTAACGCATCCGTTGTAAGTACTGCTGGCCTTGTTCTCTTCCTCATACGCCTCGGTTTATTCTCTTGTTGTATCTTTTTCCAGTGTGTTAATTCTCCAGGTTTCATTGGGCTGACTATCACCGTTCCATTCCAGCCTCCGCGGGCTATTGCATGCCTCAGCACATATTGCATGCGCTTCATCCACAAGCTCGCCGGTGGGTGTTGTGACCTCACAAAATTCAATCTCCCGAGGAGTGCTGCTAAGTCTCTCGTCTTTTGTCTCCTCCTCTCCATTGCATGTGCTTTCCACGTTCGCACATCCTCCAGAAGCAGCACTCTCTTCCTCTTTTGGAGCGTCACTTCCATCTTCTCTGAGTTCCACAGCCATCCCAGAAACTCCACGCTCCTTACTGGTTCAAACTTCAGTTTCTCTTCCGACAGTATCCAGCCCAGATCTCTCAGGAACTGGGCTATCTCCTGTGAGATCGATCTCAATGCATCCCTGTCTGGGTGCATGAGGAGAATGTCGTCCAGGTATATCACTTGCTTCACTTTCCACTTTTCTCTGATATATGACGCCTCCCTTCTCATTATCTTCGTGAAAACTCTGGAAGCATTTTTCGCTCCAAATGGCATCCCTATGTGAGCGTAGCATTGACTTTGAAAGCTGAAACACAGATAGGGACTGAATTACTCGTACACTTTGACATGCTGGTATGCACTCGATATGTCCAGAGTTGTCATCCAGTCGTTCTCCTCCAGGAGTTCCACCACTGTCTCCTGGGAATCCATCTTGAAATGCTTTCCCTGTTCTTCCTCGTTTAGAGCTCTGCAATCCAGGATTTTTCTCCACTTTCCGTTTTTCTTTATCACCATGAATGTCGGGTTGAACTACTTCACCTCCGACTCCTGTATGGGCTTCACCACTCCATCCATCAACTCCTCCTCCAAGAGGGATAAATAATTGTTCATCATCTCCATCGTCCCCCGAAACTCTTGTCTATGTTTTCTCTCCTCGAGTGAGATTGGGGATTGGGGACTTTTTCATCGAGCTCTTATACCACGGCTCACAAGTTTATCTCCCCCAATCTTCTTCCACTCGCTCAGTCTGTTCACTAGTCTCCCAGGAAGTAGCTCCTTCGGTGGTCCAATCGCTTGACTCCTCTTCACTTCTTGGGTCTTGTGGCCATGCTGAATCTGTGTATTCTCTTCTCCTTCGAGAATATATGCAATAGCTGTCTTCAAGCTCGCCTCCTGGGGGCTCCCAATTGGGGATTCGATAACAGTTCCAGAAGCTCTCCAAACTATCTTCTCTTCCTCCTTCTCGGATTTCTGCTCGTTCTTCTGTTTTGTCTTGTGGAGATATACGGAGTCTTCTTCTGTGTTCTATCTCCATGTTCCCATCTCATGGTCTCTCGAGATCTCTTGATCTATCCTCTTCTCTCGATCGAATGGCATCAATGCCTTTTCGTTGTTCTCGCAAACTCCCACGGGTTCCGTTCTTGTAACCATCTGTCGATTGAACGAGACTCCCCCTGGCATTGTCACTCCCTCGGAATTCGATTGCGTTCTGTTTATCTCTGTCTCGCAGCAAAGCGCGGATCTCTCTTCTCTCTCTATCTCGCGGCGAAGCGCGACCTTTTTCCCCCTCGCTTCTACGATGCCCATTGGCTCTATCCAGAAGCTGCACATGTTGCTGGTCCTCCCCGTATCCTCGGGGGAGCTGGGGGGAGGGGAACTGTGATCGTGGCCACTCTCCCAGGTGATACTGGGGGATGCTGTGAGGGGATGTGTTGATCTCCTTCTTTCCCTGAAATTCGTGAAGCTCCCATTCAAGCCATGCTTCAGGAGCTGTCTGTAAGCGAAGCCCTGAGCGTTCATGTCTGTGCTGGACCTCCTTGAGCGTCCTCTCCTGGCTGTGATAAGGCCGAAGGCTGTTGGAGAAGCGGGGGATGCTCCGTACACTGGAACATCCCCCACTGGACGAAAAAAGCTGGTGCTTTCCACCAACCTCCTCAGGCTCTCTGGTACATCTTTGGACGTTCCCCCTTCAAGGAAGCACTTCTCATTCTCCCAGTTTGAATGGGGAATAACTTTCAAAAAGTTGATGCGGCTGATACTGTTTGCTATCAGGGCGAACGAGCAGAAGAGTCCCCTCAGTCGCTCCTTCTCTTCTTCCTCAAAACGTGTCTTCCTCAATTCTCTTGTTGAAAGGGCTGCAATCGCATTAGCGGCTTCAAACACCGATTCAAGGGCTGGTTGGAGAAATTCAATGACTCGTACAGCTTCTGGTGAGTCCTTTCTCCATTCAGCGGTGACCCCAGTCGCCTTTAAGGCGTTCCAACTCGCATCAGTGTGTCTGGTGAAGAAACTCTTTTCCGTCTCTTGAATAAACGTGTTAAAGACATCATCGTTTATTCTGATCGATCCGGCCTTGCAAAACTCCACAAATCTCTTCAGTTCTCCCGCCTGCCTCCTGGGCGTCAGCCATTCGTCTGGGAAAATTCCCAAAAAGTCTTCCGATCTCTCCTGCTCTTCTTCCCGCTTTTCTGTACTTCCGAAATCGCTCTCGCTGCTTTCTTCTTCGTCCCATCTCTTCATTTGGTTTCGTACGCCACTGCCCCTCAATCGCTGTCTGTGTCTCTTCTTTTCAATCATCTCTGAATAATTAGTTTCGGACTCAGATTCGCTTGATCTCGTCAGAGATCTTCTTCTTGGCCGTTCCCTCTTCGTCTTTCTCATTGGTAATAATCCTTCTGCTCCGGAGTGACTTGGTCCTCCTCTGCTCATCGATACTTCATCAATCCAGTTTTCAACTCTCTTGAGCCTTTGAACAAGATCAACAATCTTCTCCTCGCTGTCGCTGTCTGCCATTCTAACAGGATTTAGCCTCATTTCAACTGCGGACAATGGTGTAAACAAGAAGTCAATTCGTTAGCGAAGTTTGATTTTAAACCACCCATTGTTTAAGATCAAACTCATTATTGAGGAGCAAACCTGCTTCTTGCGTTCGAAGATTCGCTTTATTACAAATCGATGAATTATTCCTTTTTCTGGTTTTCATTCCTCAAATCTTCTTCTTTCATCAAATGATGCAACAAACTCAGCAAAGAAAAAATTGTTATAAAATATTCGAATTCTTGACTAAGCCTGGGTGACTTAAGACTTTTGTCTTAAGGAAATCTTCTTTTGACTGACTTTAAAAATGCTTGAAGTCAAAAAGCATTTATATCTAATCAAAATTATTCAAAAGTTTAACAGTTTATCGTTCACACACTTAATAAAATAAAAGGAAAATGAAAAATTTAAATCGAACAAAAAATAATCGATACTTTTTTTTTTGAAATAAAGAACACGTTAATGGGTTTTGACTGGATCAATTTTTTGGAAATTGCCTAAGTCACAGACTGGTCGATCTTTTTTTGACTTTGTCAAATTTTTGTGTCAACACCCAACATAATTGAATGTTAAAATCATTTGAGTGAATTTCAAAATGCCTTTATGGATAAACATATTAATTGCATCGTTTTTTGATTGATTTATTCACTTTGAATAGCATGAACACACTTTAAAGTGTATCTTCAAATGACCGGATTAACAAAATAAAGTGAAAAGAAAAAAGATGAAAGCATGCATGAGTCTTTTTCGTTTCCTTCAACAAGTTCCTCCTGCTCTTCTTCTTTTGATAGTTTTTCTTCGTCATGTTTGACATATTCTCGCATCACATATTTCCAAAATAATTCTCGTGACTTAACTGAAGATGCAATGGAAGACGGAACTGATGAAATAGAATTTGGCGTAGATAATGTGGATGTGCTGTTTAAAAACCAGAAGATCAATTTGACTTCACAACTGGAACCAGAAAAGAGAAAGAAGTTTGTTATCAAGTGGTATGTTCCATATGTTTTTACTGGGCTACACGAATTAGACAAGGTTTTGAAAGATACGTTGTAACAGTATAATCAAATCAATCAAAAGAGATCAGGGATTTATGTTTCAAACTGTTTCCGGATTTTTTGAATGAAGCACCAAGCTTCGTATAAGAAGACGACACACAAAAGTTCGACGCAGAGATCACGAAGAAAGAACTTATTCAAACAATTCTTTCAAACATCTTTTTTTCATTTGTTTCATCTCAATGCAGCGAATCAAGCTGCGAATGTGTCTTTTCAAGAACAAAAAGGATCTCTGGTGACAGAAGGCATTCTCTATCTTTGAAGCACTAAATGCTCTTTTAACTGTTTTGTCTTTTGACAAAAGTTTTTTCATTTCACATTTCTTTCAACAAATTTTTAAATAAACAATAAATCATCTGTTTTCTTTTTTGATTTTCACAAAAATATCAATCAATATTTTCATGAATAAACTGCATATTTAAAAATAGTTCTTGTGAAGCGTTAATATCAATGAGCAAATAAAAAGAAGAACATCTGAATGAGGAAACTGAAAGCAATATTCATGATGTAAGTTAACGAGAAGGAGAATATGTGTTGCGTTTCTTGCTCTTTTCAATAAAATCTCACTTCTTTTCTATGATAAAGTTCGAAGTGCTTTTATAGCTTTCAACATATCTTCTTTGTCATGAATTCTGTATTTTCAACAGCTTTGTGCATCTCTCTATGCCTTCTGAATTCCATTATTGCTTGCTGATTTTTCAATTTTATTTTAACGCTTCACTGATATTTCCTCTTCTATTGCAGCTTCTTTTCCTTCTTCGCCATCTTCTTCTTTTTAACTTCATTCTCCCCCAACGGAGCTATTGTCCTTTCCCACACCCACTCAACCGATCGTTGCTATGTTTCCCCTCATCCCACAGCCAGTCATCCATCTCGTTTCATGCTATCAGCTGAAAGAGGATGTGCTGTTCACCATCGACGACTGCTTCTCTCTCGGCAAAGACAACCTGTCGCTTTTGAGGGCAGCACTCATCACGCCAGACATCATTCCCATTGGAATGGATGAAAGCACAACAAGCGATGAAGAAGAAGGTGTTGAAGAAAAAGAAGAAATGAAACAGCAGAATGACTCAAGTGATTAATTGTCATCGCCATCATTATCATTGTCTTCTTCTTCATCTTTTTCCTCTTCCATTTCGTATCTTCTCAATTCATCAGTCGAATTCCTAAGCGGTGCGTTTCGTCTGCCTTTTGGATCGGCCGCGATACACTCGCTGAATGCAGCTCTGATCTGTCAAGCAGTTCCTCTTCTCTCTTCTTCAATGCTTCCACTCCAACAAATGAGATTGTTCAAAAACATGAAATATAATGGATCTAATCCTCTTTTCTCTGCCTCTTCGCACTTTTGTACGTCTTCTTCTTTCTCTTCTCCTGCTATTTCAGATCTATCGCCTTCTCTCTCCAATTATTATTCCCCATCTCCAGTAACATTTTCATCCTATTCGTCGGTTGTTGGATCACCTCGTGCTCATCTCCTTCTCTTTCGTGATGTTTCACTTAAACAGCCAGCTCCTCCACCTCTTCTTCTCCTTCTTCTTCATTTCCTCTTCGTATTCTTCTTCATACTTGTTATTTTCTCCACACAATTCTTCAGTTTGTCACTTTCCTGTTGCTTTTTAACCTTTGTGCACTTGTCTTCTGTAGTGGTTTTAATCCGTTTGAGCACATTCATCTGAGAGAGAGAATGAATAATGGAAATTGAAGCGGAGAAGTGGAAGCTGGGATGGACGATGCGGAGAAAGAATGAAAATGAGAAGGAGAAGAAGAGGTCGAACATTCATTTGCTATTTGAAAGGATTGTGAAGATTGTGCAAGTAGCAATGAGGCAGACACTCACATAAGCATAAAAGTCATTCATTGTTCCATGTTAAAATAACAAGCTGCAGAACACCGAAGGTGGTTGAAAGAGATTCAAAGCTGTTCTCTGAGTCATGTGGCATAAACTAAGTTCTTCCTATCTCGTTTGAGTCTCTCTGGTTGCATTTCTCTTTTTCCCGCTCTGTAAAGCACATTCCGCAGTTGGTGGCTAGCTCTCAACCAGCTTCATGTTCTTCTTCTTTTCCTTGTTCTCCTCTTCATTCTTCTTCTTCTTCTTTAAATAATTCAAAAAAAAAATCACAAAAAATAAATTCCATCGTTAGGGCCCGTTCGATTTATTCCGGAGATTATTCCTTAACTCAATTGAAAACAGACATGTCAAATTAACAAAAGAAGAAGAAGAAGAAGTTGTGTGAAATGTTGATGATATATTTATAGAAGATCCAGAAGACAATGATGATGATGAATGTGTTGAATGAGATGATTATTTGTTGAAGATTGAGAAGATGAGAGTCAATTAACATCAACAAAAAATACATTGAAATTCTTTTCTTTTGTCCCTTTTTCTTCTGGCAAATAATATCCTCCAAATCCATCAAACATTCAGCTCAATCCACTTTCTTTCTTTCCAACAAAAAATACGAAAGATTGAGCGATCCCTTTTTCATTTCATCTCTTCCATATTCGCTTCCCCTCTTTCACAAAAAAAAACATCTTTCCTCAAAAACGAATTCTTCGTCAAAGCCCGATTCAATGAGTCTTCGAAATATCTAGCATTTCATGTGTCCGTCTTTTTTTTCCTTCCTAGCTTATCTTGTTCTTCTTCAAAGCCATCCATTCCTTCTATCTTTCAGCATCCTGAATGAAAAATAATAATCACTCGAAAAAAATAACTACATCAAACCTTCAAAGCATTTTTTAAAGCAATTTTCTGTTTATTATTCCCAAGTCAATGCTTGTTTTCCTTTATAATAAAATTCGTTATGCCTTCGATTTTCAAGTGTTTCATCATCTGATTCTCAGTTTTCACTTCCAATTTTCTTCATCCTGTGAACTTTCTTTATGAATTTGTAGAATAAACTCGATATTCAGGCAGATAAACAAGATGTTCCACTTTTTGTTTATTTTCGAAAATTTCCACTGGATTGCATGAAAGAAGTACATTTACAGATTATAGGCAAATACAACAATATGCAAACCAATCAGCTATCATTGACTTCAAGCGTTCAATTGCAAAAAGATATTTCTCAGAATAAGTATTATTAGAATTATGGTTCATAATATTTTCTTTCTTTTGAGGAAAAAATAATACATAATTAATTATTTCAAAAAATAACCATACATTTTTAAGCAATAAAATTTGTGTTTATTGCCTCAAATATCAAGATAGAGAGAAAAAAAGCCAATTGACGTGAAAATATTCCACTGACTGACGTAACCATCAATTTTTCAATCCGTCAACCAGGCTTATTCTTGACTTTCACTCACTCACTCACTCACTCTCTTTGAAAAGTCATATTTTCGTTTTTATTCAATCTGATTGAAATTTTCATTATGGCCTATTCCTTTACACAAAAAATATTAAAAGTTTTTGGCTGAAAGATTATATATTAATTTTATTTTTGGTGGGCTTTTGAAGATTGTTTTCATTTTCTCGACCATAATAAATTGCCTTGTCTATTTTGACTTTCGAAAAAGCCCAGGAACTTGTTGTTTGTGAAATGGAGCCCAGCAACGACTCGTACGATGTGGTAGAAAACTGTGTGTTCTTTTGTTATTTGGGTATGTTATTTGCGATTTAAGACAGGATTGAGGAAATGCTTGGGAAAGGAGAGTTTGGGGACGTGTATCTTGTGACGAACAAGGATGACGGGCGAAAATACGTGGCGAAAATACTGAAGATAAAATCGGGAAGGCTGACGGAGGAGCAGATGGCGGAGCTGTTTGAGACGAAAAGCATCGACTGCGAGTTTGTTGTGAAGATGCACGAAACGTTCTTTGCGTGGCAGGGAGCAGGAGACATGCTTGCGTATCTCATCATGGAGTACTGCAACGGCGGGACACTGGGGAGCGTGATTCGGAAGAACATGAATGCTCAACAAGCGATGGAGCTGGACACGTTCAAGCAAGTGTTCACGCAGATTCTGCTTGGGCTGCATTATCTGCACTCGATGGGGATGCTGCACAGGGACTTGAAGCCGGACAACATATTTTTGCAAGAAGGGGGCAGGGTGAAAATCGGGGATCTGGGCCTGCTGGCGCAAATCAAAGATGGGCAAAGTTTTGTGTTTGGGAATGTTGGAACAAAGTGTGCCATTTTCTCAGATGCTTTTTGTTTTATTGACGATGTGTGCATGTGTGCATGCATTACTGCTGCTGCTGGCTAATGCATGTGTTTCAGGTGCTATCGCGCACCAGAAGTTGGAAGAAACGCCAAGTATGCCAATTCCAAAGCACTTTGAAGAATAAGCCATTTTCACATACGAAAGTTGCTGTTATGAATCAGATGTGTTTTCTTTTGGGGTGATTGCGTATGAGATGCTGATGAACAAGCGGCCGTACGATTGCATGAGCTGTGAGTACTTCGATGTTCCTTTCAATGTGGCTGAGCCGCTGAAGTGCGACGAGGAGGAAATCCGACGAATTGTCAACCAGATGATTGAAGAGGTGTGTGCAGGCCTTTGAGCAACAGCTGCTGAACGTGGCGGACTTTTCCTTCTTTTGTCTGATGTTTCTGTTTGCAACATATGAATTGTGATGGCAGGACTACAAAAAGCGCCCGAAGACCGAAGAGATTCTGAAATGCGAATTTGTGAAGAAGACGATAAATCAGTGCAACTATCAGGTGAAAGAGGCACCGGATAACAGAGAGTTTGCTTCATTTCTTCTTCTTCTTCTTCTTCTTTTCATTTTGGTTTTTCATCTTTGACTTGTGTGCGCGAATGGTGAAACACGACAGACAGGCGGAGTTAAGGCGGGTGGAAGAGATGCTGGACAACCCCGAAATGAAAGTGCATCTGAGCGGAATTGAGTCGCTGCTATCGGCGTACAAAGAAGCACAAAGCAGCAGCTCTGTTTTTCGGGCTGTGGGCAGGAGCAGCGACGAAAGTGTTGGGAGAAGAGGAAAGAGAAAGAAAAGCAGCGATGAGCTTTCTGATCTGCCAAGCATGCCTTCGGGTTACTGTGGGTGTGGCTGTGGCGCAGCGAAAGAATCGCCTGTTGTGAAAAGCAGAGGGACAAAAGCGGTGTGGAAGGAGGATGGTGACTGGATGGCCATTGGGCAGGAAGTGGTTGGGGAAGGTGTTTGGCTGTTTGAGACGCGGATACGCAGACTTTGCGAACACGATTGCAAACACACATCAGCTGGAGCAGGTGGAGCATGTGGGACAGGTGAGGCAGAGGAAGTTGAATGCAGCGAGAAGGAGAGGAGGATGGTGATTGGCGTCTGTGAATCTGGCGGAGAAAACGAAACGGTGCTGTTTGGAGAGGACGAAGGGCAAAGTGCTGGGTATTGGGCAGATGGAATGCTGAAGAGCAGAAACAAATGGATCCAGAAAGATGGGAAATGTGTGTTTTTTGTTTTATTTTTCATTTTATTGTTTTGTTGTGTGAGATGTGATGGTATAAATTGAGCATTTTACTTTTATATTTTTTATTTTTTATTTTTTGTATTTGCTTCATTTTGAGATGTGTTTATCAAAACGAACATTCATCTGAATTTGTTGATTGATGCCTTCGACTGGCGTGAGGCAGCTGTGAGCAACGTTTGCTGGGAATGTGGGGATGTTGTGGCAGTTGAGGCAGACATGAACAGAAGGATTGTCTCGTTTTATGTGAACGGCTGCCGCCAGGCTGTGTTTTTTGTGGATGTTCCGCCCAAACTCGTTTTTGGTGTTTGCCATTTTTTATTTCAAATCTGCTTCATCTTTTTTCATCTTTTTTCATCTTTTTTCATCTTTTTTGATTTGATATTTTGCCTTCAATTGTGTATGTGAAAATGTGTGTATTGAATGAACTGGGCTGTGACAATTCCTGTTTCAGTTTGGAGCCTGCCGACGGAACACGACATGTGAAATAATCCGCTTTTGCCGCCTTCCTTCATCGCAGTTCCATCCGAGTTACGCAGACATCGCATGCATCTGGAACAGACACGCAAGAGAGATCGAGTGGTTCATGCTTGGCATGAAATACCGTCCTTGCGCAGCATCAGGAGCATCTTCGCCTTCCACCCAGCCTCGTCAGCCGAATGCGCATTCAGCACTTTCGTCTGAGCTGCTGCCGATTCTGCAAGGAGAGACACAATACACGCGATATTTTGGGTTTGAGGAAGGCAGCTGCAGATGGATCCACCACATGAACATGAATCTGGTGGCAGACGTTGCTCTGCGGGGGTGCCGATGGATTGTGACGGTGCGGTTCGACTCGTTTGGGCAGCGGCTGGAGAAGAACGTGAGGAGAGAGAGGATGTCTGTTGCGAGCAGCAACCTCAGCAGAAGCAGCATCAGCAGCAGGGTTGGCAGAGCGAAGCAGGACAAGACAAAAACAGCGTCATATGTTCCGAGCCATCGAAGCCAGCACAGAGAAGGAATGGAACCGTTGACAGAAGAGGAGCAAAAGGCGTATGCAGATTATGTGAGGAGCCAGAGTTGGGTTCCGTATGTTGGGGTGTCGCAGTTTCCTTTGGCAGCGCAGATTGCATCGCAGTTTGGAGACAGCGAAGCATCGGCAGCGTACTTGGCGAGCGGAGAGTGCAGGCACATGGAGCAGCTGGTCGAAGGGAACGAGGCGTTTGGGGAAGGAGACGAGGTTTCTGTGGTTGTGGATCTGCCGAAGTCGGAGATCTGCTTCTACAGGAACAGGGTGGCGCAGAAAGTGGGCTTTGTGAATGTGCCGAGCACTGTGATTGTCGGGGTGTGCAGTCTGAAGAAACGGACTATGCTGTTTTTTTTATTTGAGAAACCGAGAAAAGAAAGCAATTGTGCAAAAAGGATGATCAAACGAATATGAATATTATTTTTTTTTTCCTATCTTTTTCATGTTATTTTCTGCTCATGGAATTGTGAAGGAGAAAAAAAAATTGCTGTGTGAAATGGAATATTTTCAATAATCATTTTTGTGCTTATTTTGTATGTGTGTGTCTTTTTATTCTATTTGTTTTGAAATGATGTTATTTTTCAGGTTGGGATGGGAGCAAAAGATTCGAAATGCACGCTTGTTCGATGCCAGCCGCTAAGACAAAATGAAGATCCCTTTTATCAACCTCCTCCTCTTCCTTCTCTATCTTCTCCAGTGCATGTCCAATCAGCGAAACCAGATGAATCGTGTGCAGCTGATGAGAAGAAGAGCCAGTCTTTGCCGAATGCAGCAGGCAAGACCATTTGCCGTCGGTTGAGCAGAGCTGTTCGGTGGGGCCAGAGCGAAAAGGCGAGCCAGTTTGCGAAAGACAACTTGGATGAGTTCATGCCAGTGCAGCTGATCCGCTCGCAAACAGTTGCGAGGTGGGTGGATGCAGAGCGGATGGCGCAGGAAAGGAAGGCG
Source organism: Monocercomonoides exilis (assembly GCF_001643675.1). Lineage (NCBI taxonomy): Eukaryota > Preaxostyla > Oxymonadida > Polymastigidae > Monocercomonoides > Monocercomonoides exilis. The sequence goes on from NW_027150580.1 coordinate 653,839, forward strand.
AAGCGGGAGCTGAAAGAGAAAGAAGAGTCGATCGCGGAGGGTGACGAAGAAGAGGAAGGGCCAGGGATTTTGGAGATGCTGCGGGAGATGGCAGTTGTGAAAGAGAAGAGACAAACTGAGGGCTCGTTTGGAGAGCAGTTTTGTGGGAGCAAAGGGATGACCGAGCAGCGGGGAGCGAAGGAGAAGAATGTGATGTTGTTTGTGAAGCAGGAGGTAAGAGAAGGGATTTGGAGGTGCAAGCTGAAAATCTCAAAGCTGCGTGATTGCTATGGGGAGCGAATTGCGGGCAGGCGCAGGACAGGTGGGCATTCGTCCTCTGGGCGAAGATCAGCCTCTGGAGCGAGCGAGAAAAGAAGAGAAGACACAGAAAGAGACTGCTATTCAGACTCGGATGATGACAGCTCAGAAGGGAGCAGGGAAGACAGGTTGAGCGAAAGCGAGAAGGAAAGCGAGAAGGAAGATGACTCCAGTGGAACTGACAGCAGCCGCGATGAGACAAGCGAAGAAAGCGATTGCCAAACAGAAGCATATTGGAACAAAAAGCAGGAGATTGCTTGGAAGCCGCACATCGGTGTTTGTGTGAAGGGATGGAAGTATCGTTCAGAATCTGTTCTTCGTGGTAAAAATGCTCAGTCAGGCAAGGCTAAGCAGCGAGGGCTGGAGGGAGAATTGACAGGAAAGGAAAAGAAGCAGCCTTTTCAGACAGTCTTTTTTGATCAGCGGCGTTCTCGGGCAGATCATTGCTGCTTGGCAGAACAGTCTTTGGAGACGAGTGGCAGCCGGCCGTTTGGGTTTGACGAAGGGTCGATTGCATTTGGGTGTGACGGGCGTGTGCTGGTGAATGGTGTTGTGCAGTGTCGGTGCGAAAGGTGGGGAGAGGGCGACACAGTGGCGCTTGAGGTGAATGGGGTAAACGGGACGCTTCTGATGTATGTGAACAGGGTGAGGCAGCCAGCGGTGGTGGTGAATGTTCCGCGGTGTGTGTGCTTCGGGGTCTTTCTCGGTGGAGACGGCAGCCAATGCAGGCTGATGGGGGTGGAGCGTGCTCGCGTCTCGCCTTTCCACAAGCACAAGAGCGACCGCTGGATTGACTGGAATGGTGGAGGGGCAGGGGCAACGGAGGCTTCGACTGCATTGTTGGGCATGACGGGGAGCAAAGGGTTGGCCAGGCATGATTCGTCCTCTTCACCACGAATGTTGGGAGATGAACTGATCATTCCGTCGTTTCATCCTCGAAAGACGGCTCCTGCAGCAGCAGACTCATCAGCCAATAGATGTTTTGCTCCTGAATCCCGGGCATTGCTCTCTGCAGAACCGTCTGCTTCTCCACCTCAGCCAACTTCCCATTCATCTGGGGTGCATTCTGAAAGGGTTGGCAACAAATATGTTTTTGAGCCTCCTCCGCCTCCTTCATCCGAGCAGCAAGCTGACACATACTCGCCCTCAATATCGCCGAATCCAAAAGTTGTTTTGAGCCTTTTGAAGCTGAACCAGATGGCATACAATTCGCAAAAGCGAGCTCACAAATGAGCGCTGCCTGCTGTTTGGTTCTGTCAGACGGTGTTCTCTAAAGATGTGCCTTCCAACTTTCCCAGTTGGCCACAGCAGAAGAATTGAGCGTTTGGAGCGGAGAAAGGTGATTGCACCAACAAAACAAATAGAATGCGAAGTCAATTAGATATCCTCAGTATTTTATTGTTTTTTATTTTTCTTTTTGTGTTGCTGTTTTCATTTCAATTGTGAAGTCACTTAGTTATGAAATAATTGAGAAACATCCATCATTTCTGCGTATTTTCGGGAAAAAAGAGGCAAAGAATTTGTTTTTGTTGAAAAAGGGTCGATGAATATTTTTTTTTTAAGTCTTTTTCGCTCAGCTCATGAAAAACAATTTGAAAATGAAAAATGAAAGAAAGAGATCTGTCAAAATGAAACTTATTTCTCGAATGAAGTGGCAAAAGAGCATGTGCTTTTAGACATTTTTCTTGACCTCTCCTTGGCAGCAATCTTTTCTTCCAGGCCATTCTCTATTCTCCCTTTTTCTGGAACTGCAACCCCCAAAAGCGGTGGAAGCATTTTCGGAAGCTGAATAACCATTTTGGGAGCAGGAAAGAGTGGACCAGTCAAATCAGAGCAGCACTCCGCACAACCTCCACATCCACACAAACACTCTGACACAGCACAGCTGCAGCGACTGCTCAGGGCAAAAGTGGTGTTTGCTTGGCAGACGATGAATGAGAAGAGAAGGCGTTCCCATCTGCTGATCGATCCTGTGCTGAATGTTGCAGCTCCCCAGGCAATCGACGCTCTGCTGAAACACTCGCAATTTTTATTTTCAACAGATGAGGCACCTGCAGAGGCGGTGACAACACACATGCGCCAGACAATGAGACAATCGGAGCAGCAAGTGTTCAAGAAGAGTGTGTTGCAGGAATTCCACGCTGAATGTTTGCTAACTTGAAAAATGATGTGTTGCGGAACAACGAAGATGTTGGTTCTGAAGGAGTCACACCAGAAAAACAGAAAAGGCAATATGATGAATGTGGAGAAGAAAATGTCAATGATGAAGATGAAGAGAGCAGAGGCTGAGCTGGTTGTGTTTGACATTCTTTCTCTGAATGCACACAGAGCATCTCAAAGGAAGGCAGAGTAAAAGAAGGTGGAGGCGTTGTTGGAAGAAAAGTCACAAAAGCATCCACTGGCATTATTGTGTCTGGCAGCCGGCAATCAAGTAAATTTCGAGGAATTTGAGGAATTTGAGGAATTTGAAGAGCTTAACCAATCAAGAGTGTTCTGTGCCAAACGTATAGACAATTGCTGTCTGACTGAAGGGATCTGCTTCGGGCAATTCGAACTTCTGTCATTTTCTGCCTCAGACAAATGTCCGACTTCAGATGCTTCAAATAGCAGCTGAGATGTTTGTCCCTCGCTTTCAGCTGAGCTGTGCGGGCTGCCAACAGAAGAAAACAACTCAGCCGATGTGAACAAAAATTGCTGTGGTGGTTGGGATGAATCGTGTAGCAATGCCACAAAAGAAGGGAAAGATGGAATGTCTTCAGAAACTATCGAAGGAAATGCTGTCTCATCATCGTTCTCATCACAAGAATCACTCGAAGCCTGAACAGAAGACAAACACAAAAGCGAGTCGTTCTCTTCTGTTGGCTGCTCATTCCTGTTGATGTTCAATGGACTTTGGATCCATTGAAGCAAGTTTGGTCCATGGCTTCTGGGTAATGGCTGAAATGACTCTTCACTTTCGCTTTCATACCTCTCTGTCATCTCTGATTCTTTTGCCTGTTTGTCTCTTTTCCTCCTCTTCCTTCCTCTCTCCTTCGTTTCCTTCCATTTCATTTCAATGCTACCATCACTATCTCCTCCTTCTTCTGCTGCCTCTCAAACCGCTCCATCTCCTCTGCTGTCATGTCCCACACGTCTGAATGCTTCAGCTGGCTTTTCGCTTCTTCCAGCGTGAAGCGCCTCATCTTCATTCCTCCATTTCCATAAATGTGGAAAACTCTCTGCTCGCTTCTTTTGTCACCTCGTCTTACTGCGGTGATTCCTTTGAAATCATTTGCAAATCACTTCCGATGGCTCCTTCTTTGAGCAAAATCTGTTTTTGCAGTTCGATCACTCCAAAGCTACGCTCATCAAAACGAGCCTTTCAATTGGTGCCTTCTTTCCTGATCAAAGACTCCTCTTCACTGAATGCAACACACATTTCTGGTGCTTTTCGCTTTGGCAAAGAGTTGCCAGCATTTGTATCTGATTGAAATGAACTTCCTTCAGTATAGATACTCAACAGAGGACTCATCGCTTCACATCGGATTGTTGGCTTGATGGTTTAATGAGCTTTGTCCTTCCTGTGTGTCCGCTGCTTTCATTTCTATTGATTGCGCAAGAAATCGAAAAAGGAAATGAAGTAGCAGATTTGGCAGAGGTTTCGAAGCGAATGCTGTGCTGTTTAATGCCTTTGAAGGGAGTGCAAAACTTTCTTGCTGCTCCATTGATGTATCTGCGCAAGGAGGCTTGGCAAAGGAAAATGTCCAGCAGGTGTCATTGCGAAATTCAAATGCTTTGCCTCCCATTTTCAACACATCGCAGACTTTTTTCTTTATGTCTTGCAGGAGCCCAGTTTGCTCGGTGTCTTTGCACAGAATTTAACGGGAAAGTCGATTTCGAAGACAGCAAGCAACATAATATACAAAGGATTTTTCGTACCAAAAATAATATTTAATTGAATATGAAAATTAAAAAATCACACCTTTTATCAACAAAAAATAAATATTTTTTTGATTGCAAATTAATGGGCATTTCGATTGGATCAGTTTGGATCCTTGTTTGTTATTCTTTGAAAATCGAATCTTATAACTTTATATTGGATGGCAGTTGTTTATAAGATGTTTTTATATTTGGTGCTGTTATTGAAAGGAGTTTCTACTGAATATTGCAACAATAAAGAATATTTGAGCAAAGAATTTATTCATGAAATTTCTAAGACATCTTTTGGCATCGAAGGAAAGAAAAAGCTCGCTGAAAGTGAAGGTAATGTTATTCAAGATTTTGCTTTGGAAAGTGAAGAACACACTGCTGTGGGAAAAGGAATTACAAGTTCTGATTATTTTTTGAACGATAAAACGAAAAGAATTCCACTGGAGGATGATTTTGAAAATACCAAGAATTATGAAAATTCAGAGAACACTTTGGTGGAGAATGGAGCATCGTTTGCCATCAGTAGAAATCCAGTTAACGAAAGCAGTTTTGAAGAAGAAGAAAAAGAAGAATTGTTCTTTGACGGGGCATATGGGGAAGATATCGCTGAATGTGGAATACGTGAATCAATTCCATGCAAAACAATCAAAAGAGTGGTGGAAAAATGTTCAAAGAAAAGTTCAATGATTCTGTGCCTCAGCGAAGAAAGCAACAAATACGACACTGAGCCAATCACAATTGAAGGAAGGAATATCGAGATTAAAAATCGAGACGATCGCATTGTGACAATAATCACAGCATTGGATGAAAAGAAGGTGCAGCAGGGGGATGCATTGTTTAACTTAAGAACTGATGGAAATTTTACTGTGAAAAACGCTTTGATTCATGTGAATACAACACGTGCAAGTGGCAGAAATCGGGGATTGGTTGTTGTTGAAGGAAAAGATGCATCTTTTGAAGTTGAAACAGCAACTATTATTGCAGCAGATTCTGAGCAAGTGCTGAATTGTGTTTTGATTGAATGCAAATTAGGCACATTAAGTCTGCAAGATGTTGGGATTTCGCATTTTCATTCCTCTTTTGCACTGATATTGGCAGATGCGTCGTATCTCTTTTATTTGTTTTCTTCCTCATTTGACACAATTTCAACAGCAAGCGCAGCACAATCGGTGATAACAATATTGGGAGGTTGCAATTTCACAATTATTCATGACTCCAACTTTTCAAATTGTGGCTCATTGGAGCACAGATTGGGAGGCGTTTTGTACCTTGAGATTGAAAGCATCAATGATTCCACTCATATCATTGGAACCGATTTTTCTAATTGTTCTTGTCAAAGCAATGAATTGCAAAAGCAACAAAATGAGGGATCAAAAGGTGGAGCAGTGTATGTCCATGCAAATAATGATGCGATTGGTGCATTAAATTTTGAGTTAGACAGGGTAACATTCTCAAATTGCACGGCTGATATTGGAAAATATATATTAATGTCCCTTGAAGCAGGCTATGAGCAAATAAAGAAAGACAAGTTTAAGTTTGACATGGAAGAGATTTATGGAAAGCCAAATTTTATTATGTTGGAAGGAAGAGCGGGCGGAGCGAATAACATTGTTGATTTCATGAACGATGAGGCAAAAAGGCTTCCGTATTTCTCGAAGAATATTTATATTGGGGGAGAGAAAGCAAGTGATGGGGATAATTGTGGAAATAGAGAAGAGCCTTGTGATTTGCTAAAGACTGGGCTGAATCACATCCTAAAATTTGTTCGGAATACGATGTTTGTTGTTGGATCTGTTCCTGTGGATGAAGCGTGTTTGTTTGATGAGCAGACTGTCTTTTCATCTGCTGTAGATGATTGTTCATTGCCAGTTCCAATTAAAGAAAATAATCGCGGAATTCTTCATGTTGGTGCAAATATTAAAGCAGGAGAATTGAAGGGGGTATTTCACTCGAATCGCTCAGATTTAAATTTCGAGCATATCGACATTGAATATCCTGATGCAGTCAAAGGAGATGCACTGGATATAATTTATGGGAGATGTTATATTGTGATTGTTGATGTTGTGTTCAGGCCTTGGTACGCTGGGCTGAAGGGAGAAAGCGTGTCAAGGTTGGAAGGAAATCTTCTTCCTTTTAAGCTTATTGTGACTGAGGATAGAATGGCCTACATGAGTCGACTTGTTGTTTATGGCAGAAATGGTAACCTGACTGACATGGGCCAGAGTTGCATCAATGAAAATAACAAAAAACCCAACAGTTTAACGATGAATGGATTATTTGAGAACGAATGTGAGAATAGAGGAGGCAACACAGAGAACAATCAATTGTGCTCTTGGAATTTTGGGCTTATATTTTTTAATAATTCTTATCAAGTGGACTTCAAAGATTGCATGTTTGCTAATATCAGTGAAGGTGCCGTTTTGACAACAGCTTCTTTTTTAAACTTTAATAATTGCAGCTTTGTGAATAATCATGCAACTGACGATGAATGGAAGAAATTCCCTTCTTTGCATCATAACATTCTTCAATATGGAAATCAAAAATTGGGTTGGACTACTGTGAATTCCTTGGCAGCTGGAAGTGATGGGATGGGCAGGAAACCTTTTGGAATGCTTTCTGAAGTGAGGGTGAGCGGTGACGCAGTGACGCAGTGACGAATTTGGGTTCTATTTTCTTTGTTCCTGTTTTGACGAATGTGTCTCAGATAAAAGAGGAACAGAGCAATGCAAATGAGATTCGTGATGATAAAGATGAAGAAACTGTAATCGCTGTTGTGTGTGGCAAATATTTATTTCCTTGCAGCTTGACATTTGAAGCAGCCAAAAAATGAAAAGGGGAAGAACTGAAGTGGATTGATTGTCCCATTTCTGAATATGTTAACGAGACTGAAATGAAAGTGAAGATTCCGAAGTCTATTCTTGAAGTCGATGACTACACATCTGTGATCTGCCGACTCTCATATCCCAATGGACTGAAGAATGGCAAAAAGAGTAGCACTGATGATTTTATTTTGGTGAATCAAAAGAAAGATGAGCCTTCGGAAAGTGAGCCGAAAAGACTCACACCAACTCAGATTATAATTATTTCTGTTTCTGTGAGTGTATTTTTTGGACTTTCGGGAATGACGATTTTTGCAATTGTTTTTGTTTGCATTTTGAAGAAAAGGAAGCGAAGCCAATACAAGGTTATAAATGACACCCAGAAGTATTAAAAATGGACAAAGACGAAGACCTGACCATATCTGTCTTTATTTTATTTTATTTTTTTTTTTAATTTAATTTTAATGCCCTTCCTTCTGTCTGTATAGGGTGAGTGTTTGATTTGGTGTTTATTTCTGTTTATTGAAATATTTGTTTGTCTATATGTATGTGCTTGTATTTTGATGATATCAACTTGTTTATATTTAGCCAAAAGCAAATAAGAGGAAATGGGTATTTTTGTTTGAAACCAATTTCTCATGAGATCGAAAGTTAGGTCTTTTCTTTTCTTTTCTTTTTTTTATTGAATTGAATATGTTCAATATGTTAGATGGTTACACAGAGTGAAATGTCATTTCATTCTAACAAACAAAGGTGTTTTAACTCTTCCATTTTTTCGGTTTTTTCAAAAAGAGCATTTCAGACATTTTCTTTTTGAAGAAAGAGATTCCGTCAACGAAGGATTTAACCACAGCCCTCTGACTCAAAATAAAAATAGATTTTCGGTTTTCTTTGGTTGTTTCGTTTTTATCGTTTTGTTAAAATAAATTTCGATTAAATTGCAAATGATAATTTCACTTGGAAAAGTGTTACGTTTACCATCGTTCAAAAACCCGGGAATTTTTCAAAAACCCGGATTTCAAGAAATAATGAAATCTGATCATCTCTTTCAAAAGCATTTTCAACAACATATTTATTTTCCATAAAGTATCAATAGTAATTTCCCATCCAAATTTTGATCATTTTCCGTTAAAATTCAATTCGCCTTGTTGAGAGAATCAATTTGAACTTTAACTCATTTCTCAATAAGAAATCAAAAAAAATCAACACCAGCATTTCCGTGAAGAACTTTTATTGTTCAATGAATACTTAACTATTGCATTTTTTTATTCACAAACAAAAAATCAATATTAATTCTCATATTTTTTTAATTATGATCAAAAATCAAACCCATATTAATGGCTATTACAAAAGAATTGTCGTTATCAGAGCTTAGGAAAAAGTTGGCAACCTCCGAAATAAGAAGGTTAAAAACAACATCTCAAAAAATATTTGAACTGCGGAAGGATCATGTTATAACAAGAAAAGTGGCTGTAGATTCTGGCACCATATCAAATGGCTCATGGTACAGAGGAATAGCGGCAGAGAAGCAGAAAAGGCAGGCAGGAGTGAACGGAAGACCACCAATTATTACACAAGATTTAATAGAAAAAATTGAGAATCAAGTTATTGTTCTTCTTTCAAAAGGTGAAACAATTAGAGTGAAGGACGTGCACAAAATGGTTTTTGTTTTTTTTTATCAAGGAAATTAATTTTTCTAAGTATTTTTAGATTGTGGAGCATCTTGAGCAATCATTGCGTGACGAAGAAGAGATAAAAATTCCAGGTTTAACTGCGGCGTATTACACGATTCAAAGAAGCAGTGTTTTGAAATCAGCGCTTTCCAAACCTTTAGACTCAGCAAAAATATCTTCACAATCATCAAGTGCCATTCAAAAATGGTTCGAAGAACTTCATCAGATTGTAAATGACAATGATATTAGTGCATCAGGGATATTTAATTTCGACGAAACATCACTTCATTTTGGAGACGATTCTTGCAAACTAGTGGTTTGTTTGCAAAATCAAAAACCCCCTTCAACACCGTTACCAAAAAAAACTTCAAACACAACTTTATGCCTTTGTGCATGCGCAGATGGCTCTTGTTTACCTTCTTATCTTCTTTGGCCAGCAAAAAAAACACCTTCAGAATTTCTCACACTTTCATCATTCAATATCAACTATATATTTGCTTCATCTGGCTGGATCACAACAAAAATCTTCGAAAAAATAATGTGCGAAAACTGGCTAATTCAAATTGAAGAAAAAATGAAAAAAGGAGGAATAAAATCGTCGTTATTTCTAATGGATAATCATTCATCACACTGTAGTGAAGCCGTTGAAATTTTTGCAAAAAAAAGAAACATCATTATCAAGAAATTTCCACCAAATTTAACTCACTTGCTTCAACCGTGCGATAACTCAATATTTGCAAGGTTCAAAAAAACGTACAACAACAACTTCAAAACTTCATCTGATCGTTCTGCTTCTGCATTTCGCTCCGCTGTTTTTGACATCCTCCCAGAAGCACTTTCTGCAGCCACAACTCCATCAAATATAAAACATGCATTCAGGCAGACGGGCGTTTGGCCGGTCAAAGCTGCTCCTGTATTGGAAAGAATAAGCGGGGAACCAGAAAGAAACCAATCATTATGTGTTGAAAAAAACAAAGAACAATTGTATGGAAGATTTTCTCCAAAGAAAATGAAACATGATGAAAAAACTCTTGAGAACATGAAAGCTGATATTGAAAAAGGCAAAACAATCAAGAATGGAAAAGATGAAGAAAGAAAAAAAACTTCAGCAATCAGTGATGTATCAATATTGATGAAGAAGAAAAAGAAACGAACTAGAAATGAATTTTTGAAATTGATGAGAAATGAAGAAAAGGATGAGATGGCTATGATGAATATATCAAAAAAAGAAAATAGAAATAAAAGCGAAAAGAAATTGTGGAGAAAATGTTTGAGGATTGAGTACAATGACGATGAAAGTGATGATGAAAATGCGAAGACGATTTGAAGCAAGATCTTTTAATAATAATGCTTTTCATTGTGAAATTTGTAGTTTGATATTCGATAAATCCAGATAAATTGCATTTCATCTTTTTGAAAAATTAAAAGGTTTGATTCTTTTATTAGAATTCCATTTGTTTCCTCATTTCATCAGACGCTATCGAATATTAGAATATTATCACAATTATAGGATTTTGTTGGAAAAAGCAAATGAAAATAGAAACAAATGATTTCATTCGTTGTGAATTATTCGTAAGAATAAATATTGATAAAACAAGTTTTAAGAAATAATTTTTGAAATATGCAATTCACAATAACTGAAAGAATAACAAAATAATTTTTGAAAAACATATATTTCTTTCTTAAAGAATGAACAATTCTTTCATTAACATATGAATTATCAACAGCTTGAACATCATTTAATTGTTGAATGCGTGTGAAAGTTAAATATCAAGAACGATTGAATGATCTTTCAATATGATGGATGTCCGGGTTTTTGAAAAATTCCCGGGTTTTTGAACGATGGTATATTTGATCTGTTTTTGAAAAAATATTTTGACATAAAAGGTCTTATAAATCATTTCTCAAGGGAAAAAAATTCTTTTTGAATTCTCTTTATTCACTATCATAATACATTATCAAATCATCTTCATCAAGTATTTCTTCTTCTTTATCTTCTGTTTCTTCTGCTGCTTTTGCTTCTTCTATTTTCTTTTCTTTTTGAAAAACAATTTTCGACACGAATTCATTGAACCACAAAATCTTTCTCTTATTAATTATCAAAAAAAGCAAGTCAATAATCAACAAATTTTTCTCGAATTCCATGGGATTGTGCAAATCTTATCATTTGGCTCCATAATCCTTTGAATGTATTTGTGTAAATGTGAGTTTCTTCGTTTATAAAATTTCTTTTATGGCACACTGGAAGATGATTGTATCCAAGAAGAGCAAGAGATAATAATGTCTTCCACTCATCAAGCACTATAATTGATTGAGAAAATATTTCCTTTTAAATGTTGCGAGACAATAAAAAAGCTGAGTTATTTGGTCAATCACACTTTAAATCTTTCGTTTCAATTTTTTTTTCAAATATTCAGAAAATGCATGTCAGTAACATCAGTTTTCCTCAATTGTATTCTTTTCTTTGAAACACACATTTATCAAATCCTGCATAATCTTTTCGTCTCAGAGAACTGTTTTATTCTAATTGATAATGTTCATCGCTTCACACCTCATTTCAGATGACCAATATACCACAGAGTTCCTATTTGTCTCCAACATTTCCGAACAAAAATTTTCACTTGCATTAACACAACTTTATTAACAAATTAAGAAAATGTTGTTAATAATGAGCCTTGTCACTTTTCTGTGTTCATTAATAATTTTTCAAGTGAAATAATTGAATCGAAAAATATGATTGAATTTATATGATTTCAAAAATAATCGCCCATATTTACCCCATTTCTTTCATCTGCCTTTTCTTTTCAAAAAAAAACTTTAAAAAAACACCAACCCAAAATTATTATTTATTAAGTTTTTTATGATAAAAAAATCTCATTTGAAAATAAATTTTTGTATTGTCCAAAGAAATATACTAAAAACCTGTTATTATTTGATATGAAAAAATATCATATTTTTTTCTTTTCACATTTGTCTAAAATTTTCTTGAAAAGTTCCTTTTGTTTTATTTTTAAATAAAAACAAAATAAAATATTTCGATCCAATTTCTGTTCTCACTTTCCAAATTTTTCTTTCGAGAAAACAAAATCTTGACAATGTTTTGATTATCATTTTTGAGAAGTTTCATGAGTGGGAACAGAAATTTGGTTCTAATATGATTATTACAATAATTATTATAACAAGAATAAAACATTAGCCACTTTTCAAAAAGAATTGTTCACTTGATTCAACAAAAATCCGAAAAAAAAGTTATGACAACAAAAATAATCACACTTCTACAACCTCATTCACAATCGATGTGGACTTTCATTGAAGACACGATTTTGCATAAAAATTCTATAAAAAGCATTTTTTTTTCACCTGTTTTTCAATCCGTATAATATCTAAAGACATTGGCCATTCGATGAACAAGAACATATTATTATTATTATTATTTGGATGTTTGAAATAAAGATCATAAAATAGTTATCTTTGAAAAAAAGTTATTTTTTTCTGTGTGTATTTATCAATAAACAAAGTTAACTCTCGAACATGAATTTTTGTGAGAAAAAAATTGTTTCAAAAATTATCACCCTTATGAAAATTATTGATTTGGGACAAATTTTTTTGTTTTATGAATTTTGTTCCACACAGTTCTTTCAAAGATTTTCCTCGATTTTTTATATTTTTATTCTAAATATCACTATTATGTTAGAATAATAATTCTTCGATTTCAGAAATAATTTGGAACAAATCATTGAATATTTCATAAATTCAAAAATTCTGTCCCATTTCAATTTTGAGATTATATCTTTGTTTCTTACAATATTAGCAAGTGAAATAAACACATAATAACTTATAACTTATTATTTATCTATTTTTCAACAGATTTGAAAATTGTTGAAAAGCGTGCATTTGTAGAAGCATTTTAAAATAGCTGTGTGTCAATTCAAACAAACAAACTTAATCTGCGTTGTATAAATAATTAAAAAAAATCGAACAAACTTGAGTAAACACATTGGAGAAACAATGCTTTCAAAATAATCGATAAAGATAATTCATTTCAAAGAAAATAAAGAATAAACATTCAAAGAGATCAAAATTTTCAACAATCCCATTCTCACAAGAAAAAAGGATTTGCTTTCAATTTGAAGAATGAGAACACGAAATCAAAAAAAAATATTTAAAACATACAGATTTTTAAACAAATAAATTTTGAAATAAATTCACAAGTCAATTTTCTTTTTTTCAAAAAAAAAAAAAAAAAAAAAAAAAAAAAAAAAAAAAAAAAAAGACATAATCAGAACGGTCTGCGCAGGCGAGAAGGTGGAGGATAAGGCGGAGTGCTTTCGTAAGTGCGCCACACGCGCTGCAGAAACGGGTGCTCTGGAATGGCTCTGATGAGATACTCAGGAAAAGGGAGAGACTCGGAGTGCATATAGCTATTTTATTGTGGATGAAGAAAAGAGAAGGGAAGAGTGGTTGAGAGAAGAGGAGTGAAAGAAATAGGGGGAAAAAATTATTATTAAATCAAAAAATATAATAAAATATAACATAACATAACATAACATATATGCAAGAAATTAAAGAAATTAAAAAAAAAAAGAAAAGAAAAAGAATGAGAAATTAGTCATCTACCATCAAACTCCCATTCAAATATTACTCAAAAATAATAAGTGGCAAATATCCTTTTAGAGAGAAAAAAGAAAGAAAGAAAGAAAGAAAGAAAGAGATAGAGAAAACATTGAGAGAAGAGAGAGAAATATTCACTCCTTTCGTCTCAAAATCTCATTCATTCTTTCACTCATTCCTCACAATTCTCTCGAATTCTCTCCTCCTTCACAATTTCCCACTCTCCATTCATCTCCAATCTCACACAAATCAAATCACAAACCTCAAAAGCGGTTGTATTTTCAGTGCAAAGTTGATCTCCCTTATCACAAACATCCTTCTTTCTCGCTTCTTCCCACTCTCTCTCGCTTTGTCCAGCGTCTCGCTCCGATCCTCCTCGCTTCTTCTGCTCCCTTCTTTTCCCACTCCAATTGAGTCGCCCCTGCCGCTCCTCGAACCTGCGCTTCCCCATCCCCCACGACCTAGCCCGCCACCCGCAGGACCCGCTGTGCCACGCTGCCTCTCGATCATCCGCCTCTTCCTCCGCATTGCCTCCAGCTTCTCTGCCCATTCTTCTTCTTCTCCTCCTTCTCCTCCTCCAATTCCTCCAATTCCTCCTCCTCCCTGGTGGCTCCCTTCTCTTTCTCTCAGCCTGTCTCCTGCTGCCTTCATTTCCTTCTCCTCTTCTTCCAAAATACTCCGTTCATATTCACTAAGCTCAAGTTCATCTTCTCCTTTGCCTTTGCCTCTTCTTCCTCCTCTTCCTCCTCCTCTTCTTCTCCCTCCTCTTCCTCTTCCAAATTCCATTGCTCTTCTTCTTCTTTCACCTCCTTCTTCTCCACTCCCTTCCAAATATCTTCCTGCTCCCTTTGCAGATGATGCAAGTTTCTCTTCATTTGCATCTGAAGAAGAGGAAGAGGAAGAAGAAGAAGAAATATTCATTTTATTTGAGTGGCTCAAAGAAGATTTGCTTCGCAGTGGTTTCAGGGCAGAATGAGAGCGCTTCTCAAAAATGACTCGAATTCCTCTTCTGACAGCAGAGGTGGGGGAGAGAGGAGGAGAAAGAGAAGAACTAGAAGAAGAAGAAGAATTTGATTGAGAAGAAGAAGAAGAAAGAGAAGAAGAGGAGGTGATGGAGGAAAGAGAAGTCGATGATGATGGAAGAGAAATAACTTCTGGGTTTTTGATGTTTATTTGGCTGGAGGAAGTGATATGAGGAAGAAGATTAGATAAATTCTTTTTTTCTTCTTTCTTTTTCTTCTCTTTTCCTTCATCTTCCTCCTCCTCTTCTCCTTCTCCTTCTTCCCCTTTTGAATATCTTTCTCGTCCATTTGTTAATTTTGAAATGGAAGAAGGAGAAGGAGAAGAAGGAGAAGATTTTTCATTTTCTTGCAAATTATCATTTTCCCCTTCATCTTCACCTGGAAATGCAATCTTTGCTAAATTCTCTTCCATTCCTTTTCTTCTCTTCTCTTCTTCTTCTCCTCCTCCTCCTCCTCCTCTTTCTTCTTCCTCCTCTTCTTCCTCTTCCATCACATCATCCAACATTATCATTCCGTTTGCTCTTCTTCTTCCTCTTCCACTTCTTTCTTTCTCTTTCAAAATATTTCTTTCTCTTTCTCTTTCTTCTTCCTCTTTTCCTTCTTCCTTTCTTTCTTCTTCTCTTCCTTCTCTTCCTTCTTCTTCTCTCTCTCTCCTTCTCCTCTCCTTCCTCTCCTTCTCCACCATCTTCCTCAACCTCCTCTCCATCTCCCTCTCTTCCTTCATCGCCTTCTTCCCTCTCACCACTTTCTCTATCAGCCTGTCCCCTTGTATGTCCATCTCTTCTCTTATTCTTTCTTCTTCCGCTTCTCTTTTCTCTGCTTTCAGCTTCTGGATAAATAGTTCTTCTTCTAGTTCTCCTTCTCCTTCCTCTTCATCATCATCTTCTTCTTCTTCTTCTTCTTCTTCACTTTCTTCTTCCTCCTCTTCCTCTTCTTCCTCCTCCTCATCATCATCTTCTTCTTCTTCCATTCTAAATATATCTTCAAATGTCAATACAGATCCATCAACCAATGAAAAATCTATCTTCTTCTTTCTTCCTTTGCTCTTCTCTTTCTTCTCTTCTCCTCCTTCTCTTCCTTCTCCTTCTTTCTTCTTCTTCTCCTTCTCTTCCTTCCTCCTCTTCCTCTTCATCTCCTTTTCTTCTTTTTCTCTCCTCTTTCTCTCCATCTTTTTCTCCTTCTCCATCTCCTTCTCTCTTTTCATCTTCTTTTCTTCTCTCTCTTTCTCCACTAAAACATAAGCGTCATTGAATCTTCTGTGTATTTCCCTCATTTTCGCGCCTTGCTGCTTCTGATGAAGAGAAGAGAGGAAGGAAGAGACGGAGAGAGAAAGAGAAGAAGGAAGAGAAGAAGAGGAGGAGGAAGAGGAAGAAGAGGAAGAGGAGAAGGAAGAAGAAGCAGGATTTAATGAAGAATTTGAGGAGGAAGAGGAAGAGGAGGAAGAATGAGAAGAATTAGTGCGAGGAAAAGCAGGAACAGAAGGATGAAGATGAAGATAAATAGAAGAGGAAGAGGAGGAAGAAAGAGAAGAAGAAGAAAACATAGAATGAATAGGAGTCATAGAAGATGAGGAGACAAATGGAAGAGTATGTTTGAAGTTATCAGAAGAAGAAGAAGAAAGAGAAGAAGAAGAAGAAGGAAAAGAGGAAGAAGAAGAAAAAAGAGAAGAAGAAAAATTATCTTCCCTTTTTCTTCTTCTGTTGCTGCTGTTGAGGTTAAATGAAGATGTATGAGAAGCATCAAATGAACGAGAAAGTGGAGAAGAAGGAAAAGAAGAAGAAGAAGAAGAAGAAGAAGAAGAAGAAGAAGAAGAAGAAGCCAAAGAAGAATAACAATTTCTTCCTTTTCCTTCCATCCCTCCTCTTTCTCCTCTTTCTCCTCTTCTCTCCATCCTCTCTTTCTTCTCTTCTCCTTCTCCTCCTTCATCAGGCGTTCCTCTCCCCATCCCCACCAGTTGTGTCTCTTCAATCACCATCTTGTTCAGCTCTGGGTGAATCTTGCCTGTTGCTATGCATTTCTTCATCACATTCAGCAGATCATGCTCAATCGAACCAAATTCTGAAAGAGAAGAAGAGGAAGAAGATGAAGTTAATCCTCTTCCTCCTCCTCTTATTCCTCCTTCTCCTTCCTCTCCTCCTCCTCCTTCTCCTTCTCCTCCTTCTCTCTTCCTCCTTCTCCTCTTGTTTGCACTCATCAGCTGCACAATAGCTGCCAGTGTGATTGCCTTCCTCTTCAGCTCCTGCTGTCTGACTGGGTCTGACTGGATGTTCTGTGTGAGACGGATCATTTTGGTGGCTATGGAGGAAGACTGCTTGTGGAGAGTGAGAGGAGAGGAAGAAGAAGGAGAAGGAGAGGGGGGAGAGGAAGAAGAGGAAATTAATGGAGAAGAAGAAGAAGATGATGACGATGATGATGATGGTTTAATTTGAAAAGAAGAAGAAGATGATGATGATGAAGTTATATTTGTTTGTGAATTCTTCAAAGACGAAGATGAAGAAGCACTAGTAGAAGTTGAAGAAAGCTGATTATCTTTTCTATGAGGAGACTTAAAAGATACCAATTTCTTTGAATTTCTTTGATTTTCACTCGAATTTTGCTGATTTGGCGAAGATGAACGTCTCAAAAATGGCATTTTTTTCGTTTTTTCTTCAGAATTTTCGCTTTTTCTCATCGAAAATGACGTTTTTGTGCCTTTTTGCCTTAAATTTTGGGTTTTTTCTTGATTTTCTTGACTTTCTTGGTTATTTCTGGGTTTATTGAAGGAATGAGAATTAGATAGAGAAGAAGAAGAATTTGAAGAAGAAGAATAAAAAGATGATGATGATGATGATGATTGTTGGCGTAAAGGTGAATTTCTTATTCTTCTTTTTCCTCCTTTTCTTCCTTTTTCTTCTTCTTCTTCTTTCTCTATTTCTTCTTCTTCTCTTCCTCCTCTTCCTCCTCTTTCTCCTCTTTCCTCATTTTCTTTAATATTTTCCATTATTTTCATCTCCTTCATCTGATTTCCTTCTCTTTCTTCTGAATGCATCCGAATCATTCTCATCACAGGCGACCTCAAATAGCCTTTCAATATGTCGCTCCTCTCTTTCATTTGGGGCTTAATGGATATTTTGGATGGATTAGAGGAAGAAGAGAAAGAAGGAAAAGAATTAAATGGAGAGGAAGAAGAAGAAGAAGAAGAAGAAGAAGAAGAAACAGAAGAGCGAAATGAAGCAGATGTTGCTAATGTTGTGCCGTTGCGTGACACACTTCGAAGAGCATTTTCATTTCTTCCCTTGTTTTTCCCTCTCATTTCCTCTGCTTTGTCTCCTTCTCCACTCACTTCTCCTCTCTTCCTAATGTCCTTTTCTCTTTCTCTTTCTCTTTCTCTTTCTCTTTCTCTTTCTCTCTCCCTCACTTTCATTTTCGCTTTCTCTTCTCTCTTCTTCTCTCTCTCTGCCTCTCCTTCTCCTTCTCCACTCGCCCCTCCTTTCTCCACCATCTTCAGTGTCTCTTCTGCTCCTTCTATCACTTTCAAAAGCTCATCTTCGTCATGTCGCTTAAATTCCCCTCGTTCGCGCCTGCCGGCAGACGAAATGCTTCTTATGGGAACAGAAACATCCACAGATCGATTTTTGGGTGCTGAAAAATGCGAAGTTGATGGCAAAATAAGTGTGTGCGAACGCGGTCGTGTGGGGGAATTATACGAGGAGCGAAGAAGGGAAGAAGATTGATAAGAGTCTCCAGAAGCAGAGGCAGAGGCAGAGGCAGACGTTGAAACAGAAGGTGTGTCGCTCAGCAGCTGCTTCTGCATCAGCTCCTGCTGCCGTTGCGAGGCAAGAATGCGGCCGGCTTCTTGTCTGAGCTCTGCTGGGGCAAACAACATCTCCTGCACATCAACTGCTTTGCTCGCGAGGCTCTTATTCTCTGAGCAGTCGAGATGCAGCGGGCGGCTGTGCATCAGAAGGGAGCTGCGGACTGGATCGATGCGCGTCGATATGAGCGAGGAGAATAACGCGCTCGATCGAGAAGAATATGACAGATCTGCAGATTCATGTAATTTGCTCTCATCGCAACCGTCTTTCAAACTGAATTCTCCATCGCTGCTGCTTCTTAAACTGGAAAAAGTGTCAAAGTCATGAACCAAAAGGGACTTAAGTAATAAATCCTTTGATGATTCATCAGGCAAATCATCAATTTGTTGAACCAATGAATATGCATCCGAAACATCAAAGTCTCGAGCACTGGACACGGGACTTGAAAGAGTTGTGAGGGATCTGTTTGTGATGGAAGTTCTGTTTGTGCTTGTCGATGGAATCGTCTCTGAATGCGAAAAAGGCGAGGCAATTGAAGAATATGAATGACGCTCAATATTTTCGATTTCCTTTTGTCTCATTTGCTCTCTTTGTTTCTTTGAAATTGTTGGAATCTTCAGGCAAGCAAGAGGTATCCTGGGAACAAATACTTTTTTTGGAACGCAAAGCTTTCCATCCCGCGATTTTTCCGCGTCTTCAGGCAATTCAAAAACAAAATTTGATGACGTGTTGCTTTCACGAAGAAAAGGCCGTTCTAAAACTTTTGATTCAGTCATATTTGTCATTGCTTGAAATCAAAACGATAAATTTTAAAAACAGAAGCGATAACCTATCTATCACATATTTCAGCAAATAATTGAAATATATATTTTAATATGAAATGTTTTCCATACAAATTAACTATCCAAATACGCAATCACAACTTTACAAAATGGTAATTTATGAAAACAGATTGATCTGATGATTATATAAACTTTTTTTCAGAAAAAACACGAAATAAATTCACAAATAGAATTACATTCACATTTAAAAAAATGAAAAGAAAAAAGAAAAGAAAAAGAAAAAAGAAAAGAAAAGAAAAAAGTAAAAAGAAATGAAGAAATGTAGAAATAAAGAAAAAACATGTGTCACGTAAATTATTTTGTTTCTGTTATTCGAAAGATTTTGAACATTTATATTAGAAAGTGATGGATGATTTTAGTATTTTTTAATTGGATTAAGTGGTTGATCCTTTTTGAAATCAAACTTTAGTTCGAGTTTTGATCAAAATTTTAATATCACTGGGATTTAGAAAAATTCTAGTTTATGCAATAGCAATATCATAAACAATATGAATTAACAGTTTAACTTCAATTTTTAAAAATCCCATTGAGAATAAAATTTTGATCAAAACTCGAACTAAAGAATGATTTCAAAAAGGATCAGCCAAGTGAAAAAGAAACAAACTTTCGTTGAAATGTTAATGAAACATAAAATAATTCAAATGCATTCGATAATTGTGCACTTAAAGATGTCTATGGAGTAGACTTTATAGTTTTAAATCTCTTCTTTTGAAAAAAGAGATGTTTCACTAATGTTTTCAAAAAATTTCATGTTTCAAATGCTCACACTCCGGAATTACTGAATGATGCAATATTTATCGAAAGCCAAAAATGAATCATCATAAGTGAATTTAATTTTTTTTAACAAAACTGGCACTATTGTATGATGCATTTAACTGAGAAATGTTTGCACAGGAAATACGGCAATTTTTTTAGTGCTAATGTTCATCCAGCTATCGCATAAATTACCGGACAAGATTGATTTCCCAATAACTGCAAAAGGAATAATTCTGACATTTATCCTATTAATATGTCTTAGCAACACTTACTCATATTATATGCAAAACTTTCAAAACAACTTCATTTGTGCTCAGAAAAAAACAATTATTAAAAGCTCGGAGAAATAGAATTTTGAGTTTCTCCGAGATTTCGATATTAATTTCTCCTGAGCACAAATGAGGCTGTATTGAAAGATTTGCATATAATATGAGTTTGTATTGATGAGATACATTTTAAGGAAAATTATCGAAATTATTCCATTTGCAGTTGTAGTGAAATCGATTTTGTCCGGGATTTTGTGCGATGTCCGGTATTTTATGCGATATCTGTATATTTATCTTATTTGCACACCATTAACAAAATAAAACAGTTTTTTTATTTTTTTTCCTGCACAATAATGTTAGGATTATTGTTATGGATAACCAGAAAATGTTTGGAACAATTGGTTGTTTATTTCACAAACGCAAGAATATTGCCCCAAATGGAAAATATGACCCTGAATAAATATATTAATTTATTGTGTGCGAGTTTTTGCAAATGGGCCGGTTTTGAACCAAACAATTATTAATTTTTATTTTTATTTTTTCAGAATAAAGCGACATCGCGAACAATTACGATCGGATATTGTCACAAAAAGTTGGGCAAAACTTGATGTGATTATGTCTGGCTTGGACTGTGTTCACTGAGTTTTATTATCGAAATAAATAAAACACTCATTTTTTTATTCAAATTTCTGTTCACACTTACGAAGCTTTTCAAAAAAAGAAGAAACCACTCAATGATGCTAATGAAATCATTCAAAGCGAAGTTCAGTGAGTGTGATAAGAAATTTGATCAAAATAAAATTTATTTTTTTATTTCGAGAAATAAACAAAGAGAATTTTTTCAAAAAAAAATGAACCAATTAAAAATAAAAAATTAATAATTCAATAAAATAAGTATTTAAAAATGAATTTTCAACTATTCTAGAAAATGGATTCCTGAATAATTCAAATATCGCTCAACAAATTATAGATCATTCTCAAAAAAAATAAAAAATTAAAACCTTCCAGTGAAAAGTGCTTCAAAATTTTTTGAATTCTAAGTTTTGCATAAAAAATATCATAGTTATTTGAAAATGACTTTTTCACTTGAATATGTTCATTGAAAAATAATCTACACAAATAATATAATCGAATTTTTTCTCTGGATAAATTTGAATTCAAAAAAAATTATAACCAATACACATTCACTCCTAGATGCAAAATTTAATATTTCCAATCAATTTGTTTCACAACAACAACTCTTTTTATTAATTTTTGGCTTTTTAAGTGACTTTTCAAAAAAAACATTTCAAAAGATTATGCAAGTGAAACAATACCAAAATTAATTGTTTTTCTTCACTTTAACAATAAAACTGCTCATAATTTATCAACGATAAAAAAAACATTCAAACGTAAATTTTGTGACATAAACCCAATAAAACTGTTTGTACCATTTTTCAAAATGAAATGAAAAATAAAATTCTCATTTTTTTGAATTTCTGGAAACTTGCTTTTTTAGAATCGCTATTTGCTTGTCCTTTTGAGAGATAATTGTTTGCATTCTCTCTATTTGTTCCTCAAGAGCCTATAAAATCCAAACATATCATGCATTTTGAGAAATTGATTACAGGAAAAATTTTTAAAGAAAAAGTATTTTAAAAAATTTGAAGAAAAATTAAAAATTTGTTTAATGTTAAAAAAAAATACCTTGCATTTTTGACTTAGAATTTCATTTTCTTGAAGCAGATCATTTGAAGAAGATTCAATTTGCTCTTTGGTAATTGAGGAATGAAGTGAATCGACAGAAGGATGAGAGATTCGTTTGCGAGATGCCAAGCTTGTCATTGCAACTTTATCTTCAAGTTCTCTTTGGGGAGAAGAAAACACTGGACCAGAAGATTTGCTCTCACTATCCAGTTTCTTTTGATCCGCCACATTAGATCGTGAAATGCTAACTTTAGATGAATTGATAATTTGCTTTTGGATCGGATTTGAACTTTTTTTAATAAAGCTTCCATGCGAGCCACTGCTCTTTGAAGACTTTTCACTTTTCTCTTGAATGGTTCCAGTGTCTTTTACTGGTGATGATATCTTACTTGCTTCTTCTTCTTCTTCTCGCTGTAATGCTTCTTGAAGTTGCTTCTTTTCATTTGAAAGCTGAGAAATCGGCTTAACTGGTGGAAATTCTAAATAAAAATTAACATTAATTTTAAAGAAACGGTTGCATATAGACCTTTTCGTTCTGTGTAATAATATTCCATCTTAAATAATTTGATGCAAATAATCATTTGCATTTAGCAATAAAGAAAAATATACCTCTGCATTAAATTCAAGCAAAACATATTCAATGGCTCCAGGAACAGAAGATGATAACGCTTGAATAATGTCAACAGGTATTTGATATCCAACTTTCTGAAAAACTTTTGCTATCAAGTATAACATAAATTAATTTTCTTCCAAAGTTAAAACCATTTAACGTTTGCCAATTATAAATTTTCTTTGATAATGCATTTGCTGGACTATAGTTGTGAAGGTCAACAAGTTTTGGAAAACAAGCTTTACACACTTCGGCCATTAAGACTTTTTCATTAATTTAAGAAATTATATAAAAATCACGAAATTACCCATTGCTTAGAAATAAAATACATTTAAATGAGAGAAAACCTCCATCACTAAAATCTCGAGCAATGTTTTGCTTTGGTCTACTTAGGGCTATTGAATCAACCCATTCATAAACAAGACTGAGAGTTTCAGAATCCAAAGAAAAAAGGTCCATCATTAAAACGCTTTTTTGAACAATATTCAAAAGAAAAAATTTCCATTTATTAGCATCAGTTTAAAATATTTTTTCTATATCGCTTTTTAATAATAATAATATTTCAAACCAAAATATTCTAATATAAATATTGTGAGTTATTTGATCAAAAAGAATTCTTTCTTTTCACTTTGTTTCCACAAATAATATTTATATGCATCATATTTTCATTTCTATTTCAAACATTTTTTCTTCTTTGTCATTTTTGAATTAATGGAAAATAGATCAATCGATCAGAATGGTGTGATACCTTTTTCTTGTTATTTTGTGCTTATTTGAGGCCATTAAATATATTTTGTAATAACGTCATTTTGTTATGATATTTATTGTGGTGAATTGTCGTTAATACGTTATAGCCATACAGATTCACTGATCTTGCAGAATTTGCTCGTATTGTTTCAATTTCTCGCAACAAAGGTATTAAAATATGATGTTATTATTGAAAGAATTATAATGTTATTTTATTAAAATGTATTTATGTGTGGCTTTTGCTTTTTATCTGCAGTTTGCTATATCAAAAGAGACGGAGCAGTTTTTAAGTTCAAATTGAGAGGTCCAACTCAAAAAACTACTCTCATTGTTCATGACGCTTCAAAAGCAAGAAGTGTTCGACGATCAATTCCAAGAGGTTTTTTATTTCGTTTTTATTGCTTTTTTAAATATTCTTTGCTTGATGAATCATTTCAATGTTTAATAGAATGGAAAATTGTCGATGTTGCTTTACACAAGAAGAAAGGAGGGAAAAAATAAAAGAATTTGAAAATCAAATATCCTTCTTTGAAACTTATTATTTTTAATTCATTTCTTAAAGAAAGATCAGATTTTCGAATAAACACATATGAATTGCATTTCTTTCGCGATGAAAGTTTTCATTTTTTTTTGCTTCATGATGCAAATGTTCAATTTTAAATATTGAAAAGAATATTATCTCTTCAATCTAAAAGATAATGATTTTCATTTTGAATGAACTCATTGGACCCCCCCAAAAAAATATCATCATTAACAAAGTGTCAATCTCCTAATTTTCCAAAATTCAACAAAAATTGTTTTTTAATTCTGTAATAGCTGTTTTATTGTTTTCTTCAAAAATTTATGATGTGATTCTCTTTTTCTTCTTTATTGTTTATGCTTTAACATCAGCAGATGATGCATTGGCTGGCTTTTCGAGTGCAGCTTGAAGTGTTACTGTTCTTCCAGAAAGTTCAAATGATGATTTTTCTTTTAAAGCTTTTTCTTGATCTTGGTGTGATGCAAATTCAACAAATCCATATCCACGAGATGAACCATAGCGATCGCGAACAATCAATGCCTCTTTCACTGCATAACCTTCAAATACCTTTGCGAGTTCTTCTTCAGTCAACTTATATGGCAGCGAAGTGACATAAACTCTTGTCTTTGAAGCTGGTGCATTTGGATCACGTGGTGCTCTTGGAGCTCTTGGAGCGCGTGCTCTTCTTGGACCACCAAATCCGTACATTCCTCCTCCAATTCTTCTTGATCCACGACCTCTTCTGTCAAGGGATCCTCTTGGGGCTCCTGCTGGCCTTGTTCCAGGGGCTCTTGGTTCTGATTTCGATAACTCAATGCGAATTGGTCTTCCATCAAGATTTGTATTGTTCAATTTGTCGATTGCTGCAACAGCCGTTGCGTTATCTTTCATGTTCACGAAACCATAGCCAAGTGATCTACTTCCACGTGAAATAATAACGGCTTCAAGCACTTCACCAGCAGTTTCGAATAATTTACCAAGATTCTCGGCTGTTGTAGTAAAGCTAAGGTTTCCAACAAATAAACGATTTGACATTGTCAAGGGACAAAGAACAAATTGAAAAATTCAAAATGTTAGAATTTTGTTTGTTGCGTTTTCACATTCTTAATTAAGATGTTTTTTATTTTGATGGGAGAAATTAAAGAATAGTGGTTAAGATCTCAATATCAAAAATGTTTGATTTAGTATCGTTTAAACAGTCAACCATTTTGCTGAAGATATTTCACATTCTTCTAGCTGCCACTTTGGTTTGAATAGCGATGATAAAACATTCATTTCAATACTTTGATAACAATTTATCTTTCAGCTCTTTTCTCTTATTAATGGTTTATTTTACACAGAAGATCCATTTAATTGGATATATCTTATTGCATATTATGGACTGCAGCAAGAAAGCTGGGCAATTTTATTCTTTTTCGTAATTATTACTGCTTTTTCATTATTGATGGATTTATTGCAATTAATCATCTACAGTGTGCTTTTATTAATTATGCATATTTTTCACACAATGCATTTGTGCAGATGCGGATAAAAAGGACTTTTTAGCAACTCCTTTTTGGAACGTAATGACAATCATTGTCGCAGTCTGTAAAAGTGTGCATAAATTTGTTGGAACATGATATTGTATCAAATAATATATTTTTTAGTTGGACTATGTTTATTGTCTGTTTTAATTAGAAACGATCTTGGAGTAATTCCGCCTTCATCACTTCCTGCTCAGCAGCAAACATCAAATCCTTATGGAGCAGGTGTCGGTTCAAGTTCATCTGGTGTCGGTGCATATTCCACCTCAGTTTAAAATATTTGTTTATGTTGTTTTATTTCTGCAAAACCAATGTATTATTTGATTCAAACGTCTTCATTAAAGAGTAGTTGTATATAATCGAAAAAACTGAAAATTTTGATTTTGCTTTCAGGGAATTTTCAACATTCCGTACCATTTCACTTTTCTTTCTATACTATTTTCTATTTTTCCTTAGCTTTTTTAATCTCAGTCTTTTTAAAACATTGGTAAATAACCGCAACAGTTTTGTTTCATCAAAACTTAAAACCAAAAAATGAAAATCATAACACAAGCCCTTTCACTGAAAAATTAAAAGCAAAGTGAATAGAAACAAATATAAAAAACGGGAAAAACATGAAACAATGACAATACTTATAAAAAAGGGATTTACATTGAAGAATAAATAATAACATCACGCAGAATTGATAAAGAAATCTATAAAGCATTTACACAACAAACATCAAATCAAATTTATATCAGTCCTCTTCGAAATGTGGAGATTGGCAATCAGCAGGCACCGACATAACAAATGAATTCGCTTCCATTCTGTTCGCATTTGAAAAGGAGAAAGAGCTGTACTCGTTCGTGTTGATTGAAAGCAGGGCAGAGCCTTCACTCAACTTGTTGTATTTCTTGGACGATTTGAGACATATTCGAAAAGCAATGATAGTAAAGGCAGCGAACGCAAGAGCGGCCAATGAAGAGCCGACAGATATCGCAATGATGACATTCTGAGATAGCTTCTTCTTGTCTTCAGGAGGCGCCTCAGCTTCAACTGTCACAAACTGTGTGTTCAGCACTTCGTGCGTATTGTTTTCTTCACTGGCCAGCCCATTCTGAAAGGCTTTGCCGCCTTTGTATTTGCCTCGAAACGAAAGTGCTGCAATCATCTCAGGGAGCGTGGTGAGAACAGGTGCTGG
This sequence comes from Monocercomonoides exilis, assembly GCF_001643675.1. Lineage (NCBI taxonomy): Eukaryota > Preaxostyla > Oxymonadida > Polymastigidae > Monocercomonoides > Monocercomonoides exilis. The sequence goes on from NW_027150580.1 coordinate 680,094, forward strand.
AGGAGGAGCAAACAAACGATTCCAAATACGGAGAACAGGCTTTGAATGATCAAGTGTAGTTGCATCCGCGTTATTGATTATGTCAGATAGCATTGAGATTGGTACATTCAGCGTGACAGCATCTGGTGAAGAGACAGCATCGATTGCAATTGAAACAGAGCGCATCTCATAGTGTGTGTTGACCAGCACCAGCGACAGCTCGCACGGGTGCATGTTCTGCCCTTTCACTGAAAACACCACATTCTCTTCATTGAGGTGATATGTCACTGAAGCAAGAGAAGGGACAAAGTACATCGACGCCTCAGCATGAATATCTTCATGCATCAAAAATTGACACCCCGAATCGTCAATCCACATCGAAGAGAAATTGTCTGCGTGCTCAGCTTCTCCCCCCGCTATGAACTCGAGCATTGCTTCGTTGTTGCACCGGATGTTGTGGTGGATCCCTTCACTGGCAGGATCGTCGCAGCTGTTGTTGACAAAGGACGCATTGTCAAGTCGAGTCGCTTCGCCGGAAAGAAAAAGGGCGCCAACACACACCCTCTTAAAGATCGTGTTTTTGATGTACAGTTTTGTGCGCGTGACTGAAATAAGTGAGGTCTGCCACGAGCAATACTTATTTGGCTCAACATCAGGCTGCGAAAGGCTTCTACTGCTCTTCAATTTCCCATTTGACAAAGAAGAAGAAGAAGATGACGATGATAAAGCACTTCCACATTCAATTTTCTGGCTGCCGCTTTCGTCAAAGACGGAAGTGTAGATATCCATTGAGGAAAAATCTAACATAATGAGGGATCCATCCATATCTCTATTTGACTGAGCACAGCTGAGAAAGGAGCAGCCTTCAAAAAGGAGTTTTGACGAGCTCTTCGACGAGCTGAAAATGGACTGAGCTTGTTGCAGCTGGTTGATGTTGGAGAAGACAGCGTGCTGGTTTGTCAGCAGCAGGCCATTCCGAGAAACATTCGGGCCGTCCTCAAACAGTGCAGAGCCATCCAGCGTGACGTTGTTGAATGTGTTGGAGGCGAACTCACTGTCTGTCATAGTAGTCATGCAGATAAGTGACACAGCAGTTGATAGCGAAGTGAATGTGCATCCGAAAACTTTAAGCAACCCGTTAGTGGTTGCAACGATGTGGAATGGCAACTTTGATGGAGCAGGCAAAGTTGATGTGAATGTACACTTATTGATCTCCAGCGTCACCCCATCGCTGAAGATGAACGAAGGACAAACGATGTCGCAGCCTTCCTCAAACAAAAACAGAATCTCGTCCACACTCAAATCTCTGAAGTTGTTGAGCACCCCTTCAAGCAGACCAGCCACAATCTTGCGCGGCAGAACCGCATTCCCCACTGAAGAATTCTCCCGCCTCACTTTGCAGTCAGAGGCGATCACCACTTCTGTCAGCGTCGTGTTGCCAACAAGCACTATTGAGGTGGTCCAAAGAGACGCTCTGTTGAATCCGATGTCCAGTGTGCCGCAGGGCATCTTCAATGTGCCGCACTCAGGCGAGTTGTTCCGGTTGCTGTTCTCCGACGACACATACACATTTTCTCTGCGTGTGACATTCAGATAGAGAGGAATCAGATCGACGATGTTGTCGCTGATGAGACTGTCATGCACAGAGTCTGAACTGCCTTCAAGCATAGCAGCCATGGTGCTGCCAACGTGCTTCTCATCAAACCCAGAAAAGGACTCGCTGTCATACAACGATATGTTCATGCGGAAGCACATCGGCTTCACCAGGCTGTTCAGATCCTTTCCACATATAAACACATTCTTCCCTTTCCTCGCGATCATCGCCTCGAACTCACACGAGATAAACTCGTATGCCACAGGCGAGTGAGTGCTCGACAGATAAAACCCTCCTCCCAGCCCATTTCCTGAGCAGCCGCTGGATCCGAATGAGGAGTTGCATGTGCGAAAGGAAGAGCGAGGCGAGCAGAAATGCTGGCTAATCAACCCGCCTCTGTTGCTTTGTAACCCCACACAGCTGGAAAATGTGCTGTTGTTGATGTCGATTGCCGTGGGAGTTTCTTCGTCAACAAGAGAAGAGCGAGAATTCAGTGAGGAAAGTGATTGCTGTTGAGAATGCAAGTGGAAACGAGAACAATCATTTGGAAGCATTCTGTAGCTGCCAGCAGAGAGCACGGCAGGCTGCCCGGTTTCTGAGGAGTAGATGTAGTTGAATATCGTGTTGTCAATCCAAAAGCGCGTCGGAAGGGTTGAGTCGACAAAAAACAAAGAGTTGGACACGCAATTGATGTCACTGAAAGTGCAGTCTGTGATGTGGATGGAAGACGTGCTTTGTTCTATTTCACTTAGCAAATGGCGAGTTTTCCTCGAAGAAGAAGAAGAAGAAGAAGAAAGAAATCGAGATCTACGTGATTCTGTTTCTTCATCATCTTCTTCTTCGAATTTGCTGTGACTATTCATTTTGGTTGCATAACTTTGTGTGATTTCACCTGTCTCTTCCAATTTCGATGGGTTCATTGAGAAAAAGCTGGTTTTATTCGCCACGCAATTTGAGAAATGAGATTTTTCTGCAAACAGATCCGCCCCTCTGCACAAAATGATCGGGTGCTTGTTGGTGGAGATGTTGCTGATGAGGGTGCTGTTCAGATGCAGGTAGCTGTCCACCGCTGTGATGAACGAAAACTCCCAGTGCCGCTCCAAATCTCCGTCGTAGCTCACTTTTTCGAAGGAGGCAAAGCAGTCTTCGCACAGAATGAGCGTGCTGAGCATCGCCTCTTCAGGGTCGTTCAGTGTGATGTTCAGACTCTCCAGCTGCATCGACACCTTCCCAATGAGCATTGCCGTATGCGGATTATCCTTTTCTGCCCGGAAGCGCATGAGCGCCTTCTTCGTCAGCTCGCTCGAGACAGAAGAGACAGTAAAGCGCTGCCACGAAAACGGTGTGTTGACTACTATCTCATCAATGGCGATGAAAATCGAGCGCTGCTTGTTGAAAAAAGGGAAGATTGACGCCATCTGCAGCGTCTCGCAAGGCACTTCCGCAGAGCCGCAGCTGATCCAGTTGAGCGCCTTCGGGTGCGAAGAGGAGACATAATAAGGCGAAATCCGGTTTTTCACATATAGCTCCACCAGGTCAATCATTTTGCCCTCCCCATCCTCGCCGATGAATGCATTCTCCAGTTCCATCGTTGCTGGGCTTTTTGTGTAGATGATCTGGGCAGGCGAGAAGGAGGTCATGTTGTTCGCAATGAAGTACAGGTTCTTGCCCAAGAAAGCGCTGTTCTCTGTAAACTGCACGTTCTCAAACATCCAGCAGTTCGGTGTCTCTGATCTCGATCCGTTCAGAAAGAATATTCCGCCCCGGCCGTTTGCTTCCGAAGCTTTGCAGCGGATGAAGGAGCAGCCCAGCACACGCATTGTGCGGTTCTCCAGCAGCTGCAGCTTCATCAGCCCTCCATACGAAGCTTTGGATGGTGAGCCGGCGGAAGAGCAGTCGACGAAGGCGGAGTTGTTGAGGAGGACAGCGGCACTCAGATTTTTGCTGATTTGCTTACCGACGTAGCTGAGAGAGAGGAAAGAGGAGCCAATAGAATGGCTGGCTATGTTCGCGATGGTGCTGTTGGAGATGTTGACGGAGCGGAGTCGCTCTTTCTGAGAGAGCAAGAGAAAGAGAGAGAAAGAGAGAGAAAGAGAGAGAAAGAGAGAGAAAGAGAGAGAAAGAGAGAGAAAGAGAGAGAAAGAGAGAGAAAGAGAGAGAAAGAGAGAAAGAGAGAATAAGAGAGAATAAGAGAATAAGAATAATACATATATTTACATATTTAACAGAGAAAAGTTATATGATTTTTGAAAGTCATTCATTTGAATTTAAAAAAAAAAAATGAATGAAAAATTTATAAAGTGAAAAAGAAAACATCGAAAACAATCAAAACAACAACAATAACAACAATTACAAAACAAAACAAAAAAAAACAAACAAAAAAAAAAATCATGTGAATAATTCAACATGCCTCAATAGCAACAATAAAAAGTGGGTGGCTTGCCAGATCGATTTCTTCAATCAGAGTTGTATCGATCTGCAAGCTCGAGTCAATCATACTGGCAAACCCTCCTTCGCTTTCTGCTCTGTATATGCCCCCTGACCGAGACATGCCATTGCTCACACTTCCCTTTGCGTGTGTGTCTGAGCTGAAGGTGATGGTGCAGTTCAACAGATAGAGTGTCGAGTTAACACACAAAAAGTAGTTGATAGTGGAGTTGCACTGCTGCAACAGCGTCATCTTGTCAAACGTGAGTGAGGAGTCTGCCGCCTCAAAGAAGAAGTCACTTCCTTCGTCCAGCCCGCTCGAACTCAAAACCGTCGTTAGCTTGCTTTCTCCGACCATCCGCATGCTAGTTGAGTACAGAGTAATCATGTCTGTCTCCTCGTTGTATGTTCCCGAGTGAAAGAGAATCTTCCAGTAGATGTAGAACGTCGGGAAATCGTCTATGCACTTCTTCAGCGTGCGACACGGGTTCTCCTTCGTCGTCCCGCAGCCTTCCTCGTCTACACCGATGTTGGCGTCGATGTATCGGCTGCTGTCGCCAAACGGAATGAGCGTGTCGTCAATGACACATGCCTCGTCTGGCTCGAAGGAAAAGGCATCTTCTGCTTCTGGCTCAGATGATGATGATGAGAGTGATTGATGCCCTGAAAAATGATGGCTCGTGTATTCTGAGTGCAAATGTGGAACTTGGTCTATTTGAGAAGAAGATTTTTGTGCTCCATTCACACCAAAGCAATTGCTTGAACAGATTGCTGCTCGGTTGTAGGGTGAAGACGAGAAAGAGCTAAGCAGCAATACTTTTAAGTTGGGATCCATCGAATGAACAACAAGGTCAATTGCGACGTTTTTTGTGTCGCAGGAGTTGTTCACGAAAAGGGCATAATGGATAGAGTAGCATTCCATATCCGCTGGTATTCGCAGAACAAGCGCCCCTTGCCTCACACTTTTACAGTGTTGGCAAAAAAGCTCATTGACGAAAACTTTCTGGTTGTTCTTTCCGTAAATGACGCAGGCTGATCCTTCATGCATATACGTCTCTGGAAGAAGTGGGTCATTCTGATGAAAGTGCGATCTTCGCATCAAAGTCTTTGCGGATGAAGAGGACGATGAAAAAGCAGAAGAAGTGGCTGTGGATGAAGATAATGAAGTGGATCGTGAGGTGATCGATTCGTAATTGTGCTGATCGTTGGAGCTCGCTGAAGATGGAAGCGAAGAATGGTGGTGACGATCAGCAGAGGGGTCGATGATATTGCAGTCCATAAACTGAAGCATGGAGAGCTCAACAGTGCCCGAAGCGATATCATTGCTCAGTATAAGATACAGCCCTGCAGCCGATGTGTGCGAGGATCCGTAGCTGAATGCACATGTGATAAGATTTAGATTCATGATGAATCCTCCACAGCAGATGCAACCGCCAATTCCATTTGCCAAGCCAGACACAAAAGCTGTTGTATTGATACGCAAAGAAGAAAGTTCGATTGCATAAATACATCCACCATCTCCGGTAGCAGAGCATGATTGAAATATACATTCCCGTAATACAAGATTGTGTTGTGGAGAAGAAAACATACAGATAGCACCACCACAGGGGGACTTTGTGGCGTCTGTTGCGGAGCAATGATCGAAGAAATCAGAAAAAAATGAGAATGAATGATCAAGGCACTGCTGTTGGCTGTACACATTGTGTAGATAAACAGGGGAGGAGCATCTCAAAAAGGTATTATTAACAGATGTTAATATTCTCGATGAATCACCTCTTATAATCCCATTAGAAAGGCAATATGTTGAGTCCATAAATAAAGAACATGAAACACTTGATGTTTTCGAACGACAAACATCTCCTGGATCAACACCAGAATTACGCATGTGCGAGATATTGCGAAATGAGCAAAAATAAAAAGATTCGTCTCCAATATCACTGGATACGAGAAATGATCCAAATGAAGAAACTGAAAATGAAGAAAATGTTGAATGAGAAGTGATAAGACACGAGAACTCTGAACTCTGGGAGGTTAGTGAGAAGTTTGTGTGTTGTGGTGAAATGAAACTTTGAGAAATGTTTCTGAAGATTAAAGATCCAGATGATAAAAACATGGGGTATTCCCCCGAAATATAAAGAAAAAATAAGATATCAGATAAATTAAGTTTTGAATAATCATCAATAATGAATTGAGGTTTGATGAAAGATGAAAGCACTGCAGAGGATTGCAATAAAACTGTTGAATTATGAAAATGAAACTCACAAGATTCGTCAAGAATAGAGCTATAATCACAGAAGGAATCGCGAAAACATAAATATAATTTCTTATTGAAATAACTTAAAGACGAATAGCTTTCTTTGTAAGCTGCTAATGAATTAAATTGGTTATCAATCATATTTTGCTTATCAACATTGATAATGCAATTAATTTGCGGCTCTTTATTTGTTGTGCTAGTTAAAATACTTATAGAAAGTATGCATAATACGAAATAACATTGTATAACGAATAAATACATAAAATTGATTAACTCTTCATGAATAAAACTAACCACAATATTTTTTTTGTTTAATCAGTGAGATCTTTCTCCTTTTTTTTAATACTTTTCCTTCATTTAAAAGATCTAAAATGCTTCAATGAGCCAAATTTCATAACTTCCTTCATCGTTCTGAGTTTGCTCCATCATTTATTTTGTTTTGATCAAAAAGCATGGTTAAAAGATTTCATCATGATGATTCAAAAAATGTTCAAGTCTGAAATATTTGAAACTTTCAGGGAAAAAATTCCTCGAACTTTCAGGTGCATTTAAAAGGATTTTTTATTATTTCAATTGAATGTTGTCCGAAATTGTTTCAACCTTCACTTGAATTTATCATTTTCAATTTTCTTCAAATGCACTCTTTGCCCCCGAAGATTGTTTTTGAAAAAACACGTAAAAGATTATATTTGTTGGGAAAATAGCTTCGATATTTATCTGAAGTTCTTTCATTTCGATTGTAAATAATGAAAAAATCTTTTCAATGTGAGATAAAATCAAAAATTTGTTCTAAATATAGGGCTATAATTTTATCTTGACCTTTTTTCTTTATCTAGACCTTTTTCTTTTTTGCAATGCTTTTAGCTTTACACAAGCCTGCGATAAATAAAAAATAACCAGAAATGTTTGAAATGATTTAATTTCCTTATTCTATATTTTTTTTTCAATATTTCTTGTTTCACAAAAAGATCGAGGATAATGAAATTTTTCTGTTTTGATCATTGACTTGCTGCTTTTTCAGCGAATATTTTTTATCGGAAGTTTTAAGCTTTCATATCATAATACATCGTTTATTTTTTATATGATTTAGTTGTTTTTAACTTTCTCAACTTGTTTTTTTTACACTTTTTCTCATTTCACACATATTTTTAAAAAACACGATTTTAAGGACACATATGAATTTGTTTTGAAATTTATTGAAATGATAAATAAACATTATTAAAATAAAACGATTCTTGCATGTCAAAACGATAATTTGTTTGTGAGTGTTTGGTAATTTGAAACATAAAAAAATCATATATACTTGCTTTTCAGTTAAAATTCTTGTTCAATTCTTTTTCTTTTCAGAATTAAATTAAAATATACAATAAATAACACCTTGTTTTTATTTTTTATGTGCTTAAAAATTTACACAAATTCATATTTGTTCCAAAAATCGTGTTTTAAGCAAAAACAGTGAAATGAGAAAAAAAGGTTAAAAATTTTATTGAAAAATTCAAAAACAAGTTAAAATGATAATATAGGAATGTGGAATGCTGATGTTGTGGCTTTAAACGTTCGGTTTGAAATAAACGCTTCACGGCCAGCATGTCTTTGATCTGGGTCCTAAAATAATAATAATTTTTAATATTTTTTTGAACATTAAAATTTCAAAAATTTTTTCAACAGAATTCTGAAAAACAAAAATATCAAGAAGTCTATTTATTTTGTTTTTGTTTTAAGCCTTTTAACAAATCAAAAAAGCAAAAATAAGTTTCAAAAAAACAGGGTTGAGATAAAATTTTGAGGTCAAGATAAAATATGCACCCTAATATTGCTGGCAAAGTTCCTATTGTTTCATTAATTCGAAAATGATATATTTGAAAATTTTCGTGAATGATCAATACGTAGCATGAACGCAAAAGAAAGAGGGAAAAAAGATGTGAAATAAAAAAGAATTTGATATTGAATATAAATCAGTCCAAAAATATACAATTAATTTTGGAAATATAACTAAAATACAATTTAATGACAATAAATTAAAATTCTCAATAATTCAGACTGAATAGCAGCTACCTGCAATTCAAGTTGATTTACAATTGCTCTTGGGAATACTGTCTTTTGAATAAACTAAAACTTTTTCATCGTCAGATTTCTTGATAGGCTTCCAATCAAGAAATGGGAAGAGGATGGAAATAAACCGTGCTCCTTTTTCCAATTGTTTTCTTAAAAAGGATTCGAGTAAATGCATCTTATCCTTTAAAAGATACACAATAAAAAGTGTAGATTCCTCTACCAAAGCCTGCTGCTTTTCGTCCAATTCAAAAAAATTTCCTTCCACGATAATTAATTTATCCGAATTTCTTTCTTTATCCCCCGATAGAAGTTCTTTAGCTCTTTTGACTTTTTCTTTTGCGAGAGTTGCAAGATCTGAATCGATTTCGATTCCAATCGATTGTTGGACTCCATATTCGCAGAAAGATACGATTGCAAATCTTCCATCACCACATCCAATATCACAAATTTTATCCTGTTAAAAAAATTGCTTTCACTTTCAAGATATTATTTTCAAAATTCATTTTTAACATACTTTTGAACATATCTCAGCTATTTGAAGAGCACTCCGAACAAGTTCCAAAGATGCAAATTGAATTGGCGCCATTACATTTGATTCGTCATCATCGAGAAATGGAAATAATTGTTCAAAGCCTAGTTCAGCAAAAAGAATTAAAAATTATAAAAAATTTTCAGTAGAAATGCAATGCAAGACCTTCATCGCAAGCTTCTCCAAATCCAATTGAAGAAACATCTATTCTTTTCATTTTTGTGATTTTTAAATGTTGATTAAAACTTAAAAACGAGAAAAAAACAATTTACAAAATAAAAATATTTTGATCATTTTTTATATTATGACTTTATTTTGAGAAATAATAATTAAAAATATGTTTGAATATTAATCAAAAACCAAAAAATTTCTCAAAAAAATCTATTGAATTGTGATAAAAAATACTGCATATTTTTTTTTTTAAAAAAAATATTTTGCAACTTGGAGTTATTCCATTGTGAAATGTTTTGTGAAATGTTTACGTTTTTAAAAATGACTCAGAAATGATGTACTCTGAATGTCCAAATTCCATCATCCGGCAAATATTCCACGAACTCTGCTCCCATTGAGATCGTTCTCTGCTTGATTTTCAGTGAATAGCGTGCAATCCTCTTTTCGTCTGTGGTTGGCCTTTTTGTCTCCTTGTCCAAGATGAAAATATCAAACAACGTTATTTCAGCAGGCTGGTTCAGTCCACACCCTGGTTTTGGTCTCTTTGGCTTCGCATTAGTTGCCTTCTCATCTGAATTCTCTTTCATTTCTTTTCCTTTTTCTCTCCTCTTTTCTTCCTTTCCTTCCTCATTTCCTTCTTCCTCGCATTCGCTGCTGTCATCCTCATAATCTGGATACAGCTCCACTTCTTTCTCTCGAAATGCCACGATTTCATTCAGCACAATCCCTCCTCTCAAATCAACCGGCTTCAGAAACGTGATCATCCCGTAGTGCGGGCGCCATATGCGGAAATGCCTCACTGCTGCCAACTCTTCCTCTGAATAGCTCGCAAGTCTCTCAATTGAAGGCGAGCAGCTGTAGCTTTTGTCTGTGATTATTGGCGGGTTCTGGGAAGGCTCTGCGCTTTTGCCTGGTTTGCTGATTGAATGAGATCGGTGGAGGGATTTGTGTCTGTCTGCATTGATATCAGCATTGATGCCAGCATCTGCATCAACAGAATGATGATGTGTGTGGTGGATGTGACGCCGGCTGGCGCTGCTGCTTCGACCGCTTCTGCTCTGCCGATGTTCAGACACACTCCTCTCAGAAACATACTCTGCTGCCCTTTGTTCGTCTTCTCTTCTCCTTTCTTCTTCTTCTTCTTCTCTTCCTCTTTCTTCTAACTGATATGCTGCTGTTGATTTCTCATTTAACATTGCTGAATCATCATTATCATTATCATATTCATCAGCAGCAGAAGCAACAGAAGTAAACTGCCGTTCTGACAAGCTTCCCCTCTCATTCTTTTGCAATTTCCCTACAGGCGATGATACAGCCGGTGCAAATGACACTTCTAAATATGTCTCCATCGGCTGTTGTTGTTGTTGCTGCTGCTCTTGCTTTCCATCGCGTTGTTTGCGTGCTCTGCCTCCAAACAGCTCCTTCACGTCTGTCACAGGTGGAGCCAGTAGATTGGCTGTGTTGAACACCAACTGGTTTTCCTCTGAGTCTGCCTCGCTGAGCTGTTGCAGCACCCCTTTCCCTTCTCCAGACAAAGAAGAAGAAGAAGAAGCAGAAGAAGCAGAAGATGATGAAGGAAGTGATGTGAGCTCAGAGTAGTCTGAAACGCGTGCTACCAGAATCTCCTTCGACATGCACACAACTGGATCAGCTTTCTCGCTCTGTGCAGATGGCTTGTCTGCTTTGGCAAAGGAGGAGACGGACGGCGCAGTGAATTCGTACTTGTCTTCTTTGAGGGAAATGATGCGCTCTGCTTTGGACTGGCTGTATTCGAGTGTCAGTGTGCGTGTCTGTATCTGGTGGAGCGCAGATATTTTGTGGAGAAGAATGTTTCCTCCCACACGCACTGAAGAAGAAGAAGAAGCAGATGATGCAACTGTTGAAGCTGCTGAAGGCTTATTTCCATTAAGACCTCCCTGTTGTGTAGATGCTGCTGCTTCAGCCTTCTTTTTCGTTGATTCCAGCACTGCCTGCGCTGAATTCAGACTGTCAACTGGCTTACCATCATAGCCGATAACCACAAATGGCGCATCTCCAGAGAGCGTAAGAGAGAACCGGGAGTCGTACAGCAGATTCGATCCGAACGGATGTGGCGCAGGAGGAGGCGGCTCGTGCTGGAAGGGAATGTAGACAGGAGCAGCAGCAGTGCCCTGAGGCAAGAAGGGGTTGGGTGCAGCGTTATTGGTGAACGGGTTCGTGGTCGTTCCCGCGGGTGCGAATGGATTTGCAGGCTTGGCGGCACCAGCAGCGAAGGGATTGTTTGTGGCGAAGGGGTTAGCAGCAGCTGTTCCCTGTGGAGCGAACGGGTTTGTGGAAGCAGGCGCTGCAAACGGGTTGTTGGCAGCTGGAGTGGCAAATGGATTGGCGGTATTTGTCGCTCCTGCGGCAAAAGGATTGGCAGCAGCTGTTCCTTGTGGTGCAAAGGGATTGTTGGCAGCAGGCGCAGCAAACGGATTGTTAGCTGCAGGCGCTCCAAATGGGTTTGTTGCAGCAGTAGCAGCAGGGGCTCCGAAGGGGTTGGTGGCAGCACCAGCAGCAAACGGGTTGGCTGAAGCAGGAGCTCCGAACGGATTGGCTGTGTTTGTCGCGCCTGCTGCAAATGGGTTTGTGGAAGCTGGTGCTCCAAACGGGTTAGCTGCTGCTGCACGCGCACCGAACGGGTTGGTTGCTGTTGTGGCAGCAGGAGCACCAAAAGGATTGGCAGCAGGAGTGGCGAATGGATTGGCTGCTGGTGTTGTTCCAAAAGGATTGGTAGCCGCCGCAGCAGGAGCGCCAAATGGATTGGCTGTCCCAGCAGCTGGCGCTCCAAAAGGATTGGCAGCTGGAGCCGCTGTGTTTCCAAACGGGTTTGCTGCTCCTGCTGCTGCCGGTGCACCAAACGGACTTGCAGCTGTGGCACCTTTCACAACACTGAATGAAACATTCAATTTATCAGCTGGAATCTGATTAGCTGCTTGAATGCCCTGTCCAGCAATTACACGTCCCAAGAAATAATCTTCCAACCGTAGCTCCTCGATGGATTTGTGGACATATTGCGGCTGATGATTGACAGCACAGAATACAAGCATATTGCCAGCCTTTTGAGGATCCTGAACAGTTTTTGGTTGACCAATTCCAAGAGTTGTTCCATGAGGAAGAATTTGTTGCTGAGGAGGAGTTGTTGCTCCAGGAATTTGTGTTAGCCCATTTGTCGTACCAAAAATTCCAGTTGCACCTGTTGAAGGTATTCCAAATGGATTAGTTGTCGCAGCAGGAGCACCAAATGGATTTGTCGTTGCTGCAGGAGTACCAAATGGGTTAGCCGCGGGTTGAGCTCCAAACATATTAGCAGCTGGCACCATTCCGAATGGATTTGCTGCTGGAGCTCCAAACGGATTTGCAGCTGGAGCTGTTGCACCAAATGGATTTGTCGTGGCAGCAGGAGCGCCAAATGGACTAGAAGCAGGTGTATTTCCAAATGGACTGGCTGCAGGTGCCCCAAATGGGCTAGCCGCAGGTGTTGCGCCAAATGGATTGACAGCTGGTTGAGCTCCAAAAGGGTTTGCAGCTGGTTGAGCTCCAAATGGATTAGCAGCGGGTGTTGCTGTACCAAATGGGTTTGGCGCTGCAGATGATCCAAAGGGGTTAGCCGCTGGTGCTGTACTAAATGGATTTGGCGCTGGCGTTGTTGAAAATGGATTTATCATTATAAAACTTCTTATTCAATGTTTGTAAAAAATAATAATTTTCGAATAAATTAATAAAAAAACGTTTAGTGCATTGAATTTGTATTTTAAAAATCATACCAATTTTCCTCTTATTTTTTTCTTCAAAAACTTCAAATTGATCAAAAATTCTCAGGATTGAAAAAATAATAATGGTTATGAATGATCCAGCTTTGTCTTTATGTGTATCACTTTTCCAAACATTAAAATTGAAATAAGAATTTCTTCAAAAGATGCTTAAGTGAATTTTAAGCATTTTTAACAGCGAGACTTGAAGGGGATGAATCAGTTAATTATATATCTAATTAGGAAAAATTCAATTGTACATAATTTCTTTATTTTTTGAAAAAACGCAACTATTCAAGTTTATTTTAGTGAATTCTTTTTGTTGAATAAATATTAATGCAATTTTCATGAAATTTATCTCAAATTCAAATATATCTGGAAACACATGATTTTTATTAACCAATAATAAAGTTCGAAAAAAAGTGAATAAGAAATATTTAAATTAAAAATTTGAGTTACAAGAGTGAAATGAAGTTGAATACAAAAAACGATGTTTGAATATCTATTCATGATAAATATTATTTGAAAGATGAATTGCAAATAAATATTCTACAGGTAATCTTCAAAATCAATTTTTAAATAACAGCTAATATTTACTAATAAATATATAAATGTTAAATTATAGTTTTCTAAAACTACAATATAATAAGTTGGTGAAATTATTTGCAAATATAAGTGTAATCTTAACATGTTTAAATAATGAATGATACAAACTTTAAAGAATATTCAAAATTTCGGATATTTATAGTAAATAACAGTAAAAAATTTTTCAATTGTTATAATTTCTCGAACATATTCGTTGAATATTATTTCAGAAAATTTTCAATTTCCAGATGTGACTTTATTAACTGAAATGTTCATGCTTTTCAGTCAAGTTCAAATTTCCAACTTCACATTTGCGTGAAAATGATATAAATTTACACGATTTTTTTTTATTTGAACTTGCTTTGGAGAAACTGTATTCAGTACTTTTTTCTTGACCAAATATCAAATGCCCACTAATTATTGTTTCCTTCATCGATGCTGACTTTTTTAAGCTTCCAGCATTCGTTTGCATCACAAATCGCTTTTTGTTATCTAACTTCTTATTTCTGAGTCAATTTGACTTTTCCTGCAATTGCTTCTTTCTTTGGATTCTTCACTGTTTTTCTCAAAAAAGATCGTATCTGCCATCATCATAACGCATTCGTCTTTCCCATACACCACAAACAATTCTTTCTTCATATCCAGCAATGTTGGTCTGCTTTCCACTTTCTGCGACAAGCAACTCGATACCAAATCAAAAAATCTCGATTGTTTAATACTTTCAAAGCATGGCTTTTCTCCGCTCAATATCTTTTGTCCTGCAATTTCTGTGTCAAACTCTTCAAATGGAATCTCCAGCGTCAAACATTCCCACAACATCATACCAATAGCAAAGGCAACAGATTCCTTCGTAGCTCTCATCTTCTTATTTTTCAGCAGCTCTGGTGCCTTCCACCTCAAACACCCCTTCCAGTTGTCTTCTCCATTTTCAAAAACCGACGAAGGTGGTGGCGAGTCAGGATATCTTTCACTCATCAATGAAATATCAGAGGAAGATGAAGCAATAATCGGTGATGAAATAGATGATGAGTCAGAACTTTCTTCAGGAAAGTCAGAACACATTGCAATGCAGATGACCATGTGTTCGGAGAACAGAACAATGTGGGGATTCAGATTAGCCAGCGAAGGCAATTCTTTTTCCATTTCATCAAATGAGTGGAGTGCTCCATTCACCACAAAAAACAGAACCCGAGCAGCCGTCTGTTCCCTTTCTTGCAAACTTCCGATTGTCATCTCCTTCTTCTCATTCCTTCCATGAAGCAGCATGAACAAAGAATCCCTCAAATCCACACTCAATTTCTTATATGGCCATGAGCATGCCATCACATCTACAATATTCGATATGGATGATGTGGTGGGGCACAAATCCTCCATCAGAACAAAAGTTGAATCTGAATCAGTCGTGGAAGTTAATGAGATGGATGAAATAGACTGTGATGGAGTCAACTTTTTAATATCTTCTATCTCAGCTAACTCTTGCTCCCATTCAAAAATCTCATTAGAATCCTTTCCAAAAATGTATTCAGTTGATCCATTTTCATTCAAAAATACCCCCGAAGGCTCTGATTGTCCAATCTCACTCCCAAATACCCTCTTTTTTTTCATCTCTTTGTTCTTCTTCTCTGCCTCCATCTCACCCAATCTCCATTGCTCCTCAGATATTATCTCCATTGATACCATCTCAGTTACTTTCTGATCCTTTTCTGTTGTGTCATTCACTGCCTCTTCCATTTCATCAATTCTTCTCCTTGATGTTCTCCACCAAACAATCAAAACGATAGACACAATAAGAGCAATCAGCAGAACAACAACAAGCACAATCACAATAATTGTCCAAAATGATTTTCCCTCTTTTCCACCTTCGGCAATTCTTTCATCCCCCTTTGCTTGATGCTCACTTCTGTTCTTCAGAATGAACGATTGAGTTGATGAAGGAATTTCTGCATTTCCAAATAAAATATGTACGCTAACTTCTGTTTCATCTCCACAACTGTGGATAAGATCCTTTGTCGCACTTCCTTCAACTTCTCTTTCTGACAAAATTCCATTTCCATTAAACTCATAATTTTCAATCTCTTTCTCTTCTCCCTTCCTCTTCACAACTGCGAATGACAAGTTGCAAGGAATAAGAAGCAATCCTTTGAATGTCAGCTTCATCCTGTCTCTCTCTTCTTTTGCTTCCACACTTTCCAACACAGGAATAAAGAATGATGAGTCCCTTTCTGAAGCAATTCCTTCAAAGCTGCACCCTTCATTTACCATCCAGAGTGAAGTATTATCCTTCAATCCATCTCCTCCTTTCAAACTCATCACATTCAGTGTTCCTGAATCTGAACAAATGATGTTTCTTCTCAATGATGGATAATTTTCAATTGATGGATTGTTATTTATAAACTCTCCTTTCTCAACATTCACATTTCCTCCTCTCATTATTATTCCACCTTCTGGTGTATTCGAGATTGTTGAATCTTTCATCATCACTGAACTTTTTGTGATGTCAACAAGAGATCTATTCCATCTGCACATCTCTTCTTCTGTATTCAAATTCTGTTCATTTCTTTCCTTTGCACTCCCATCAAAAAAGCAACTGTCCATTTTCACATCCAAACAATTCTCCAATTTCATCAATTCCCCTTTTGTAGTCTTTGAACTGACTCCACACATTGTGCAATTTGTCAACTGAATTGTCCTTTTCATTGACAAGCAAGTTATCAACGATTCTTCATTTCCTTCAACTGTGATATTTTCTGTATTGAAATTCTTTATTGTCAATAAACCGCTTTCATTAATATCCAATAGAGAAGTTTTAATTGTTGAATAGCAAATCGTTAATGAATCAATTACTGATGGAAGTGATGATGAAAGAGATAAAGCAGGTTTTTGAAGAATGAGATTTGATATTGTGCATCCATCAAGTTGTAATTCTCCTTTTCCCATATTAATAATGTGAAATGGAATGTTTGCAAATTCTGCATTTACACCTTCCATCAGTCGTTTTGCTGTGAACGAACAATTTATCACCTCAAGAATCCAACCCTCTGGTGATATCAATGATTCATGTTGAGAAATGAAATTCGAATCAAACAAAAAGTTCAATCTCAGCAATGAAACTGTCCCTGCTGTAGTTACCAATGCCTTCTTTGTTTTTTCAATCTCTGATTTCACTTCAACTTTGCACATCTCTCTGCTCTTCGAACTCAAATTCATCTCCTCCAGATTTATTTCTCTTCCAATCACACTCTTAGTGTCAACATACAACAAACTCACATTTTCCAATATCAAATGACTAATCCCATGATCTATCGAATCGCAAGGAAGTGTATTTGTTCCACATTGCCTGTCGTTCGTTCCATTCACACTGCTCACAATGATTGTGTCGCTCTGATAGATAGTAACAAAATCAATCAGATCTGTATCGTCCTTATGTTGGCATACGTCAATTCCGTAAATCGCATTAATTCGTGAATAATGATTCTCTCGAAGATCAAACTGGAATTGACTTTCACTGATTTGTGATGTGATGTTGAAACATTCAATGAAAATATCTTTTCCAACACTTGCACCATTGTCACTGAATTTCATTCCCACAAATGCAAAATTCAATTCTCCCCTTTCCTTTGTTGCCAGATACACTCCTCCTCCTTTTCCTGAACTTAGACTGCAGCTACAATGGCTGATTGTTGAGTCAATTATCTTCATTGAGCCAGATGCACACAATGTGAAAATGATCGCTCCTCCTTTTTCACTTTCTTCAGCTTTGTCTTCTGTGATGTTGCTCTCATTCACAACCAAACAAATCTTTTCATCGCTCTTTGACTCCAAAATGCTTGCTCCATTATCGCTTCTCTTCACTCCTGAAAATGATGAATTATTAATCTCAATATTCACACATTCTTCATCTCCTTCATTTATCTTCAATCCTGGTTCAGATTTCTTGATTAACAAAAAGCAACCTCCACTTTCATTCAACGATTTTACTCGAACATTCATCAAATGACAAGTTATTTCAGAATCATGAATGACAAATATGTTGTTTCCAACATTGCATGATTCCATCGACAAATCAATCACTTCTACGCTTCCTCCAATTACATCCACAAACACACAATCAAATCCATTGTTCACTCCCGCTTCTGAATGGAATGAACATTCACTTATCACCAATTCTCCATTTTTGTTTGAAATAATCATTTTGGCTGAATTGTCAAATCCCGATGTCAGTTGAAGTTGGATGTTGGACAATTCAAGGTGAATATCATTTTCCATGAAATATTCTAGCTGACTATCAGTTGCCTTTTCAAAATCCAAAGTTGCTTTTGTATCTTCCTCTCCCATCTTCGCATCCTTTTTGATCTGATAATTGGACACATCGAATGAATCTCGAATGATTGTTGATCCTTCAATCTGAATTGTTTTCATTCCATCTCCTTCTTTCATGTTTTTCATTCCCTTCCACATCGTGAAGCATGGCTCTTCCTCGCTTCCACAACGCGCCACATCAAATCCTTCAGATGAGATAAATATTTCAATTGAGCTAAATGTAATCAGAAACATGAACAAATCCTTGTCCGTATGAAAGTCATCACTTCCAACAAACAGAGTTTCATCATCCTTCATTGATGAGTAATCGAACTTGAAAGTATTGTTTGTCACGGTCTTGTTCAGATCAGATGCAAAAATGAACGCATTCTTTCCAATGGCTGCATTGTTATTCTTAAAAGTTACGTCAGCATCAAAAACAAATGGCTTCTCATTCAAACAATTTTGGCAATCCAAATACAAGAACCCTCCTTTTCCATTGCCTGATGAAAGTGAACAAGATGCTGCATTTGTTAATTTGATCTCCAATTTTTCATTCCCTTGCAATGTCACTTTTGCAACACCTCCTTCACCGCTTTCAGTGTTCACAATGTTTGAAAAGCTGCTGTCTTCAAACAAAACAGAAGAAGCCATCAAAAATGGAGATTTGGAAAATGAACAACCTTCCAAACTGCATCCCTTCAATGTGCAACTTCCACTTGTTGTAGATATCAATGAGTATTGGACAATATCTGTTGTTGATTGGACCTCAAATAAACAGTTTTCTTGTTGAAGAACTCCACTCGATGAGATCAATGAATTCATATTTGGCTCAAATTGACTTGGAATCTGCAACTTCAAAGATACCAAGCTGAGTGATACTGTTGAAGAAATAATAGATGATGATGATGATGCAGAATTCCCTTTGATTGTCCCTTCAAAATGAATAGGCTTGTGTTTAATGGCTTCTCCATCAATCACACACCCTTCAATCACAAGTGCATCTGTGAATGAATATATATCTTCAATTGTCCCTTCGCCTCTCACTTTCACTTTCCTTTCTCCTTCTGTCCCACTTCTGTCAATGTGGCTTATTCCACTCCACATCGATTCGCATGGATATTCATCGCTCCCACATCCCAACGTGTCATGCCCACCAGTCGACACAGACACAACCACGCACTTCAGAGAAACAAGAAACACTCGAAGATCCAATTCTTCATAAGTCCCATCTTCCCCAACAATTGCATTCCCATCATCTTTGAAATTTGTGCAATCAATTGCACAACGCTCCGCATTCACAGTGTTCACCAAATTGCTGCTCTTTACAAACATGTTCTTCCCAACTGTTGCTGAGCATCCAGAAAACGATATCGATGATAACTGAAATGCTTCTTCATTTGGACTGCAATCCAAATATATTCCTCCTCCTTTTCCTCTCTCACTCTTATTCTCGCAAACACATCCGGTAAATGAACTCTCTTCAATTGCAATAAACCCTCCTTCACTCAACGCTATCTTCAATGCTCCTCCTTTTTTGCTCTTCTTCGATAATGCCCCGTCAATTGTACTTCCATTCATCACCATCCCAACTTCCACACTCTCTCCAAACACTGATGCCTTTCCATCTACTGCCACTCCACTATCAATCTCCAATCTTTGCAGTGTGCAATTCAACAGTTTCACTTTGTAGTCCTGTTCATTCACATAAACTGAGGAAAGAGAGAATGAAAATAATGAGACAGATGATTTCACATCTGAAATCGTGACGAATTCCAGCTCAACCATCTTTCCTGTCGATCTGATCATGAAAAATCCAATTGTGTTTCCCATCCCTCCAATCACACTCATTTCGCAGTTCTTCATGTGCAACTCGCCATTTGCACTGCCTGATTCGATCACTGTTGATATTGTTTTGCTTAAACTTGATGGAACAACTATTGTAATTAACTCCATTTCTGTAAGCGATGATGATTTCAGAACACATTCTTCAGATCCACTCACTTCTGGTTGGCATTCAATTTCCACAACAGCTTCCTCTTTTGCCTTTACACACATTTCTCCCACATCCACACACCCAGTAATATTCGATTTTTTACACACAACAATCTCCTCTTTAACATTCAGCGTTTTCTTCAAATGCACCATTCCGAAGTTTACATTCTTACAAGGTGCTTTCTCCAGTCCACAATACTTCTCCTCAACGCCAGATGTGCCATCCACATGGACTGTGTCAGCAAAGTATCCATCGAGAAATATAAATAAATCGACATTCCAGTTGCCAAATACTTCTGTTCTGTCATGCCCAACAATCGAGTTGTCTTTCTGAGTGATGCTTCTCATGAAGGCGAACAAGGGCTCTTTCACAGAAGCGACAAATGATTCACACACAAAATACACATCCCTTCCGACACTGGCCTTGTTGGCTGAAAACACGATATTGGTGATGGAAAAGGAGGATTCTGACACTTGTGAGCCATGGTTATACTCGATCATGAGAGCACCGCCTCTTCCTCCAGAACTTGTATCCTCGCTCACAGAGCAGCTGGAGAAGGTGGAATCACTCACCGAAAATGTGTTGGCAGGGACAGATGAGGCGAATGAGATGCACCCGCCATTGGTGGCAGTCTGTTGGTTTTGTGGAGCTGAGTCGATGTTTGTCATGGTGCAGTTGGTGAGGGAGAGAGAGAGGGCAGGGGAGGTGGCAGAGGAGAGGACACAGCTGGTGGGGGTGGCAGTGGAGGTGATATCGGTGATGTTGGAGGAGTTGAGAGTGAGGGGATTTGTTAGGGAGGTGAGGTGGAAGATGCTTTGGCTGTTGAGGGAGAGTTGGGTGATTGCTGTGTGGTTGAGGGCGAGGGAGCCAGCAGTGAGGAAGAAGAGGGGTGTTTTGATTGGTATGGAGGTTGTTCCGGTGATGGTGGTTGTGTTGAGGTTGAGGGAAGGGGAGTTTTGGGAGAGGTGGAAGAGGATGGGAGTGATTTGATTTGTGGAGTTGTGGGAGATGGCGAGGGCAGACACTGTGAGGGAGCCCTGGGTCTGTTGGAAGAGGGCAGAAGAGGCAGATGGATCTGGTGAAGAAGATGTTGATTGTGATGACTGTGAATGTGAGTTTTGTGGTTGAGGAATTCCGTTGGAGGCTATGATGGTAGCAGTTGTGTCATTTCCAGTGATTTTAGTATCAATTGCGCTGAAGGTGAGTGTTTGAAGAGGAACAAATGTTGAGGAGAGGAGGATGAGAGAGGCGTCTTGGAGGAGGGAAATGAAGCCGTTGAGGGCATACTCGATGGTGGCACATGGGGTCTGTTGGGGTCTGCCACAGGCATCAGCATCAGCTCCATTGTTGGCAACGATTTTGCTCTGGGCAATGAGGGGGAGCCAGTCATTGAATTCGGTGTTATCAGCTTGTCCATTATTCCAGACTCTTTTTTCCAGGGTTGTTGAACAGCAATTCTCGAATGGGGATTTAGTGATATCACTTCCGTTGAAAAGAACATCGTTTCCTCTGCCATTGGCTGCAGTGTTGCCATCAAAAAAGCAGAAGGATATGAATTTTGTTCCACTCATCCAAGAATAACTTGCATAACAATATATGGCTGCACCACCATATTTCGTCGAGGCAGTCAGTTTGTTATTTATAAATTGGCAATCATTAATTGAAAATTGATTCGGTTTGCTGCTTGGAGGCCAATGAAATGTCAAGGAGCCAGTTGAATCGCCACCGGAATTTGCGATGCACACGGATTCGGAAAACAAGAATTGACAACTTGAACTCATATTGTTGAGCCAAAAATAATAACCCGTTCCTCTCCAGCTTGTTATTGAACAATTTTCTACTCTGTTTTCTGAGAACGTCCATACAGAATTTGCTTGCGGGTACAAAATTACTACAGCTCCTCCGTGAGCAGCTGAACAATTTGAAATATTGGATTTTGTAATATTAATTATTGACAAACCACCACAGTACAATGCTCCACCTTGATAATTTTTTTCGCAAGAACATTTTTTAAACGAACAAGAGAAAATTGTCAAATTTGCTTGTGAACAGCCAACGTAAAGCGCACCTCCATCTTTTGACCCACCATTCGAGTTTTCCCATTCGCACCACTTGAAACTATGAAAGTTTTTTCCGAAGGAATCCAATCTTCCCGGTTTCTTTCTTTGTGTTTCTGATCCTTCATAAACCACAGGGTCGTTTGGTGAAGAGCGTGTTTGATGGAGGAAAGAGGCATTGAAAACAGAGAGAGAAGTGGATGGGCTGTTGAGGTTTGGGAGGATGGTTCCATCGATGGGGTTGTGAGTGTGGATGAAGATGGTTGAGTGGATGAAGAGGGACGAATAAAGGGAGAAGGAGGGGATTGTATTGATGTTGGTGGAGGTGGAAATGGAGATGGAAGTGGAAGAAGTGGTTGAGATGAATGGATTGAGTGAGTGGGAGGGAAGGGATGGAAGAGATGGATGGGATTGAGGAGAGGAGATGTTGGAGAAGAGGGTGTTTGAGAGATGGAGATTGAGGTGGATTTGGAGGTGGGGATGGGATTGGTGATGGATATGGAGAGGGGAAGGGGAAGGGGAAGAGGAAATTGAAGGGGAAAGGGAAGGGGAAGGGGAAGAAAAAGAAGAGGATGAGGATGAGGATGAGAAAGATGAAGGAGAAGGGGAAAGGGAAGGAGATGGAGAAGGGGAAGGGGAAGAGAGGGCAGAAGGAGAAAAAAGGAAAGGCTGGATGAGGGAGACGAATGAGGAGAAAGAGGAGTGGGAGATGGAGAAGGAGGCAGGGATTGGGGAGTGGGGATCTGAGAGGAGATTGTTTGGGGTGGAGAAGAGGGGGAAGGAGAAGATGGCAGGTTGGTGGGTGGTGAGGGAGAAGTTTGTGAGGGCGATGGAGGCATGGGCAGAGAGGAAGAGGGGGCAGTGGTGGTGGTGGTTGTTGGTGAGGGAAGGAGGGTGGATGGCGCAAGTGGAGGAGCAGATGGAGGCAGCGGAGTGGTGTTGGGCAGTGAGGAGTGGACAGCCACTGGAAGGGATGATGTTGAGATGGGTCACACACAAGGAAGCGTTGATGAGGACGAAGTTTGTCTGAGCACCACAGATGAGATTGCCAAATCTATATCTTCTTTTTTCCATTTCAATTCCGAAAGTGATGCTATCATTTCCATTTCCATGTGCGATGTTGATCCGGCCTTCGCGTGTCTCTTCAAGCCTTTCTAGATAAGTTTGCTTTTCTGAAATGCATCCGCATTTCTGGGAGCTCAAAGCAAAAATAAGCACAGAAATGATGTAAACTGTTGTATTAACGTTAAAAAGGCGTCTTTCCATCGATTCTAATCCAATACAAAATGAATATTGTAAAATTCATCCGACCCACTTTTTAGAAAAAGTCATATAAGTATTATGCAATGCACCTTTCGGTTGAAAAAGAGAACGAAATATCAATTTCTGTTCAATAATGTTTAAAAGAAAAGACAAAAAGAATTTTTATTAGCTTGAATTTGAATTTCTCGAGAGAATGAAAATGAAAAAATACGAAAAATTCTTTTTGAAAAAAGCGATAATTGAGTTTAAAAAAAAAAGGTTATTCATTAACAATTCAACTTTAACTTGCTTCGTTCTTGCCAGCCATCGACTGCTGACTTCAAAAATTATTGTGATGTCAATGATTCGAATTTCAACAAAAATTAGCATTTTTCTATCTGTTGGAGAACCCAATAATCTTTTTGATTTTTCAAAAAAATAAAAGAAATATCATTCAGTTGATTTCAAAATTCGTTTATCAATGTGGGAATAAAAAAGGTTGATTTATCTCCAACGATAAACTTTGATCAAAAATTGCCAAAAAATAATGAAAAAATAAAAATTATTGCAAAATCTTTTTTCATAATACAAGCTGCACTAAAAAAAAAGACAGCCACCCTTTGACAAAACAAAAATCTTGGTTCTCACAGAAGACAAAATAATCAGCAAAGGAACTTTTGTGAAAAACTTCAAACATAGGGCTATAATTTTATCTTGACCTTTTTTCTTTATCTAGACCTTTTTCTTTTTTGCAATGCTTTTAGCTTTACACAAGCCTGCGATAAATAAAAAATAACCAGAAATGTTTGAAATGATTTAATTTCCTTATTCTATATTTTTTTTTCAATATTTCTTGTTTCACAAAAAGATCGAGGATAATGAAATTTTTCTGTTTTGATCATTGACTTGCTGCTTTTTCAGCGAATATTTTTTATCGGAAGTTTTAAGCTTTCATATCATAATACATCGTTTATTTTTTATATGATTTAGTTGTTTTTAACTTTCTCAACTTGTTTTTTTTACACTTTTTCTCATTTCACACATATTTTTAAAAAACACGATTTTAAGGACACATATGAATTTGTTTTGAAATTTATTGAAATGATAAATAAACATTATTAAAATAAAACGATTCTTGCATGTCAAAACGATAATTTGTTTGTGAGTGTTTGGTAATTTGAAACATAAAAAAATCATATATACTTGCTTTTCAGTTAAAATTCTTGTTCAATTCTTTTTCTTTTCAGAATTAAATTAAAATATACAATAAATAACACCTTGTTTTTATTTTTTATGTGCTTAAAAATTTACACAAATTCATATTTGTTCCAAAAATCGTGTTTTAAGCAAAAACAGTGAAATGAGAAAAAAAGGTTAAAAATTTTATTGAAAAATTCAAAAACAAGTTAAAATGATAATATAGGAATGTGGAATGCTGATGTTGTGGCTTTAAACGTTCGGTTTGAAATAAACGCTTCACGGCCAGCATGTCTTTGATCTGGGTCCTAAAATAATAATAATTTTTAATATTTTTTTGAACATTAAAATTTCAAAAATTTTTTCAACAGAATTCTGAAAAACAAAAATATCAAGAAGTCTATTTATTTTGTTTTTGTTTTAAGCCTTTTAACAAATCAAAAAAGCAAAAATAAGTTTCAAAAAAACAGGGTTGAGATAAAATTTTGAGGTCAAGATAAAATATGCACCCTATATGCATATTTTTTGATTTATTTTATAAAAAACGATGAAAAATAAATGCTCATAAAAATGCCAATCTTATTCATTCATTCATTTATTTTTTCTTTGTAATGCTTTTCTTCCCTTTTTCTTAGCTGTCGTGTTTCTTCCATGCAGAGCAGAACCGCTTGCAGGAGAAAGCTTGGGAGAACTTGAAGGAGAAGAAAAGCTAGACGATGAAAGTGAGGAAGGAGAAGAAGGCGAAGAAGGCACTTGCTCCGAATTCAATGCTGGCGAAGACGAAGGAGAAGGCGCAGAAGCTGAGCTTGACGATGCAGGGGCAGACGTATCAATGCTTGAAGAAGCAGAGTTAGCAACAGAGCTTTCTTGGCTGGATGCATTAGATAAAGCAGATGATGGCTGATTAAGAGAAGCAGGAGGAAGAGACGAGGAAGGCGTCAACGACAAAGGAAGCAGAACATTGCTTTGCAACGGAGAAGGAAAAGTGATTGGATTTGAAGTATTGCTCGCAGAAGAGGCAGAAGATGGCGCAACACCCAACGGCTGCACAGCCTGAAATGCTGCTGGAGAAGAGTTAAACGTCTGAGAAGCAGAATTATAAGCTGATTGATTGAGGCTCTGGCTCATGTGCATCTGAGACAGATCCTGTGGAGAAGGCGGAATCTGCAAGGGCTGGCTTGACAGAGGAAGAGACTGATAAGGTGACGGAGGGAGAGAAGGCAAGAGAGAAGGCTGAGAAGAAAGAGAAGGGAGCCATGGCTGAGGAGAGTAAGAAAAAGCAGAGTTTGGCAGGAAGATGGGATTGAGACCAACTGGATGGACAGGATACAAAGGAAGAGAGGAAGATGGGGCTGATGTTGAAGATGATGATGCACTCGAAGTGGATGAAGAAGATGATGAAAATGGAGCGTTTGTTGTTGTCTTTCGAGAATTGTCAGATTTTGCTGATAAATCAGATAACTTTGTGTTGGATGCTTGTTGTGTTGCAGTCATATTTGATGGATCTCCAAAAAAGGGAGGAAGTGAACTTCCAGAAAAGTTTGGCAGACTCACAGGCGAAGACAGAAAAGTCGGCGTAACATCTGATGATGCAGAGGAATTCGTTGCATTTGAAGCCGTTGATGTTGATGGTGATGTAGAAGAAGAGGAAGAAGAAGAAGAAGAGGAGGAGGAGGAGGTAGAGGAAGAGGAAGAAGAAGTCAATGTTGGAATAGGAGCAGCAGAGAAGCGAGGTTGTTGTTGCTGCTGCTGTTGAGGTTGTGGCTGTTGAGGCTGCTGTGCAGGCTGTTGTGTCTGACTCTGAATGGAAAGCTGGCTGAGACGAGACAAAGGCTGTCTGAAGGGAGTAAAATGAGGGACCATCCCTGCGTGTGCTGGTGGCAGTGAGGGAGGAACAGAAGAAGCATTGGAAGAAGGAGAAGCAGCACCAAAGGTGTAGATGGAAGAGGCAACGAATGGATTGGCTGGGAAGAACGTTTGGGGAAGTTGAAGAGAAGGCTGAGGCGGGAGAGAATAAATGCTGGATGAGGGAGCAGATGAAAGAGGCTTTTGAGACAAAGAGCTGCCCATTGGTTGCACATTTGGTTGCAAAGGAGACGGTGTCTGGTGCAGCTGATAAGGCTGAGGAGGAAATCGAGTGTCAGTTCGCATCGAAGAAGTAGTTTTAGAGGTTGTAGAGGAAGAAGGAGCAGAAGGAGCAGAAGCAGGATTGGCAGATGATGAGGGAGAGGGGGAGAAGTTAGGAGATGCTCTCGAAGTACCCAAAGACGAGGAAGAAGATGGAATTGAGGCAAATTGAGTCGGAAACGATGGAATTGAGCCAGATGCAGCTGAAGATGTTCCAGATGTATTTGGAGACGACAATGAAGAAGAAGCAGAAGAGGAAGAAGGCTGAGGAAAAGCAGAAGTGGCAGCAGAAGAGTTTGCAGCATCGTAATTGTACATTCTCGAATCTCGAATGGGAAATGGCGAATGAGGAGCAAATGTTGCAGTGTGATAAGGAAGAACATGCGATTGATAGGGCTGCCGTGCTGTTTGGATCTTCTTCGCCATTCGCTTGTCAGATGACATCATTACACGATGCTGATTGTTCTGTGAAGAAGAAGAAGATGACGACGATGAGGAAGAAGAGGAGGAAGCCATTGAATAAGAAGGTAAGAATAATGACCCATTCTTGTAGTGCCCAGCGTTCTTCTTCATTCTCATGGTTGATGAGCCAGCAACAGAAGCACCTGAAGCACTGCCATCAGCCAATGAGGAGTATGCTGCCCCTGCTGCTTGGCTGTCTGATGGAAGGATGAACGAGAGATTGCTCAGAAGTCTGTCCTTTTCAAAGCCATTGCTTTTGCCTCGCTTTGAAATCGCAATGAATGTGGTGGCGAGTGAGGAGAGAGGAAGCTGGCAGGGGATTGTCTGAGTGTTAATCACAGTAGCAGCAGTAGTAGAAGAAGAAGATGTTGATGAAGCAGAAGAAGAAACAGAAGAAGGTGTTTTATTTCCCTGTTGAGTTGCTGATGCAACAGCTATTACCGCTTCATTGTGAGTGTCGCTTCCATTTTGAGCTGATAAATTGGTTGGCGCTTCCATTTTGTCTTTTGTTCTGTCTTTGATGCCTCTTTTGTGGTCATACGATGGAACATGCTTCAGCATCCTCACACAATTGCGCATGTAAATAAACGCTCTCAGAATGTTGTATGAAATCAGCGGTGGATTAACCAGCTCTTCTTCTTCTTCTTCTTCTTCTTCTTCTTCTTCTTCTTTGTCTTCTTCATTTTCTCCTTTATCATTATCATTTTCTTTCTCTTTCTCTTTCTCTTTCTCTTCTTGCATTTTTCCCTCATTTTTATCTTTCTCCTTCTCCTTTCCTTTCTCTTCCCCATTTCGTTCGTCTTTCTCAACATCCATCTTAATATCACCAACACCCTTCTCTTCAATCTCATTTTCTTCTTTTTTCTCTTCCAATTCTGTGTTTTTATTGCCTTTTTGTTCTTTTGTGCTCTCTTTTCCTTCTTCTCTGCTTGTAATTGCATTTCCATTTTGCGTCTCACTCTCCATTTTTGAAGAAGAAGAAGAAGAAGATGTTTGAACTTCTTTCTTTTCTTCCTTCAAAGCATCATCTTTCGCATCTGACTCATTCAGCCAGTCAAGCGATGCGGCTGTCGATGCAGATTCCAAAATGGTGCTGTTTGCAGAATAAGCAGAGGCAAGTGACGAGAATGGATGAACTGGCTTAAACAGACACTCCAGCCACTTGCCCCAGAAACACGTGTTCTGCTGCACCATCAGCTGGGTGAAGCTGAAGGGAGTCTTCTTGCGACGCACTTTGCTTGAAGGAAGTGCTAATGCTTCAGCAGAAAGAGAAGAGGAAGAGGAAGAGGAAGAAGGGGAGGAATTAGAAGAAGATGTTGATGAGTCAGTTGATTGCTGTGTTGTTGAAGCAACATTGGTGTTAGTAGAAGAAGGCAGAGATGCAGATGAAGCTGTGGATGACGCAGTTTGAGAAGATTTGAGAGAAAACAATGATTGCTGTTCTGAAGACGAAGAGGATAAAGAAGATGGAGCAATAGAAGAAGAGGAAGAAGAAGCAGAAGAAGAGGTAGTAGAGGATGATGATGAAGGAGAAGAAGAAGAGGAAACAGAAGAAAAAACAGTTGGCTGAGGAACAGCCACAGTTGAAGTTGAATTTTTTGCAGTAACATTTGGCGACTTCAAAGCAGACAGAACGGAAGACGCAGAAGAAATTTGAGGAGCAGAAGAGGAAGCATTCTGTTGGTTGGATGCCTGCCAGTTTGTGGAGAAAGGAGAAGGAGAAAAGAAGGATAGGATTGCAGGGGAGATTGTTGAAGAAGAAGAAGAAGAAGAGGAGGAGGAGGAGGAGGAGGAGGAGGAAGAGGAAGGAGAAGATGTCGATGACGCTGAAGAGGAAGGATTAGAAGATGCAACAGCTGAAGAAGGAGATGTTGCTGAAGTATTCACAAAAGAAGAAGAAGATGATGATGAAGAAGTTGTGTTTGAAGAATTGCTATTTGATGCAGCAGGGAGACACTTTGAATTATCAGTTGAAGCAGCATTTGATGTTGTGAAGTAATAAGTCATCGGGAGAGACAAAGAAGAAGGTGCTGTTTTCAAAATTCCTTTTGCCTTGTTTGCTTTCAGGTTGTCCATATATACCTTCACTTTCATCGTGCAGAATGGACATGTTTTGTTGAGTGAAAGCGCCATTTCTGAAAGAGGGCTGTAGAAATACTCTTCAATGAAGCTCTTTTTGTCATTGGCGAGTTTTTCAATGGAGGTTGATTGAATATCCTTTGATGTTGCTTGTGATGGTATCTCAGTTGATAGCTGTGGTGATGAAGATTCAAGTTTGATCTCATTTATCTCTGACTTAACATCCACTTCCATGTGAATATCTTCTTTCATCTCATTTTTCAGTTCTTTTTCTGCTTTATCTGCATTTCCTTGTTGTTTAAACTTCTCAATTTCCTTTTCTTCTTCTTTCTTCAAGCTAGTATCTTTCAAAGATGGAGGCAATTCTTTGATTTCAATCACATCCAACGAGTCTTCTTCCATCTTTTGTGTTTCATCGTTTGCTTCACTTTTTTGAGTCGGTGATGAAGTTGAACTTTTCACTGCATCTTCTTTCTCTTCTTTCACAGAAACATCATTTTCTTCTTTCAGTTCAACCACATCTGCACTCTTAATCATTGGCGCTGGCTGAGTCATCGTCTGTATCACAGCCACGTTTGCAGCTGATGCAACAGCCACAATCGTGTTCGTTGGCGTCATCTGTGCTGCCACCACAGCCACATTCGCATTCTTCCCTTTGTTTCTGATTCCACTCACTTCATTCAGAAACACCATCATCTCCAACAACAAGGGCAGACTCCTGATTTCCCTCAGAAGCGATGCCATCCGCCTCGACAGATGGTTCATTGCACCAAACGGTCTCAGCCTCTGTCTTTCTGCTTTGTAGTCACTCTGCTCTGTCTCTGTGCTGTCTGATTCTCCACTACCGCTCCTGTTCACTCTGCCTGCTCCTCTCCCGCCTCTCCCTTCTCTCCCGTCTCTCCTCCGCTTCCTCCGCCCTATCTCCTCCAGAAGCGCTGCCATCGAGTCGCTCTCGCTCAGAATGTCATCGTCACTGCCCAGCTCGTCAAACAATCTCCACTTGTCTACCTTCCTCTTCCTCAGACTCACCGATGACAGAAGCATTGAGGAAGAAGCTGATCCAAATGTGTTCCTGTTCCTCCTCCGCCTTCTTGTGGGTGAAGTTCCACCTGTTTTGCGTTTGGATGAGTTGAGTGAGGACTTCGTGCGTGTCTGTCTGCGTTCTTGTCCTCCAAATTCTGATGAATAGTTTTGTTGAACTGAATCAGAAGAAGAGGAAGAAGAAGAAGAGCCACCCTGTGAGAGAGAAGGCAGATGCGCATTTGACCCAAACACAACCTGCTGGTCATTCTCAGCCACAATAATCGGCTCCTCTTTCGTTCCCTGGTCAGCCAATGATTTCCCTCCAGTGACATTCGATTGAGATGCATTTCTGTCTGCAGACTGCCTTCTGAGCCTTCTCATTCGCGAAGAAGAAGACTTTGAGCCATTCTGAGCAATAGGATTGTCATAAATGAATGGATCGTTGTCAACCAAAGACGATGACGAGGAAGAAGAGGAAGAAGAAGAGCCATTTTGTCCCCCATTTCGTGAGTGGTCGAGTCCTCCTCCTCTTGGCCTGTCAATCTCCATCTCTGCTATTCTGTATCTTGTGTGCCTTTCGATGTATACCGCATCATCAGTGTCTTCTTCAGAAGAGGCAGCAGACGAGGAAGGAGAAGGAGAAGGTGAGGGAGATTGAGAAACAGAAGGGGAGATGGAAGGAGATACTGATGGGGAGACAGAGAAGGAAGGAGAAGGAGAAGGAGATGGTGTGGCAGAGGCAGAAGACAAAGAAGGAGAAGGTGTGAGAGGGAATAAAGGAGAGGTTGAGCGAGGAAGAGGAGGGGAATGAGAAGAGCTCAAGAATGAAGAAGGAGAGGAAGAAGAGGAGGAAACAGAAGAAGAAGCAGAAGATGTGGAAGAAGATGAATGAGATCTGCCGTGGTATGGTGCAACATGGCGATGAAACAACGAGGAATCAGAAGAAGTTGGAGAAGAGGAAGAAGAAGAAGAAGAAAGGGAAGAAGAAATATTCGAATTCTCCATCTGAGCTGATTTTCGTGCAGCATCAAGCAAAGAAAAGGGTTCTGAATGAATCGGAGTTTTGTTGGTTGGTGCGACGAAAGGAGAAGATGAATGGATAGCCTCAGAAATGATGTTGATGTCTTGCAGCTGGAGAAGCCTTTGCTCTTTGTCTTCTTTTGATTTCTGTTGCTCTTCTGATGGATAACTCGAAAGAGATGCAGTATTAGAATCATTTGAAGACAATGAAGAAGAAGATGATGATGAAGATGACGATGAATGAATGCTGAAAGAGGAAGAAATGTCAAATGGAAGAGTTGCAATTGGATGATGCAGCGGAGGCGATGGAGAAGGTGTGTATTGAGACGGAAGAGCAGATGAAAGAGGAGAAGTTGGCTTTGCGGTGATTTCAGTTGGTTTGAGTATTTCTGGTAATTCTGCAGGTTCTGTTGATTTCATTGATTTCATTGATTCTGATGTATTTGTTGGCTCAGAGGAAGAAGAAAGAGGAAGAGGAAGAGGAAGAGGAAATGAGGGAGAGGGAGAAGAAGATGAATCAGGAGAGGGAGAAAGAAAAGACGAAGGCGAGGAAGAGAGAGAAGAAGACGGAGATGGAAAAGAAGCTGAAGAAGAAGAAGAGGCAGAAGTGGAAGAAGATAAAGAAATAGTAGAATTTTGAGTGTTTGTTTGATTTGTATCTGAAATAACTTCTGCTTTTGAAGAAGAAATGTTTGTTGTCGGCAATTCTGTTGGTGTTTGGCAAAGTTGAGGTGTCGAATGAGAAGGCAAACTTTGCTTTTCTTTTTCGTCTTCGTCTTCTTTTTCTTTTGCAATTTGGTGCAATTCATCCATCTTGTTCTGAACTTCTTTCTCAACTGTGTCATTGGCAGATGGAGAAGAAGCTTCAACTGAAGAAGAAAGAGGAGAAGATGTTGATTGTTCATGAAGAGATGAAGCCTGCGGTTGCATTGCATCTCTATTTGTTTCATTCCCATCCTTCACAAAAGAAGCATCATTCTCTTCAACCGCTTTCTCTTTTCCTTCCTCCAAGCTCTTCGTTCCCTCTTCATTCGAGCCATTCACCGGCATAACCGCCACCAGCGGAGGCAGATCCAAACCAGATGTGTTTCTCTTTCTCCTCGTTCTTCTGCTGCCTTCAGACACAATCTGCATCTGCGCTGGCGAAGGAGAAGAGGAGTTTGGATCGATCTCCTTCTGATGGCGTGTGCGGATGACAAACACATCGCTGATGGGAGAAG
Source organism: Monocercomonoides exilis (assembly GCF_001643675.1). NCBI lineage: Eukaryota > Preaxostyla > Oxymonadida > Polymastigidae > Monocercomonoides > Monocercomonoides exilis. The sequence goes on from NW_027150580.1 coordinate 712,180, forward strand.
AGAAGCCTTGTGGAGACTGTTTGGTGGAGGAATTGGGAGAAGAGGAAGGAGAAGAAGAGGAAGAAGAAGAAGAAGCAGATGATGAAGCAGATGATGAAGACTTGTTTGAATGCTGAGAGTAATGTTCCATGAGAGACCGAAGAGAAGCCAAAGGTGTCTTTGGTGAGGTGATTGGAAGAGGAGTGGTGGATGTGATGACACTATCAAATGAATGAGAGCGGCGGAAGGAGAATGAGCCATTCAAAGAAGAAGAAGAAGAAGAAGAGGTTAATGAAGAGCTAAGTGTCACAGATGGAGTAGATGGGGTCGATGGGGCAGTGGCAGAAGTGACTGAAGGTGAAGAAGCTGCAGAAGAAGAAGAGGAAGAAGATGATGAAGGACAAAAAGGTTTGCCAGTCAACGCTTTCAAAATGATTTTTCTCCCGCTTCTTGTTGTGAGAGGAGTGTCTTTGCCAGATTCAGATGATGTTGGCTGAGATGAAGAATTAGACGAGGAAGAGGAGGAAGAGGAGGAAGATGAAGAAGGTTGAAGAGTTGATTGCAAAGAAGCTAAAGAAGACAATGAAGATAAAGAAGAAATAGAAGAAAGAGAAGGAATTGTCACCATGGAGCTTAATGAAGGATATAAAACTGAAGAAGAAGAAGAAGAATAAGATGATGATGATGATGATGATGATGAAGTTCTTTTTGTTGATTGATCTTCATCTGATTTTATGTTTGTGTTGATCTTTTTGCTTTCTGTTTGAGGAGTGGAATGTGATCGAGTAATAACAGGTGAATAATTCGAGGCATCGTTCTTTTCTTTCTCTTTTTCTTTTTCTTCTCTTTTTGTTTGATTCTCGCTGTTTCTGGACTTTCTTCTATTTCTTGTTGGAGCTATGTTTGAAGCAGCTGTTTCGTTAGAAGCTCCATTGTTCTGCTCTTGTTTTGCTGATCTCCTTCTGTTTGATTGCCTTGAAGAAGAGGACGTTGTTTCATTGTTTTTAGACTTTGTGTTATGTTTCTTGTTTGGATTGAATGTTAATGCAATTGCTTTGTATTTTGATGGCAAAGACGATGATCTTGCATTTGTCTGCTCCTTCTGCTTCTGTTTGGATGCATTTGAAGAAGAGGAAGATGTTGCTGATGATACTAAATTTAATCTTTCTTGCTCAGACACCTTCCACAGCTCCCTCTCCACATCAGATATGATCGATGCATAGGAAATTGTATCGTCTTCTTCCACTTGTGAAACAACTGAATCTCTTCTTTGCTCAGCTTCAGCCACTTCTTCATTCTTATTTGTGTTTGCAGCTGCATTTGATTTCTTGCTTTTTCTCTTTGTTTTATTCTCTTTTTCTCCCTCGTTCTTCTTTTCTATCTCTTTTCTCTCTTTCTCTTTCTCTTTCTCTTCAGTCAATTTATCAGATTCGTTTTCTGATATAACAATAATAGCTGCATTTTCATTGTCTTCTTCTTCCTTCATCTTCTTCTCCTCTTCTTTTCTTTCTTCTTCATTCTCTTCTGTCATCTTTCCATTTGTTTGCTTAGCTCCCCTTTTTAATGTTAGCTTGTTTGCTTGAGAACTTTCTTGTGCCTTTTCATTCAACGATGGCAGAATATTCTCAGACTGCAGAAGAGGTGTAGGTATCTTCCTTGGCCTTCCTCTCCGCTTCTTCACACTTGCACTTGGCAGTGGAACAAGAATGGTTATCTTCCCGTTTTCTTCCATGATATTCATTGAAAAAGCAGATGAAGAAGAGGAGGATGAGGAGGATGAAGAAGCATTTGTTGATTTTCTTGCATTGTTCTTGTTAGCATTTGTGTTCATATCATTTTTATTCCCATTGAATTCCTTTCCTTCTTCTTTTCCTTTCCCTTCTGCCAGTTTAGCAGCCAGCGCCTTCGCCTCTTCTCTCCTCTTCCTTCTCTGCATGTTCCTCTTTGCTCGTTGCATCATCAGCTTTGCCTCTGCATCTGTCTCTGTCTCCAACGAGTCCATGAATGGATCCTCCAAATTGCTCGTGTTGTCATCTGTGTCATCATGCTGCACCACAATCTCATCTGTCGTTCCTCTTCTTCTCCTTCTCCTTCTTCTCTTCTTCTGATTCTCCATATTCTTTGTCTTTCTCTTCTTCGCTTCATTTGTGCTCCGCTTCCATCTTCCGTTTTTGTTTCGGCTTCTTTCACGTGTTCGCCCTCTTCCTTCATATTCTCCATCTTCTCCTTCTTCTTCCTCCTGCTCCTCCTCTTCTTCATCATCCTCTTCGTCTTCGTCTGACTCATTCTTGTTTTCCTCTTCATCTTCTTCAGCTCCATCATCCGAAATCACTTTCTTTCTTCTACGGCGTTTTCCTGTCATGTTATTCTTCTTCATTCTTCTTCCCTTCTTCTTTCTTCTTTCTCCTTCATTTTCATCTTCGTTATCTTCTTCCTCGTCATTAAACATTGATGACTCCACATCATCTGCTCTTCCTTGGTTCATTCTAGCTTGTGCCAAAGACTTTGATCCAGCCAGTGAACGAGGAGATGGTGAGGGGGAAGAGGAAGGGGAGGCAGAAGGAGAACGAGAGGGAGAAGGAGAAGGCGAAGGTGAAGGCGTGGGAGAAGGAGAAGGAGAAGCATTTGGATGATTAGTCTTTCTGCTGCTTCTTCTGAGTCTGTTTCTTGAGGAGCTGAGACGAGAGAGAGAGAGGCGGGACGAAGAACGAGAGGGCATTTCACTCAACATTTGGAGCTGCTCTCTAACCACAGCTGATGGACGGCGGGTGCGGTTGAGTGAATAAGGAGACACGAATGAAGGAGATGAGGAGGAGGAGCGCTGAGGATGGGATTTTGATGAGGAAGAAGAGGAAGAGGAAGAAGAGGAGGAAGAAGAGGAGGAAAAGGAAGATGAAGGAGGGGGATATAAATAAGGAGAAGAGGAGGATGCAGCAGAAGCAAATGCGACATTCACGTTGAAAGGAGAAGAAGAATAGCCAACAATTGGCGAGGCATCTGGCGATGGCATATGAGAAGTGCTTCTTCTTCTGCTTCTGCGCTCGCCAAAGTAAATCTTCTTTCTTCTGGAACGAGTGGGAGAAGGAGAAGGAAGAGGAGAAGCCAAAGGAGAAGACAGAAAAGAAGGAGAGGACGAAAGAAGAGCTGGATTAACAGCAGACGCATCAGATGATTGCAATAACTGAGCAATTTTTGTGATTTTGGATTTCTTTGAAGAAGAAGAAGAAGAGGCAGAAGAGGCAGTTAAAGCAGCACGGCGACGGATAAGAGGGCGACGAGGTGCCATTGGGGAAGAGAGAGGAGTGAAGATTGGGGTGGATGCATAGAGAGAAACATTTTGTGAAGAAGAAGAAGAAGAGAAAGAAGCAGAAGGCGATGAAGATGGAATAAGGGAAGAAGGAGAAGAAGATGCGTTGGGTGTTCCAAAGGAGAGAGAAAACAGAGAAGGAGAAGAAGAATCAGAAGAAGAGGAAGAGGATGAGGAAGAAGAAGATGATGATGAGATAGCCAAAGAAGAAGGAGAATCCATCTGAAATGAAGAGGAGTGAATTGGTTTAGCTGTCAGGAAAGGGTTTTTCCATGAGCGTTCTTTCAGAAATGAGCGGAGGGAGGTGCGATGAGGTGTGTGATGTGAGAGAGACACAGAAGAAGAAGAGGAGGAGGAAGAGGAAGAGGAGGAGGATGAAGAATGAGAAGAAGGAGAGGAAGAAGAAAGAGAATTCCATGTCAAGTTGTCCATTTCCAATGGTTTGGGAACAGAATCATTGGCATTCACGAAGGAAGTGGGAGAAGAAGAAGGAGAAGAGAAAGAAGAATAAGAATAAGAATAAGATGATGATGATGAATGAGAAGGAGATTGTTGTGTGTTTTTGAAAGGGGCGATGAGAGAGGAGCAGCGGTTGAACTTGTTTATGCGGTGGAGGATGGGATAGAGAGTGAACTGAGAGGAAATTTGGTGTTTGCGCTTTTTGAGGGTGTTTGCGGATGAAATGGAAGATTTGACAAGGGCAGTGGAAGAAGAAGAGGAGGAAGAAGATGGAGGAGGAAAAGAAGGAGAAGGAGAAGGAGAAGATGAAGAAGATGAAATGGAAGGTGTTTGAAGTTGTTGCTGCAGTTGCTGTTGAGAAGATGATTGTGATGTGGAGAGAATAGAATGTTCTTGTTTGATGGATGAAGTGTCTGTCTCTGAAGAAGAAGAAGAAGAGGAGGAAGAAGAAGAAGGAACAGAAACAAGTGAATACAGTTCCACTGATGTTTGTGAGGAAGAGGAAGGATAATGAGACATTTGTGGATGTGATGAAGAAGAAGAAGAAGATGATGATGATGATGCGGATGATTCAATGACATCCATTGATTGGTCTTGTTTAATTTCAGTCATGTTAGTATTTGTGCTAAAACCTGTTGCTTCTTCTTTCTTTTCCCTTCCTTCGTTCTGAGTGGCTGTTGTGTCTATCTTCTTCTCCTCTTCCTTGAACAGATCCATCTGCGAATCCTGAAATTCTCCTAGTTTCTGGTTACTTGTGGTCTGTTTCATTTGATTCTCGTTTTGTTTATTAGGATCATTTGGTTGACTGTCACTGAAATGGGAGAAATGGCTGTGATGATGCTGATGATGATGCTGATGATGTGAGTGTGAGTGTGTATGTGAATGAGTGTGATGTGAGTGATGTTCATGATTGTGTTGTGATTGTCCTTGAAGCGCATCTTCAGGGATTCCATTCATTTGCTCCATGTTTCTTCTTCTGCTTCTCCTTCTCCTCCTTCTTTCTTCCTCTTTCTTCTTCTTTTCCTCATCCTCATCTTCGATCACCCGATATGAAGGCGTGACTAGAAGAGTTCCACCAGACTGATCCAACATTGGCGGCGGAGGAGGAGGCAGCACCTGAGAGAGAGGGAGAGACGGAGAAATAGAAAGAGAAGAAGACGGAGAAATAGAAAAAGAGCCAGAGCCAGAGGCAGAATACAGAGTGTTCAATACAGCTGTGGTGTGTCTGTGCATACGCGGCGTCAGTTGAGGAGGCAGGTCATACACAAATGGATTGTCATCTCTGATGATGGGAGTGTGGCTGACTGTTCTGTGCTGCCTCGTCTGTGGTGTCTTCATTGGAGTGTTGTTGCTGCTATTGCTGTTACTGTTGATGTTCTTTACCCCTGCTGCTGCTGATGATGATGATGACGATGATGGAGGAGGAGGTGGTGGTGAAGGTGTAAGGCCACTCCAGAAGGCATCTGCATATGAGCCATCTTTCGAATCATCAGCTTCAAAAATTCTCTTTTCATGAGCTTCTTTCTCTTTCTCTCTTTCCCTTTCTCTTTCTCTCTCCTTCTCCCTCTCTCTCTCTGCCCCCAGCATCATCCTCTCTATCTGATGCTGGCTGCTCCTCAGTGACCTCACAGGCGATATTTCTGAGCTGTCGCTTCTTTTCGCCTTGTCTCCAGCCAAAAACGTCTGAGAAAAGAGATGGCTGGCATTGAGGAAGGCTTCGCTGTCATATCTTGCTCTTTCAAGTGCGATGTGGATGGCTGATGCTTCGGCAGAGAGGACAGACGAAGTGAGTGAAGAGGAAGAAATAGAAGAAGAAGAAGAAGAAGAAGAGGAAGAGGAATATGATGATATGTATGGATTGAGTGGGGTGGATAACGACATGCTTGAGGGAGAGAGAGAAAGAGAATGAGTGAAGTGAGAGGAAGAAGGAGAGGCTGTTGGTGAATATGGAATGGCTGATGAACTGTCTCTGTTTCCTCTTCCATCAACTGCTCCAAATGGAGAAGAAGAAGAGGACGATGACATGAATGAAGGAGAAGAGGCAAAGGAAGGTGAAACAGCAGCAGCAGAGGAAGAGCAGTGAGTGAGGGTGGAATATGAAAGAGAAGGAGAGATAGAGCGACGTGAGCGGCGAGAAGGAGAAGAAGGAGAAGCAACTAAAGAAGAAGAAGATGACGACGACGACGACGACGATGACAAGGAAGAAGAAGCAGAAGAAGTTGCAGAAGCAACCGCAGCAGATGTGACCGAAGTCAAAAACGGAGACTGGAAAGAGAGAGGAAGCACAGAAGCAGCAATGGATGAGGCAGCGTCTCTTTGTGGAGTGGACAAAGCGATGTCTCCATTGGCAAGCATTCCAGAGGGAGAGAGAGGAGGAGGGAGAGAAGGAACAAAGAGGGCACTCCGTTTGAGAAGAGAAGAAGGAATAGGGCCACGCTTTTTGGGGGGGTTGGAGGAGGATTTGCGAGAGTGAGAAGAGGAGGAGGAAGAGGAGGAGGAAGAAGAAGAAGAAGATTTTGGATAAGACTGATATGAAATAGAAGAAGGAGAGGAGGAGGATGATGATGATGAAGATGAAGAGGAAGAAGAGGAGGAGGAAGAAGAAGGCATAAACAGTGTCTGATAGATTGACTGCATTCTCCTTCTTCTTTTCACTGCTGGTTTCTTCTTCTTCACAGGAGCACTTTCAGATGGAGTGTTTGCATCAGATGAAGAGACGCCTGCATTTGAGAGTGAAGAGGAATCTTGTGAGGAAGGGAGGAAAGAAAAGGGGAGGAAGAAAGAAGAGGAATGGAGGAGAGGAAGAGGAGGAGGTTCGATTGAAGAAAGAAGAGGTGATTTGGATAATGAAAGTGATGATGAAATGGAAGCAGTAGTGGATGTGAGCTGAGGATGAGGTGAAGAAGAAGAAGAAGAAGAAGGAAGGTTTGATGTATTTGTTGTGTCTGTTGAAGTGAGTGGAGTGCTGTTGATGAGAATGTGAGGTGAAGAGGAGGAAGAAGAAGATGATGATGATGATGATGATGAAATGGAAGAGGCTTGAATTTTTTCTGTTTCTGGAGAAAGAAAAGGGGAAGAAGGAGAAAGAAAATCAGTCGAAGAGGAAGAAGAAGAAGAGGAAGAAGAAGATGATGAGGAGGAGGAAGAGGAAGTTGATGATGCTGTTGATGAAGATGATGAAGATGAAGCAGAAGCATCTGCATTCAATCCATTTTTCTTCGCATTTTGAGCATCATCAGCTGTTTGTTTCGTGTGTCTGTCTGCATCAAACAGCACAATTTTCTCCTTCAGCTTTGCCAGCGCCAGCAGAGAAGACAAAGAAGATTGCATTTCTTCTTTGCTCAGCTGCTCTTTTGCAGTGGGGTTTCCTTTCCACACAAGTGACGCCTTCTTTATTCGCTTTGGACGAAGACGTGATTGAGAAGAAGAGGAAGAGGAAGAAGAAGAATTTTTCGTTTTTTGTGATGTCTTTTCTGTTGAATGAGTGTTTTGTGAATGATGATGGACTCTTTTCTCTGTGTTTTGGCGAGAATTGGTTGAAGGAGAGGAAGAAAAGCCAAAAGATGAAGATGAAGATGAAGATGATGAAGCAGAAGCAGAAGAGGAAGAATCGATATTCATTGTAACAGAAGAAGGAGACAAGGAAGAAGAGGAAGAAGAAGAAGAGACAGCCAAGAAATCAACAGGAGAGGAAGAAGAGATTCCAGGGACGAAAGAAGAGCCAGCAGAAGCTGTGACTCCGTTGGATTTGAACTGGATGTCTGGAACGGTGTCTTTCAGCTGGAGAGGAAGGCGGATGTGGCGGTGGGGGCGGTTCTGCGCATAGGGAGTGAGAGGAGAGGAAGAGGAAGAAGAAGAGGAGGAGGAAGAAGAAGAAGAAGATGATGATGATGATGATGAAGAAGAAGAAGGTGATGACAATGATAATGATGATGGAGCAAAAGTTATGATGGGGTGATCAATCATGTCTGTTGTGTTTGAAGCAGCAGAAAGGATTGTATCTGATGGCTTTGAAGAAAGAACAGAGGAAGAAGAAGATGAAGAAGAATTGGTCGCTTCATTTGAAAGAGATAGAGATGATGAAGGAATATCTGCTTCCATCGCAATAGATGAAGGAGAAATTGCATTGTCAGAAGAAGAAGAAGAAGAAGAAGAAGAAGAAGAAGAAGAAGGAAGAACATTTGGCACAGTTATTGTTTTATCTTCTTCTTCTTTTCCCAATTTTATTTGATTCTCTTCCTTTTTAACAGAAATATTGCTGTCCTCTTTCATCTCACTTTTCATTTGTTCAGTCAATCCAGAGCTGATCAGCACATCTGGTTCCATTTTGACAGCTTCTGCTGACTCGTTCTCTGCTCTCTTGTCAGAAGAGAATGCGATCATTTGTGACGCTGTGGCTGAAGCAACTGCGGAATTATCTTCCAAAACAGAAGAAGAAGAAGAAGAAGTTGAAGCAAAAGACGAAGATGGAATAGTTTTCTTCAAAGAAGCCATTTTTTTCTGTCCTCTTCTTCCGCTTTTCTCCTTTTCTCTTTCCTTTTCCTGTTCCTTCATCTTTTCCCTCTCCATCTCCCTCGTTTTCTCTCTCATCCTCTCCCTCTCCTTCTCCATCTCCCTCTCCTTCCTCGCCTCCTCTCTGCTCTCCTGACTCGCCAGGTTCTGCACATACCTCTTCAGCACAGCAATCGCCTCATCGACTGTGATTATCCCCAGCAGAATGTGCGACAGAAGGCGCCAGGACTCCACATCAGGTGCAGCTGCTGTCCAGAAGAGAATCAGCTGTAAAGGGAAATTCACTGAAAATGGATGGAAGGTGCATTGGTTGGTGGTTGTTGTGTGGATAGCGTGGTTATTGCTGATTGTGAATGGATGTGTGGATGTTTGTGATGTCGAATGATCCATTTCGAATGAAGATGCTGATGAAGTTTGAATTTCTCCTGTTTCTGGTATTTCTTTTATTTCGTATATGTCTTTTTCTTCTTCTTTTATTTCTTTTTCCTTTTTCTCTTGTGCTTCATCTGTCATTTGTTGGATCATTATTTCTTTGTTTGCTTTTTCATTTGTTTCTTCGTTCACTTCTTTTCTATTATTAACATCATCCTCTTCATCATTGTGTATCAAACTATCTGTTTTGTCATCCTTTTCAAGTTCGTCGAATTTCATTGTTTCCTTTGTTTCTTCCATTTCTTCTTTCTTCTGTTGAACTTGTTCATTTACAGATGCTTCTATGTTGGATGAAGTATTCTCAATTTCCATTTTAATCGAAGGCTCGGTTGGATTTGTGGAAGCAGAGGAAGTTGAAGCGGGTAATAAAACGGAAGGTGTGGTTGATGCAATTGATGGAGATTCTGAAGAAGATTGTGTATTCATAACAGCATCATTTGAGGAAGAAGTAGAAGAGGAAGAAGAAGAAGAAGAAGAAGAAGAAGAAGAAATATCATTCTCTTTGTTGCTTTCTTCATCTATTTCTTTGCAGATGAACGTGTCTTTGCGCGGAAATCGCGACAAGCGAGGCACAAACATCAGCATATTCTGCCTCAAAAAAGGAGAAGTGAAAGAAGCTGGCATAAATCGGCGGTTGAACAAGGAGCACCCGTTTTTTGGTGACACATACAGATACGACGATGGGAAATTGGCAGAAAATGCTGTTTGTGCATTTCTGCTGAATGTATCTGATGGATGGATTGAAGCAGTTGGAAGTGCTTTTGTTGGGTTTACTGGTTGCATAGATGATGAAGGAAATGTTGCTAAGACAGAAGAATCAGAGGAAGCCAGAGAAGTTGGTGCAGGCTTAGGAATTGCCAAAGAAGGAGATGAAAAAGATGATGATGATGTCGCAGGTTGGTGCTGAGATGTTGTGTGAATAGTTTTTTCTTTATTTTTCACTGTGTTAATAAGAGATGGAGAAACAAATGCAGGTAAAGGAACGTTTGACAAGGAAGGATAAGAAGAAAAATGAAAATTCGATAACGGCATTGGGGCCATTGGCTTAAAGCGCACAGGCTCTTCATTTCCTTTTGATTTAATAGAAGGGTTGTAAAGCACATAATATCCAGAATCTAAAATATTTGATATGTCAAAAAAATGATGAAACAAATCAAAATAAATCGGAAACAATTCGACAAATTTTAAGGTTATTGTATCTTATATATATAAATGCATACCATTTAAACGATATAGCGGATGATATAATCCTTTGGCTTTACAAGCCAGGGATGTCAAACTGCAAGCTTCCAATTTATCATCAGTATTTCGTAGATTCGGATCTTTCGGTAAAAATAGATAAAAGTATAATGTCAATAAATTACTCTTGAACGCAAAAATTAAAGCAATGATTTGAGCAAACCCGAAATATCTTGATTATCATTATCTTTTTTGGTTGACAATAGCCTATCAAGCCTCTTGATTTGAATTGCTAAATACTGTTGGCGTATTAAAATCCTTTTAACGTACGATGGAAGAGAAGTGCAATCAATCAGGTCCAAGGCACTTTTCGGTAATTCTATGACTTTTTGTGAATTTTCGGATTTCATTCGTTGTTTTGGCTTCTGATGGGAATCAGATAAATCATTTATCATTCTATCAAAAGAATCTTAAAATGATCGGTCTTGAATATGATTACCCACAGTAGAAAAAAATCAAATGTTCCGCAATAAGATCTCTTCAAAAAATGAAAAATCCTAAATATTTGTCCTGGGATATGGACGCAAAAGTATTTAAGAAAGATATAATCAAACTGTTTTGCAGGTTGTTTTGCCTATTTCCCGAGTAAAAAATAGATCTTTATGATCAGAAATAATTCGATCATTAACCATTTATCACAATGTTCGAAGAAGAGGCGGAACTTTCTGCAGCGCTTTTTGGTGGCACTGCGGTGAAAAGAACAAAACAAACCAAATGGAATGAAAATGCCATGAAGGAAGATGAATATGAGTCAAATGATGAAGAGTGGAAACAAGAACTTCGAAGGAGATACAGAGTTGATGCTCCAATTCCCAAAGATCCTGACGATACGATTTTGATAGATACAAAAAAAAATTTACGTACAAGAAAGCTTTCGTATGGCATGCGTGATAAAAAAGTGACGGTATCAATGTTTATTCAAAAGCTAAGAGAACAATTTCTTCGAATTCATGCTCTTCCTCGATGGGCCCTTCCTGATGAAGAAGGGCAAGATAGCGATGAAGTTTCTCCTTTGACAGGTTTTTATTTTGATTGAAACTTTATGATTGTCTTTATTTGCCTGTTTATTTTTATTTTCATTTTTGATATAAATTTTCAGATCTTCTTTCGTCTGCAGAGTCATTGGTATCAAAAACAACAACAGGATTCACAGGAAAATCTTCTGGAAAACCACTTCCAAGTGGATATATTAGTATTCGGGGTGTTCCTGATGCAAATCGGTCAAAACCATCTTCAGTTTGAATTGATTTAAAATGATCAATATTGATTTTGAATTTTTTTCATAGACTCGCATCAACACTGTGCAATTTCATCCAAATGGACAGCTTTTTATTTGTGGTGGTGCGAATCAATCACTTGATCTGTTTCAGATCAATGGTCACGATAATCCTCACTTCCACACTTTGCAATTCCGCTCATTTCCAGTCATGTCATCAGCATTCACGTCGGATGGAAAATACATTATCATTTCCTCAACTAAGCATCACTACTTTCTGCACGACATTGCGGCTCAGCAGACGCAGGCTGTATCTGATTGGGGAAGGATGATTCCAGAACTGTTTGCTGCTCTATTTTTTTATATAAAAATTATTTTATTATTTTTCTTATTTCAAAACAATCATCATCAATTAAATATTTTATCACCTGCAATGAATTGATTGATATTTCTATATCATCCTTTAGGAAAGGAATGGAGCCTCCTCCCTTGTCAACTCTGGTTGCACCAACTTTCATCTCGTCTTCTGAAAATCAACCCGTTTGATTTATTTTTGATGCTCAACTGAATGATTTTTAATTTTCTTTCTTTCTTTCTTTCTTTCTTTTCTCATGAACGACGATTCTTCATACCAACGCAATTATTATTTAAAAATAATTATTTTGAAATTTCTATTTCTTATTTTTCACTTCAGTTCTTCTTTTTCCTTGGTGATGGTGGGTATATTTATCTGATGTCCCAGCAGTCTCATCAGTGTGTGAATGCTGTGCGTGTCAACGGCGATGTCTCCTGTGGCTGCTTCATCAACAGCCAGCAGATAGCACTTGGTGTGAATGAGGGAAGAGTGAATGTACTGGACATTCGAATGATGGGAGGAAAGAGAGGAAGTGGTAGCGGGGGAATAAACGACTCTTCGGTGAGGTGCTTCGACTCTGACTTGTTTGTTGATCAAGGTGGAATTGGCAATGCAGTGACAGCTATTGCCGCCTCACCTAATGGCAAATATCTGGCTACAGGTACTGAATCTGGGCATGTGGCACTGTATGACTGGGAGTCGAGGGTGAAAGAATATCATGACGAATCTTCATTGTCATCATCATCATCTTCTTCTTCTTCTTCTTCTTCCCCTTCCTCTGCATTCTCCACCTCTCTCAAGCCAAAGGGACCACCAGTTGTCCACGAATTCGACAATCTCCGCACTTCTGTCACGCATCTGCTCTTCAACCACACTTCTGAGCTGCTTCTCTCAAACTCTGCCTCCAATGCCTCTACCTCAGCCACTGCACCGTTCCGTCTGTCGCACGTGGAGTCTGCCTCTGTCTTCTCCAACTGGCCGAAGCAGACCACGCCGTTCTCACTCTGCACAGCTGCTGCCTTCTCACCACACTCGGGATACATGGCAGTGGGCACGAAGAAGGGGAGGGTGCTGCTGTACAGACTGAATCACTTCAAGAACACATGAGAGAGGAATATGCGTATTTCTGTGAATGTGTGTGTGAATGTATATGATTGGGAAAGGATGTGAAAAAAGAATATTATTTGATTTTTCATATGTGAAACAGTAGATCTCTTTTGTGTTCTTGTACAGTTCAAAAGAATTCACTTCACAAAGCAAGGCATAAGGAGAATATTTGCTGTTTTATTCATATGAACATATACAAAAAAAAATAACGAAAATTTTTAACATTTCAAACGCTGGATAATATTTCTTTAATTTAAAAAGAATGAAGATTGAAAAAAATTCAAAATAAAATGGCAATTTCGCTTTCAACAAAAATCAGAATGTGGTGTGAAAGTTTATTCAATAAAAGCAAAAGATATAAAGAAATTAAAAGTGATTTGCAATGCATTGAAGAGAAAAATGAAATAATAATTGTTCTTTAAAAATAAATAAGATAAAATGAAAAATGAAAAGAAACTTTTCAATTCTTTCTTTTAGAAGCCTGCTTCTTCCTCTTTTTCTCTCTGTCTCTGAAAAACGCAAGCGTCTGCTGCAGAACAAGATCCTCTTCCCAGTCGTTGATGACAGCCTCCACTGCATTCTCCCAAATCTCCTTTTTCCAGCAGCCTTCTTCTTGTTTGCTTCCTTCACTGCTTTTAATGACTTGCTCTGTGTTTCGCTTGTTCTCTCTTTCAGGGCAGAGATACAGCACTTCCACTTGCCCCCAACCAGATTTGGGGTTCGATGAATTAGAAGGCGCAGACTCCGAAAGAGAAGATTGAGGAGGCGAAGAAAGAGATGAAGTGGACAAGGAGGAGGAGGATGTGGTGGTGGTGGTGTCAGAAGAAGAAGAAGAAGAAGAATTAGGTTGCGAAGAGGAAGGAGGCAATGATGTGGTTAGTGAAGATGAAGAAGTCGTTGGAGAAGGCGAAGGAGAAGGAAAAGAATAGTCATGTGCCTTTGATGAATTTTCGTGATGTGAAATATCATTCGTAATGATCTTGCTGCAATCAGAAAGAGAGCAGGTTTTCATTTCATCAGTCAAAGATAAAGGTGAAGAGCCAAAAGACTGTGAAGTGGCTGAATAGAAAGGAATTGTTGGTGCAACTGGTGCTGCAATTAAAGAAGAAGAAGAAGAGGAAGAGGAAGAGGAAGAGGAAGAAGAAGAGGAAGAAGAAGAAGAAGAAGAAGATTGAAAGACGGCTTCTGAATCGTTAAGCAGGTGTTGTATATTAGTTGGAGAGGAAGGTGAATAACTTGAATATGTGGATGAATTTGAAGGAGGTGATGAAGAAGAGCATGGAGGAAGAGATGGCTGGTGCATTGAAAATTCTGGAAGACACGAAGAATTTTGTGTTTGAGTGGCAAACGTAATTTCTTGAGGAAAAGACGCAACAGCCGGCATCAACGCTTCTGCTGATGGAATAACTGTCTGAGGCAATGCTCCTTGAAACATAGGAAATGTTGATGAATCCAACATCTGATTTTGATGAGTTGAAAAAGTGTCTTTCGGCTTCATGGGATGGTTTTCGATGTGAAACTTTTCGTTTCGCTCCTGTAAACCCTGCTCGGTCATTTGAGGAAAAGAATCCCTTAAGTGCTCAGGTGCTGGTGCAGTTGAATCCAAAAGATTCATGTTTCCTGAGTTTGCTTCATCTTTTCTTTCTTCAGATTCCATTTCTTCATCAATTCTCTCGTTCCATTTTCGAAATACAAAAATATTTTTGTCTATTTCTATCATTTTCTTCTTCAAAACCAATTCTGCCATCCAACTTTCACGAAATTCGGCTGCAAACTTGAACTTTTCACTTGCTCTAAGTTTATAAACGTGAATGTTGTTCTCAATGTTTTCTAATTCTGAAGGATCATTCACTTCTCTCTTTTCTGCCAGATTAACGTCAATATTGTTATGTGCGCTATTATAGATATGCTTTCCTTCTTTTCCTGTGAAATAAATATCTTTTTTGTTAAAAGCTTGCTGGCTAATAGAAGAAGATGTGTAATTCTGTTGCAAAAAGCAAGGCTTTAAAGATGAAAATCCGTCATTTTCAGCAAGACAAATTATAGTAGATTTTATAATCTTTGCCAATTCAGATGCAATTAGTGATTCATTTATTGCGTTGTTCGATCTTGTCGTTTCAACAATAATTCTATGCAAGTTCAAATTGAAGGTATCGATGTTTATTGCTGCATTGAAAATATCAAAGGTATCATTTTCAGATGCCCCTTTGTCGTCAAAGTTTTTGACTGAAGAAACAAGTTCGTCGAAGCGCAAAAAATAAGTTGTATCCCTTAGAATTACGAAATGATTCTTATGCTCGGATAACTCCTCGAGAAGAAATATTTGATTGAACAAAAACTCTGGATTATCACGTTTTATCATTTGTCCAAGCACAGAAACGATAATTGTCGAATTATTTTGCACAGAATGAGAAAAATGTAAATTCACTTTAATTCCAATAAATATACTTAAATTTTTCACTATTTCTTCTCTTCCTTTATATTCATTATATTTGTCTTTTTGGTAAGTAATGCGCAAAGCATTTTTTGAATATAACTTACAAGCCAAAAATGGATTCATCTCTATCCTCGAATAATATTCCCCACAGAATCGTTCCCCAAATTTTTTAAATTGAGAATTCATGTATCTCAGAAATGCATCCCAGACATACAATTATTCACATTCAAAGTGTAAAATATAAAAAAATACCCATATTATAATTTGAAAAGATTTTTAACTCTTTGAAAAAGAATGTTTCCTTTGATTAAAATGATTCAATAATGAATAAAATAAAAAAAAGTGTAACATATCGGATCCGACTTTTTTAATAAAAAAAGCAATTTTCAACAACTATTTTGCTTTATTTTCGTTCTTTCAACGATTATTTGTTGTTTAAAATGAGTGAAAAATGTGTTTGTGTTGTGTTATAAATAATTATTTGAAAATTGAAAATTTTTATATTTACAGTGTAATTTGAAACAAAAGATCTATCACCAGCACAGAACTATCAATGTTTGTTTCACTGCTGGAATAATTAGTGTCTATAACAATATCATCTTTATTAGCAACGTCTGATGTTATATCGTCAGTGTCATCTTCTTCTTGTATTTTCAAAGGCTCAAATTCAAAAAATCATTCCAACTATTTGAGTTAAAATCTTCTTGAAATTCAATATTTGCAATAAAAGCAGACAAAAAATTGAAGAAGCAAACGTTGAAACACTGATTTTGGTAAGAATGTTCTCATATAGTGCCACAATCATTCGGTGAATCTTGAATAAGTCACAGTAATCATATCTTAAAAGATAATTATATGTGTTTTATTTTTGTTGTTATAGCCAGAATCTGATAATGCTTTTTGGGAGACACACTCATTACTCATTATCGTTGACACTTTTTAAAATATGAGATTGAATAATCAGATGCAAATAATTTCTATTTCTTTATTTTTCAATCCATATCATTTTTTCTGAACTGTTCCATCTTGTTTCCTCTCAATGACTCCAAAAACCGATTGCTCTCGTTTGGAGCACCCTCTTGTGCACTTTCTCCATTATTAAATATTTTTTTCAATATTAAAAATGATTCCAAATCACTAAAAAAAATAATTGGATATTCAATCATAAAATTCGTTCATTCAACACAACAAATACAACACAAAAATCCAACACTTCTGTATGATAAATCCAAAAGATTTTTGGCAGGACATTTGGAATCATAAAAAAGAAATTTGGAATCAATAGCAAAACCATTTCTTTCACGATTTAATAATTCAGTGAAGCTCTGTAATAATCACATCAGTTGTGATAAAGATTGCGAATAATCACATTTTTTTGTGCATCAATGAATATCGCATTTTTTATGTGCAATTTCTATGGTTCTAATCACACTAAAATAACGAGTAATAAAAATTTTTTGAAAATTTTATGAATATTTTTCTGTCTATTTTGAAATAAATGATAAAATGAAAGTTGGTTTTTTCTGCTTTATGATTAACAAAATTTTTCATTTGTGTGGTTATTTTTGAAATCATATATTTTTTCGGAGGATGCGTAATTTTCGAGTATTTAGTTATTCACGAAAGAATTTTCAAAGATGCGTTTTAAGCTTTCAAATTATAGTCTTTTGTATGCGTGAAATCACAGAAGGACAAAAAAGTGCATTTCTGTTTTTAACAAAAGCAATTGACTGATTTCTTAGAATTTGCGACAAATTTTTCATTCGAAAATATAGACTGAAAAGATATAAAATCAAAAAGAATTACACATTTATCCAAAGAAATTTGAAAAATCGATAAAATGAGTGTATTTTTATAAATATGGGTAATTATTTTTGAAAACATATTTTATCATTCAAAAATTTCGGATAGAAAATTTTACTTGAATGTTGACAAATGAATACTGAAAAGAGAAAAGATTTATCAAAAAACAGAAATATCTATATTATCGCTAAAACATTTGTCATTGAAACAGTTGAAACGCGTAAAGCATTCGGATTCAAAATCTCTAACCAATGAAAGGCAGTCTTTGAAAAATAAACACTCCGAAAAAAGTTATAACTTCAAAAATAATCACACATATTGAAAATTTTCTTTATTATCTTCGATAAAAATTCAGAAACACTTTTTAATGAAAAAGATGGTTCTGTCATAATCACAAAAAATTGAGCAAAATGGATTGTGATTATAGCTGAGCTTGACTGTGTTTGAAAACTGATGATATAATCGAAAAATTTTTTGATTTGCTTTTTTTTATACTCAATATGACTCATTTCCACACTTTTTGATGCAATTCATAAAAACTCTGTCATTTTGGCAAAATGGCTTTTTTTCTCGAAAAATGTGTTCAAAAACTAATTCAAAGAATTATTATACGAGAAAAATTGAAATTGAAGCTCATTAACCGACATTGTTAATGATCATGGATTTCGATCACAACGTAAACAATGATCAAAACCGATTATTTTAAAGAATATATATTTGTTGTTCAATTTGAAAAATAAAAAAATGAAACACATAAAAAAAGTATCATATTAACATTTTCATCAAAAGAAAGTTTTCAAGTCACTTTTATTGAGAATATTCTGTGCTAGATTTGTTGCATTTTCCATCAGATAAACTCAATCAAAGCTAGTCATAACGAATATTAAATCACTTTTATCGGAGCAGCAATGTTTTGAATTTTATTTCGTATTCAAACATAAAAGATTTTTCTTTTCTGATGACACAAAAAAAACTCATAACAAGTCTGACTTTCTGGTTTGAGCTTCATCGAACCTGGTGAAATGATTATAAAAAATATTGAGTGATAACTTATTAAGAAAATTAATATTTTCGCAGAAAAATTTAACGCTTTTAGTGAAATAGATGTTATTTTGAATAAGAACGAGCAACAATAAATTAGTCCATTTGTTTTGGAAAAATGCACATTTTTCGAACAATAGCTACAATAATTCTAAAAAGTTATGCACATTAATCGAGAGTGTCCGTTTTTTGTCGGTTTGTTTTCATATTGAAAAATAAAGAAGAAATGAATCTTATCCCACACATTTTCCCTTTTTCATGGGTCGTTCTTTTAGAAAAGTTGCAAATGTTTTATATTTGAGGAAAATAAAAAGGTTTATTGTTTGATCATTTTATGCAGTGTGTTCATCAAACTTCTTTGTAATGAACATACTCTTTCAACAAATAAATTCGAATTTCTTTCGTTTGTAAAACAATGAAATTTGATGAATACATGGGGGAAAATACAGACTTTCAAGCTTTTTATGCACAAAGCAAGAAAAAATTGTTTCGCTCATAACTTTGTTTCGCTCTCTCAGATTTCAAAATAAATTAGATTTTCATTACTGTAAACAAACATTATTGATGCAATAACAAAATGTTTTGTGACCTCTCATGTATTAAAAAAAAAAAAAAAACCTATTTATTACAAATTTTTTTATCACAAAAAGTTCATCTCATGTGCATAATTTATCAATGAAAATGCCTAAAGTCTAATATTTTACCCACATTGTAAAAAAAATAATTAAATAATTGCCATTTTCATCAAACCCAGATGTTAAACATTTGCAATTTTTCAAAATGAATAACCCAAATCTTTCAAAATATCACATTCGAACTCTGCCAAAAACTATTTTCAATCTGTTTCTCAATTTTCGAATGCATTTAAGTTGATTGTAGTTCAAAAGAATCCTTCTTTTCTATCTTATTCACAAAAAAATAATGTTGAAATGAAAAATCTTTTCTTAAAATTTTCAGATCTTTAAAAAAAAAAATAAGTGATGACGAATTTGATTCAGCATTTCAAAAAATATATATGGGATAGTGTTCAACACTTCGAGCTTTTTTATTTTTAAAATTTAAAACTCCATATGAAACTTTTTGTGATCATAATACATTGAAAAAATGTGTATTTTTCCAAATTGATGCACCAAAAATTATTCAAAGTCGAAAAACTTTCAAACAAAATCAAAAATTATTATTCAAAGTCGAAAAAGATGCAAACAAAATCGAAAAACTTTCAAGCGAAGTCGAAAGTTCGAAAAACTTTAATTCTTCAAAAAGATGACAAAAATCAACAAAAGTCAAAAAAAACATTGTGATTGTTAAAATATCGATGATATTTGTTACTTTAATGATTTTTCATCTTTTTTCCGATATTTTTCTTTGCTTTCTCTTGATCAATTACAAATTTAAAATTATAAGAGAAATTCTGACATACTTTTATTTCATTTCAATTGAAAACACTCTTCTTCACAGAAAATTTACTATAGAAAATTTTTATTTTTTTCCTATTTTATGAAGAATGAAGAATACATTATTGACTCTCTTATTTATTGTTTTTTCATCACAAACAACTCATTTCTTATCGAAGGAAACAAATGCTTGAAGTTTTGTTTTGAGTTTATTTAGGAGTTTATTTGGTTCTAAATCTTCAAAATTTGCAGAAATCAACAACACGAACATTGCAGATAATATTTCCAAAAACAAAAGAATATTATTATCTTTTGTGGAATTCTTTTTATTAAACGTTTATTGTTTGTGTAATTTTCGATATCGATTGAAAGTTTTTCGATTTCGTTTGCAACTTTTTCGACTTTTAATGAAAGTTTTCCGACTTTGAATAATTTTTGGTGTATCATGCATCAAAATATCATGAAAAGATATCAATGATTCAAGTTCACAGATATGAGAATCCTTTTTTTTGAAATTGTCGAATGATTTGCAGCAGACATTTGGGTCATTCTTTTTGAAAAGTCGCAAACGTTTAATTGATCTGAAAATCAGATCGAAAATGATCAAAAAATTGTGATCATTCCGTTACCATCATATATTGCTTAAAATTATTCTATTGAGTTTTGTCAAACCTATCCCCAAATATTGCGTTTCAATAAAACAAATTTCATATTATTTTCACTGTAAAATCATATTAATGTTATAAAATATTATTTTTCTTGTTTTTTAAAGCAACTTCATAATTTGTTCATATTTCTTTGTTTTCATTTCAACTATTTGCATAAACGTTTTGATTTTTTGAATAGAGACTCCTTTTTAATTATTTTCCTATGTTAAAAAACAAATAGATTTTAACTTGCTTTAATTTGAGTATTACGAAAAGAAATTGTTAAACAGGAAATTTTCATCAATACAGTCCTCATTGAAATTAAAAGAAATTCAAAAGGTTGTTTTCAAGGTGCAATCATCAATGTTATAATCACATAACGAAGAATAACACACAACTTCACATTTAAATTTACCTTTAACAAAATTTAAAAAGAAAATAGTTTCTCATATATTGAATCAATCATTGAAATATATCTTTCGTAGCTTTCAACTTTTCGTTTGCTTTCTTATTCATCCTTTTCTTCTCATTCCAGCTCATCGGTCTTAGAAATCCAGTTCTATCCATATCCAGCCACTCAAAAGCAAAGATCTTTTGTGGCTGAATGGGATTTGTGATTGGAATGTGGATGTTGCGCTTGTGCAACCGGTTGAGCTGCCTGCAGACGTGGTGGGGTATCTGAAAAAGATTCTTGTGGCTGGGGCAGAGCAGCGGTTATCTCTTCGTTCAACGCATTTAACATTCTTCGCTTTCTCAACAGAAGCAGCACGCCGATCTGCTTCGCTATTCAGGAGGCGAAGCAGTGAAGAGAAGAAGGTGGCAGAGGATGATAAGCCATCTTCATCCCCATCTCCATCTTCATCTTCATCTTCGTCTTCGTCGTCAGCGCCTACAATTTACCCTTCGGATGCCTCCGTGGTGGCGGCGTCATAAACGTCTGCGGCAGCTATGAAATCGAGAGGAGACTGAGAATTGTGGCGCCTGGGGCAGCTGAGGTGTATGTGCTACAGACACTTCAGGGATATGCTGTGAAGAGGAGGACGGAGCTGTAGGAGGATATTGCATGTGCCCATAACTTGGATTTTTCGAAGATGCTTTCAGTTCCGCTGGTTGTACCGCTTCCTTCAATTGATGAATAGCTGTTGAAAAAATCGGTAAGCAAGCGGATTTTTTAACAGCAACTGATACAAATAAGTTTCTGTAAATTTTTATTTTATTTGATCCGTCGCTGCTTCCGTCTGCGATAGCTCGGCTGATGAATCGTTAACAGTAGTCGAGGAATGTTGTGGTGAAGTTGGAAGACGAGGTGATAAGGCGAGGTGTTTCTGCTTGTGAAGAAGCGGAGATTGTGGAAAAGGCGCTGAAGGCGAAGCTGAGGAAGGAGAAAGGGGAGGAGAAGAGGGAAGAGAAGGAGAAGAAGATAATGATGAAGATAACGAAGAAGAAGAAGAATGAGAAGAAGTATTATTATTATTATTCGTATTATTATTAGAGGAAAGGCAAGAATACACAAAGGGATGAGGAACAGCAGGGGAGATGACGATTTTGGAGTGGTCGAGGAAGTTTGCTTGGACAGTTCCATTTGAAAGGACAAAGAGGATGGCCTGCTTCGTCCGCACACACTTCATCAGCTGAGTGGCTGGGAAGAAGCGACGAGGAGGAGTCAGCTCTATCAGATGAGGGTTGACTGGAGAGAATTCGAGCGGGGAAGAGGAGGAAGAGGAGGAAGGAGAGGAGGAAGAAGAAGAGGAGGAGGAGGAGGAAGAAGAAGCAGAAGCAGAAGCAGATGAAGATGAAGATAAAGATGATGATTTCTTTGTGTCATCTCTAACAGAAGTGATAACATTCAAGTCATCTTCATTCAGCTCGTCCATCTTCATTCGATATTCTTTCTTCCTTTCTTCGTCAATCACATCTCCATATCTTGCTATCTGCAGCTCTGGATCTTCAAACTCATCATCATCTTCGTCCTCTTCTTCTTCCTCTTCCTCTTCCTCTTCCTCTTCCTCTTCATCCTTTTCATCCTTTTCATCATCTCCATCTCTCCTTTCTCTCTTCTTCTCCTTCTATTTTTTCTCTTCTCTTTCCTTTCTCTCCTCTTTCTCTCCTCTCCCTTCTCTCTCTTCCTTCCCCTCCTCTTCCCAGCACACCTCCAAGTAATTGTCTTCCTCTGGCACATAACATCCCACCGTGTCTCTGAAGTACTTTTTGATGTGTTTCAACACACCCAACTTCTTCCCTGCTGCTTTTGGCGGGTTGAACGAGAAGAAGCAGCTGACTCCTTTGAATGCTGGCACATAAATAGATTGAATATCTGATGGTGTGTCTTCTTCTTCTTCTTCTTCTTTCTCTTTCTCTTTCTCTTCTTCTTCTTCTTCTTCTTCTTTGCTCTTTGACTCTCGCTTCGGCCAGAACTGGAGCTCTGAATAGAAACAAGGAGGAATATTTTCTTTGGATGAAGATGCGGCAGTGTGTTTGTCTTTTGAGCATGCAGCTTCTGTTACTTCTTTCTCCTTCTCTTTCTTTTCCTCCTTCCCTTCCTCCCTCTTCAGGACAACCCTCACAACATCCCTGCTTCTCTCTCTGCTTCTCTAGAATCCTGACAGAATCGACGTAAATTCGTTGAAGAACACACATGTGTGCCTGTTTGACAGTTGAATGCAGAAGCCATAGCGATTTGTGTAGTCTACCCACGCCACAACACGCAAAGGAGGGGGAGGCTGCTTGTTTGTAGGTGAGAAGTCGAGAAGAGGAAGTGTTGTAAATGGAAGGGCGGGATGTGAGGAGGAGGATGAGGAAGAGGCAGAAGAAGAAAAAGATGATGAAGCACTTGCTCTTTCATTTCTCCTTGTTTCTTCCTCTTTCTTTTCCTCTTCTCTTCCTCTCCTTCGTGAGAGTGCGCGAGCCATGAATCTCTTCAAAGAGACAGTTGAGTAATGCTTCGAGAAAGCGAAAGGAGAAGAAACACATTCTCCTCTTGCACTCGCCATCTGCTCTGGATGAATCAGAGCTTGTTGTATTTGTGTCACCAGAAAGAGCACTGAACGTGGCTCTTCCAAAGAAGTGACAAGAGGCAGAGGAACTTTCACACAGCGCAAATGAGCAGCAAAGGAAGTGGGCTTTTGAGCTGATTTTGATTGTTTTGTGAGTTTTAATTGTTTTGATTGTTTTGATTGGTTTGATTGGTTTGTAAGATTTGTAAGAGTTGTAAGTTTTGGTGAGTTAGATGCATTTGATGGTTTTGGTAGTTGTTGTTGTTGAGTAGAGACGACTGAGCGGAGGTGGGAAGGAGGCAGTTGAGAGGTGACTTTGGCAGCAGGAAGAGGCATGGCAGAAGAAGTGAATGGAGAAGAAAGGATTGAGAGAGAAGAGAACGTGGCAGAGGGGGAGAGCATCATTGTGGTGAGAGACATTGTGGGAGAGGAGGGAGAGGAGGAAGAAGAAGAAGAATTTGAGCCAAATGAAGAAGTGAATTGTTTGTTTGCAATGGATGTTGATGTGTGTGGTTGTGGTGGAGTGGATAAAGACGAAAAAGAAAAAGAAGAAGTAGAAGAAGACTCATCAGAGGTGAGAATAGCATTGTTTGAATGTGAATGCTCTTCATGTGAAGGAAACAGCTTTTGAGGTATTTCCATTGAAGGTGGAGTGGAGCAAGTAACAGGAACAGAAGAAGAAGAAGAAGAAGGTGGAGAAGAAGAAAATGATGATGATGGAGAATGTGATGAAGGTGATAAAGAAGGCGATGTTAAAGACAATGTCGAACCAGGTGGAAACGAAGTGAGTGAAGATGAAAGCGCCAATTTCTTTGAAGAAGCAACAAGAGAGCCATTTTTTGTGCTTCGTTTTGTCACTTCCTTCTTTGCAGTGTTACTCAAAGAAGATGAAAATGGCCGGCCAAACCGCTTTTGTGGGGCAGATGTTGGTCTTGTTGAAGAGGAAGAAGAAGATTTGGTTGAAGATGATGATAATCTTGCAGATGATGAAGAGCTTTTTGACAAGGGAGAGTTTGAACGAATAAACTTCGAGTGAGTGTCAGAATTAACTGAAGAAGAAGAAGAGCAAACTGGACGAGGAGACGCTGAGCGATGTGAAAGTGACTGCCTGT
This sequence comes from Monocercomonoides exilis, assembly GCF_001643675.1. Taxonomy (NCBI): domain Eukaryota; phylum Preaxostyla; order Oxymonadida; family Polymastigidae; genus Monocercomonoides; species Monocercomonoides exilis. Next base: position 736,213 of record NW_027150580.1, read on the forward strand.
TGGTTGATAATGATGATGTTGGTGTGGAAAATGAAGAAGAAGAAGAAGAAGAAGAAGAAGAAGAAGAAGAAGAAGAAGAAGTGAATGATTTAAAGAGAGGAGAAGAATAAACTCTGGAGTTTTCGTGTTGAATGGAGTAAATCGATGAAAAAGAGCGGAGAGGAGAAGGATGGAAAGTGTGGTGCTGATGTGAAGGTGAATTGGTTGGTGTTGAAGAAGGAGAAGAAGGAGAATAAGTGGAAGAGGAAGAGGAAGAAGAAGACATAGAAGAAGAAGATGATTTCTTTAAAGCGGAAGAAGAGGAAGAAGATATTGCAAGAGGAGAAGAAACACTGATGCAATCAGAAGAAACAGAACGCTAAAGAGTCATTCTGAAATGTAATGAGTTAGAAGAATGAGAAGAATGAGAAGGAGAAGAAGAAGAAAGAGGAAAAAAAGAAGAAAAAATAAATGACGATGATGAGAGAATGAAAATGGAGTGATGAGGAAGTGAAGATGGAAGAGAAAAGATTTATTTCAAAAATTCTGTTTAAGTACCTGCTGTTATCATCGCTGAATTGGATGCTGCACTCGAATCAGAGACTGTCCAGCCACTTTGATCGTCATTTCCCCAAATTTCATACTTCTGATTGGCAAAAGCCAATTCATCAGTCATCATAATCATTCCACTCACAGCGACTTTCTTTTCTCCTGAAAGCCTTGTGAATGAGTGCTTCAAAGTAAAACAGGGGAATTGTACTATTCCACAATGAGAATGATCAGATGCCTCAATGTTGCTTTCATAGATTTCTGCAGGAGTGGGAAGGAGATAGATGCATAGAGGGATAGCCAAAGTTGTATTTCCGTTGTCGAATCCTCGCACTCTGTCAGCAGAATCTGATGATGCTGTTACGCATGTGATTTTTTCTAATTTTACAGTTCCTTCCAAATTGGGTGAAATGACGAAGATATCATTCCACCATTTGGCTGTGTTTGTTCCGAAAGAAGAGGAGATCAAGAAATTGGTATTCTCATTCATCGACTGAAGAAGGATTCCACCCCCAAGTCCATTTACCATTGAACAATAGCATTCATCAAAAGATCCATCATTCACTTTCACTTCATTCTCCTCTCCTGCATATAACATCATTGAGCCTCCATCAGTTGATGTTCTGCTTCCACATCCTGAAAATACTCTCGAATTCACATTTTTGTCTATAATTCCATTGAAAATACAAACGTTGGCTATCAACGTTAACTATTCTATTAAAAAAACATGATTGAATAATAAATTAATAATAAAATATATTTGTTAAAATTAAATGAAAACCACTTAATTTATCATATTTTCAGATGAATCGAATACGTGTGTTCTATCTTCGCTTTTATGTTAAGTTCTGGAACATCACATTTAAAAAAATTCTATTCAAATGAAAAACTGAATTAACATTGAACATCAAGTTTATCAGAAAAAAGAATCAAAATGTATTTTGTTCATTTCATTGATCAGCAAATGGAAAGTTGTTCAATAAAGGAAAACACATTTTCATTGAAAAACAAATATTTTTATTTCGATCAAAAAATATGATACATAATTTTTTGATAAAGTTTGTATTTTTTCGTAAAGAAGTTTTCAATGAACTTGCTAACATTATTGCGAAACAAGCATTTTTTCATAAAAATTATGGAAACGGAGTGTTTTTGAATTAACTTTCATGGGACAGAATTTTGATCTGCAGCGACTTTTCATAAATTGCGACCCATTTGAAAATATTCAATTGTTTTTTGCACAACTTAGACCTGTGCGACACGACATACAATTTTTTTGCTCTGTCGGTCACTAAAAAAAAAAAAAAAAAAAAAAAATTGATTTAATTGTTTAATTAAATCAATTTGTAAAAACAAAAACTTATAGTTTATATATCTATTGAAATAATCCTATTCAATCCGTCTTATTTTTTTGATTATATTATTTATTTCTCTCAGATACATAATGATCAAATTTACCATAAAAACATCCATAGTAGATGTCATCTGTTTTTTAATTGTATTTCATCAATTGAGACGTGTTTGTGGAGAGTGGTATGAAATAGGATTATCTTTTCGCTGAATCTTATATTCTTTTTTTTTAATTTCTTCTTTCTGTAAATTAACCAATCAACTGTTAATGACTATTTCAGTTGTATTCTGGTTGATATATTTTTGTAAAAACGATGAACCAGAATTACCTCGATTTTGAAAGTGGTGCGAAGCAGCTGTTGCATTAGTATTCGTGAAAACATGAATTCCTTGTTTGTTATTTTTCTGTTTTGAATAGTTGTTTTTGTTAAACAACGAAGTAGCTGTGAACGTAGACGAATATTTGTTAACATTTATGAAGTTATGGCTGATAAAACCATAGAATAACTGAAATCTGTTTTCAAAGAAGAATTGTTCAATGAAATAGAAAAAAGATTGAAGTGAAGAAAATGACTGAAAAATTACCATTTGGTTATTGAAGCTTCTTGGATAACTACGCGATGAAGAATGTTTGGTTTAGACACTTTGAAAGATCTTCGCTGAATAAAAGATTTGAGAAGATGATTGTTGAAGAAGTTGAGAGGAAAGAAGAAAAGAATGAAAAGTTCTTGGTTGATCTTTGTGAATGTTATTTGCTGCTCTCAAATGGTCTTGTTTCAGAAGATTATATTTCAATTCACATGCCTTGTCTTCTGAAAGTTGCATTGAATACAGAAGAAAATGAGAAAATGCAGAACAATGTGGAAATTGCTTTGCATGCATTAAGCAATATTATTCAATGGAATGTATGTTAATTTATTGATTAATTAATAAATTTTATTTTCTTATTTTTTACATAGAAAGTGAAAAGAGAACTTTATTTGAATGAACTTTAAGAAATAATCCAATATCACCAAAAACATCGTAACCTAACTAGTCTTGCCTATCAGTCTGCTTGGGAGTATTTGATCAACAGATTAGACACTGACAAAAGCTTGGAAAACGCGATTGTGAATGAACTGCATTTTTCGAGAGAGGTGACAAGAGAATTGGAAAAGCTGACAAATTGTGTGAAATGGAAGAAAAATGAAGAGGAAACAAAGTACTTCTTGTTTTGATGAAATGACTCCGAATATAAACTGTTTATTATCATCTTACAAATTATTGAGCGAAGGAAATATTGAGCTGATCAGCAGCATTGTTCAAATGCAAAGAGTAGGAAATGATTATTATGAAGTGATAAACAGAATACTCAATGATTCATGAAATATCGTTGGATGTTCTTGATTATTTTTAGATGCAGAAGAAAGGTAAACAACTTGTCTTTTATCACCTAATAATTTGATAATTCGTTTTTATCATTTCACAGAATAAAAAACAATCATTAAAGTTTATCATATGATCCATTTTTTATTTTTCAAAAAAAAATGAAGTGAAACTTCAACATCTCTTCAAAGTTAAAAAAGAAAATCTAAAAAACATAATTGTTCATTTTCATATTTATGCATTCAGAACTCATTTTCAAAAGACATTGAATTAATATCTTCTTCGAAAAGAATTGTTATGAAAATTTTGTATTTTCTTTTCTTTTATTATTATTATTATTATTATTATTATTTTGTATAATATTTTCATTTCATCATTCTGAATCTTTTTTGTTCTTTTCAAATGGTTTTCTTTCTTTAAGCATTTTTATTTGTTTTCAAATGATCAATATGTTTTCTTATTAGATCTTGCTGTTATGAAAGTGAGAAAGCAGACTTGAAACGAAGATGAACCAGAGCTGGGAAAGAAGAAGTGATATTTGCGAAACGAACTTCAGAGGTTAAGAATTCAGAATATTTGAATAATCGTTTTGAAAATATATAATTTTGCCAGCTGTTGCATAGATATTAATGCGTTGAGTTCTGAACGAACATATAAAGCGTTTTGAAACTAAAACTTCAAAAAAGATAACTCATTCAAAGAAAGGAAATCAAAGAAATAACAAAACGTTTTTTTTTGCAAACTCGATTTATTCAGAACATATATGTTAATTATTACAACACCTTCTGACCATGTTTTGTGGCAGCTTTGGTCGCATCAAACATTTCTCCCGCACGTTCCCATTTTTAGATATGGTTAAGTTTGCAATTCCATTTTCAAAAAATCTATATTCATCTGTGATTTTGTGGGTAATCCTGAACAAGGATTATTTTATTTCAACTCATTTTCAAAAAAAGGAGATACGATTTCTAATGTTGTTATTTTCACGTACATGGCTAAAATGAAAGACGAGAAAATCAAATAGTGAAAAAAAGAACATGCCTTTTACAAACATCTTGTTCACAACAAAATTATACTGCTGCCTATTATCAGTGTCACTTTTTTAAGTTAGTATTTGTTTCTTTCACTGAAAAATGAATGTTTAATAAATACAAAAAAGAAAAGTTATGGAAATAACTAACAAAAAAGTGAAATCAGAAACATTACAAATACAAAATATGTTATTTTTATATTCTGTTCCCTTTTCAAACTCATTCATATCATTGACAAAACAATAAGTCAGTGACAGAAGTGACTTCCAGTGGCATTAAAAATTCCATGTTTCACTGATCTTGTCACTTAACCATTATGAACTTTAGTCACCTATTTTTCCGTTTCAACATTTTCTTCAATAAATGCTTCTAACCAATTCAAAAATCATCAATATTTGAAAAGAGCGTATTTTCACATTATTATTTCAAAAAAGAATAGAAAAAAAGATTTTCAAAAATATGATTTATGATCAAAAGAAAAAAATGAGCATGTCGGTCACCTGTGTCAGTAACTGACAAAATTTGCCACTTGTCGCACAGGTCTAGCACAACTTATTGTGAGAATGTCCGATTGTGATTATTCACGATGTTGCTAAACACAGAAAAAATTGAAAATAACTAATTTTTAAAAACAAATTTTGGTTGAAATTGTCTATTTCGGAAAATTCTTCTTTAAAACACATTTTTTCACTTACAAAAACAATTTTTATCATCAATTAACATTTTTTGGATTTGTTTAACCCTGCGTGACGTGGTGACTTCTGACGTGACTTTTTCGATTTTTGACGGACGTGGCAAGAATTTCCACGTCACAAAAAAAAAAAAAAAACCAGATTTACCATTATTCATTTTTAACTGACGTGAAAGCGGTTATAGGAATATTGACACGTCACTGAAGTCAGTGACGTCAGAAGTCACTTCCCGTCATTTATACGAAAAAGATATTTAAAGGAGCAAAAGAATTGAACAAACTTGTCAAAATTTGAAAATGAGAGTTTTTTTTTTCTGATTGTCACAACCATAAAAATTCGTGTTTATTTTCTTTATTCTCTCATTTTAACAAAAGATCAGAATTTTAACCAAAAATCAAGGAGGAGAATTTTCATTGATTGAACATTGACCAAGTATTTGCTTTGAAAAAGCGAATTTGATGCTTTATTCGCTGAATTGGATATTTTTTGATTAACAAATTAAACAATTCTCCACACACGATATGACGATTATCATCGGTACAAAACAAAACAAATTTCTATTAAATGTCATCTTTTTTCGTTTTTTGCACTCGTTCAGAACTGTCACAAATATTGCATAAGAAAATAGGCTTTTTTATAAAAAAGACAATTAAAAGAATCATATTGGCTTTCATGAAATCAAAAAATGATTTTTGATAGAAGGCAAAGCGGGCGCAGGCTTTCTGTTTTGGAGCGTTGTAATTGCAATTGAAGAAGAGAAAAGGCATCTAAATAATATGAGTCGCAAAAGAGACTATTCAAAACAAACGAATCGAAGAAGGCAAATGCGGCGAAATAATGTTTCAGTGACAAAAGAGTTTTGTTTGAAAAGAGCAAAATATTAAAATAAAAGCACACCCTTGTCTTTTTAAAATTGCTGTTGTTTTGCGATCCTTCGTCCTTATTGTTTGGATTTTTTGGGAATGACAAAAATTTATAATGGACACGATCTTTTCGTCTTATTCGTCTTTAGCTTATTTCGGTATTAAGAAGCGAAGTATCTTGGCAACAGTGCATTTAAAAGTCTTCTTTTTATATTGTTTTTAGATTTGAAATCTATTTTTGAAAATCTTTTTTTTTATATCTGCAAATGCTAATATTCTTTTTATTTTTGTTTATTTATTGATTTAGAAGGATCAAATAAGCAAAGCTGGAAAAGATTTACATTTTTATCTGTTCATTTGCAGAAGGAGGGAGCAAGAAGGTGAAGAGGAAGGAACAGGGCAGGATGGAATGAAGAAAAAGAAAAAGTTAGGAAAGTGAAGAAAAAAATCGAATTTGAGATAATTATTAGTATTATTGCACAACAATTTGATACAAATTTCTTTTTCAATTGTGAATTAGTTTATATACAATCATACATTTTGTTGAACTGCAAAACATACAAAAGGAGTTGATTATCTTTATTTATTCTTTATATTCTTGTATTCAATATTATTTATAGCAATTCATTAAAATCATAACAATCAAAATAGATTAAATACTGCATTGAAGTTTTTCTATTGAGCATTTATTCTATTGTTGAATGTTCAAAAATAGAATTTTGTGTATGAAAACATGTGCAAAAATTAAACAAAAGAATTTGAAGGATTTCTTTTGAATGAAAAAGTGTTCAAATAATCGTTCAAATATTTGTTTCTCACACCATTTGGAGGAAGGGATTTTCTCAAAAGGCTCCACGCGCTTTCTATTCTTTGCGTATGGGCTCTAGTAATTGGGTTAACAAAATTAACTTTATGATTAACAGTAAGATGACTGAATCCAGATTTATCTAACCCTGAATATCCCTTCCAGCAGTCTGTAAATATTCTTGTTTTTTGAAGGACATGCTGTTTAATTGTTGAATGGAGAACTTCTTTTGTTCTTTTAATGACAGGAAGCAAAAACATTCTTGATTTCATCCCTTTCTTTGCAGGCCGTTCTATCCCTCCAACAATCCAGCACTGTTTCTTTTGTCTTCCTTTGTTATATTTTCGTTTGGGGAAAATTGCTTCATCTATTTCGACTTCTTTATCTTCTCCTCCAAGTTTGTAAGGATTGGATTCAGAAAAATTTGTTATACATTTTCTGAATGAATTGAACATTCGACAAACAGCGAAACTGGATTTATTGCAAATTATCGAACAATTAGTCTGAGACATGCCAATCCAAAAGCATAATGCAATTTTACATATATCGCATGCTTTAAATCTAAATTTTTCAAAATTAGTATTTTTCCAAACATTTATCTGCCGATGCTTGCATCTAAATCGACTAGTAAAGTCATGGTAAACGTATAGCTTCATTTTTCTTTGACATTTGTAGCAGTATCTTTCTTGATCCAGTATTTTGTTCTCCATCATCCAATGGATAGTATCAACTTCAGAAGAAAATATTTTAAATAATTGTTTGAAAAACGCTGTGCTGTTAACTTTCAGCTGCATTGCAAAAGAAAATAATTCAATTTTTCAAAACAATATTTGACTAATAAAGGGAATTTTAAAAATGTCTGTGCTCACAAACAACTATTCAATTATTCATTCAAACTCGATCAATAAAAAAATAACAAAACAAAATAACAAAAATCAAAATAACAGAAAATTATATAAAATTAAGTCAATCAATTCTAATTGAAATAAATAAATCATTATTTAAGCTTCACATTTTCGATCTGTTGCATTGCATTCACATATCCGATATACTTCCAAACAGAATCTCCCTTTCTCTTTTCGCCTGTTTATTTCCTTCACTTTCCTAACTTTTTCTTTTTCTTCATTCCATCCTGCCCTGTTCCTTCCTCTTCACCTTCTTGCTCCCTCCTTCTGCAAATGAACAGATAAAAATGTAAATCTTTTCCAGCTTTGCTTATTTGATCCTTCTAAATCAATAAATAAACAAAAATAAAAAGAATATTAGCATTTGCAGATATAAAAAAAAAGATTTTCAAAAATAGATTTCAAATCTAAAAACAATATAAAAAGAAGACTTTTAAATGCACTGTTGCCAAGATACTTCGCTTCTTAATACCGAAATAAGCTAAAGACGAATAAGACGAAAAGATCGTGTCCATTATAAATTTTTGTCATTCCCAAAAAATCCAAACAATAAGGACGAAGGATCGCAAAACAACAGCAATTTTAAAAAGACAAGGGTGTGCTTTTATTTTAATATTTTGCTCTTTTCAAACAAAACTCTTTTGTCACTGAAACATTATTTCGCCATTTTGTTTTTTCTTTGTAATGTTGTTATCATTTCGCTTCATTTATTTAAAAAAATAAAAAAAAGTGATTATAAAAACAAAAAATAAATATTTTATATTTAGCAAAATAATTAAAAAGGAAAAAACAAAAAGGTAAGGTTTCAAAATGAATTTTTTCTCATTTCGCCAACCTTTTCTAAAGTATTTAGAAATTCTTTATTGCAATCAAAAACAATTCAATTCTTTCAATAAAGAAAATAAAATATTTCATGAAAGAAAACGATTTCATCTTCATATTTCTTTTTTTTAATCTTTTCAAATGTCTTCTTATTATTGATTTCTTTTCACATCTTTCTTTTTATCATTCTCCTCCTCTTTCAATAACCATAAAATCAAATCCAAAAGTCTGAAGAAGCCAAATACAGCTCGTTATCAAAAATTGGCTGATGAACATCCTTTAAAAAGGCAGAGATAACAACTCCTTTCACTAAGTCATCAATTTTCACTGTTCCGCAACCTATCGTGTTTGCAAAAGCATATTTCAATCGATTCTGAATTTATCTGTGATTATTCTTTACTGCTCAAAATATTTTCTCAACTCTTCTGATAAGCTAAGTGCATTCTTCGTTCCTCGATTCACAACAAAGAAAATTATCCATCACAACTTTAAGCAATCCATCAAAATAAGCTCTTTTTTTATTTCTTTTTCTCTCTTCTCTTCTTTCTCTCTTTTTTAATCCACATGCTTTTATGGATCTTCCAGTTCTCTTACTGCTTCTCTTGCAAAATGCAGTTCATTTGTGATCACTTCTTCTTAGACTTCTTTGTGAAATCCATAAATCAAATAATCCCAAGCACACTGATAGGCAAGCTGAGTGAGATCACAATGATTCTGATGATTCTGAATAATCTTTTTGATTTCATTGAAGAAACGTTCTTTTTCAAATAACTAATAAAAAAATGATAATGAAATTCAAAAATATCAAAAAGGAAATAGAAGTGCTTATTAATGTCACTCAATGTTGCTCATAGCCAACAATGCAATTTCCACTTTCTTCTGAGCTTCTTCGGTCTTGTCTTTCTTCGAGGTAACCTTCAGAAGGCGAGGCACATAAATTGGTATCAATTCATCTGAAAGGATAGAAAAATTCAGCAAAGCAAAGCAATCGCAAAGATCAACAAAAAGCCTTCCGTTCTTTTCTTCCTTTTTTCTTCTTCAAAAATCATCTTTTGAATAAAATTTTTTCAATAATTATTCTTCAAAATCATCAACCCAAGCTTCTTTCGAAGCTTTGCAATATCCAGTGGGCTTCAACAAAAAAATGAATTTCCCGTTGATATTTTCTCTTCTTTAATCATTCTATCGATTTCGCTGTGAAGTTCTTTTGCAAAAACAGATTTCTATTATTTCCTATCCATTTCCCACATCACTTCATTCATTTCATCGATTTACTGCATGATTTTTTTCATTGTTAAAACAATTCTCCAGCTTTGAAAATGATTCTTCAAAAAATAAAAAAGAAAGAAAGAAATTCACTCATCATAATACAAACGTAAGAACATTACGCACCTGCTATCTTTTCAGCTTTTTTCTTGGTCTGATTGTTAACAATGCAATTGTGGTAAGAAAGTTGTGCTATTTTCACATAAATATTGAATAAACATTTATTTGAATTCAATCATTCGAAAAGAAATAATTATTAGACAATACCTCGAAAAAAAAACTTTTCCAACTTCATGAAACACATATGGATTTCTCACAAGATTATTAAACAAAGCAACGTAAATAACATGATCATATAATTATGAGTTTCATTATTATAAAATTTTTTGATAAAAAAATAATGAATATTAGCTAAATGTTGAAAAAAATGATATCAGAAATATTGTTTGAAAATGTTTATTTTCTTTTTTTCTTTCTTTTTTTCTTTCTTTCTTTCTTTCTTTCTTTCTAACTTTTTTTCTATCTTTTTTTTTTTTTTTTTTTTTTTTGGAAGTGGAAAAGTGGTGACGGACGTGACGATTTTTGTTCCTTACGTCACACAGGGTTAGATTTGTTATATCATTTTTTCGAAAATTCGATTTTTTGTAATTTTGGATAGAAAAATCGATTTTTCATTGAAAACTTCACTCAAAATAATATGAAATGTGATGAAAATATTTCTTCATGATACCAAATACGATTTGAAGTGAATGAAAAATTGGTGAAAAAATCGGTTCATGGAATAATGTGACAACAAGCGAATATGATTTTATTCGATGTGATAATTTCCTGTTTTGATATCAACACCAGATCAGATTAAATAATTAAAATCAGTCACTTTCCATTGTTGTTAATTGTCATATGTTAGCAATAGATTTTCTTTATTAACAATGGTTATTTCACATAAACCAATTTGACTTTTTTTTATTGGAAATGCCTTTTGAATTAATTACTTCAAGTTAATTTTCATTTGAAACAATTTTTTTGGGACTCATACTAAAAGTTGACTAACACTTCATTTCATCCTTCTTTTCTCGAAGCATTTAAAAAACAAAAGTTTCTTTCATTCATCCCTTCTTCAACACATGCAAAATGAGAAAAATTAAATTTCCTTCAAAATGACGAATTGCACAGGCACTCAACTGAACTTTGAGTTTTATCTTCCACATTCGAGCCGGATGCAAAAAAATATTATTGAAAAAAGAATATGTTGATATCTTGGAAACAGGAAAAACGAATCATGAAAATTTTGAACTATTAGAGAAAGAAAAAAAAGAAAATCACACCGAAAATACTTCAAGTCGCTGTTGCGAATGTTTACAAGAAAACGCATTCTCATTTTTTCATTCTTTTTTCATTAAAAGGCATTACGAGGAATTGATGGTCGTATCTTCAAACGTGAGAGAAGAAAAAAGAATCAAAATATCGGAACAAAGAATTATAACCTGGAAAAATCATTTTGTTCAATATGTGTGGTAAATATTCTTTAATGATCTTTTGTGCTGATGAATCAGGTTATCATGCCCATAAAGATACAACAAAGGTGAACTTAATAGTGGGAACAAATGAAAATCGTGAAATGGATCGCACGCTTGCGGACATAGGAGATAAAAGGATTTCATTACTCCATAACATTTCGTTTAATGGAAATTTTGTTCATCCTTGTTTTCTAGTGCAAAAACCATTCAACATAAGATCTTTTCAGTCTCTTGGCTACCAAATCGGAATTCTTGGTTGTGTGGAAATTGAAAAATCGTATTATTTCACAAAGAAGTTGTATGAAAACTGGATTGAGAAAGTTTTCATTCTTCATATCAACATCCAAAGAATGATTTTGCTTCATACACATGCACAGACAGCGTTGATGCTTGATAGCTGCCGAATTCACCTATCGGATAATATGTTGACTCAACTCGCTAATGAAAATATATTGCTTTTTGTTTTGCTTCCGAATACAACACATTCGCTGTAGTCATTGGATTTGTTGATTTTCTCTCTTTGGAAGCTTCGAATTCAACAGGTTAGGTCTGGTTCAACGCACGACAGCTCGGAACAACTTTTTTGGGTGGGAAATGAACGCAATATTGAAAGTTGTTTCATCAACAAATATTTTTTCTGCTTTTAAAGAAAGTGGACTTCTGAATGATTTTCACAAAACTGCTTCAATGGGCAGATCTTTGAAGAAAGCTTCAAAAAAGTGATCGAAATTGTGAAATTGGACAATGAATCATTACCGCTTTCATGTACAAGAAAAACAAGACAAACAAAGGGAGGTGAATGGGAAATAATGAACATCGACAGAACGCCAGTTAATTTTGGGTTTCCGCAATAAACAACACTTGGCGGACAAGTGATATGTTCATGAGTTTTTTTCATCCGTATTTAATCGCTCATTTCAAAAAAAACATGGTTGATCCTTTTTGAAATGATTCTTTCGATCAAGTTTTGATCAATATTTTAATCTCAATTGGATTTTGAAAAAAATGAGTTGAATAAGGGAACACTTAGTGTTTATGATAATGCCATTGCAAAAACCAATTTCAAAAAATTTTTTTGAGATTAAATTTTGATCGAAACTCAAAAGAAAGTGTGATTTTCAAAAGGATCAGACACATCGTGAAGAAACAAAATATTCATCAAATTTTTGTTTTTCTAATTTTCAATTATTCAAAAAGAATTAACATTATACAAGAACAACGTATAACTGATTTCAAAAATGAAATTTTAATGATGGATGACCTCAAATTTAAATTATCAAATAAATGATTCTTGCCCTTAAAAATAATAATAATTTACATGGCTAATTTATTTTTAAAACTTCCATTTGTTTGATTTTCAAATAAAGTTCAAATTGTTTATTTCGATCAAATATCTGTTCACACTAACGAAACTTTTCTGAAATGGAAATAATTTCATTGTTCATGTTCTGTTTCCATTTTGGTGAAGTTTTATAAGTGTGAACAGTAAATTGATGAAAATTTGAAATTTTTATTTTATTTGAAAATTAAACAAAAGGAAGTCTTCAAAAAATTAATTATCCATATAATTATTAAAAATACTATTTTTATTCCCTTTCAATATTCGTCAGTCTTGAGATATAATTTGCATTTGAAAAAATGAATGCATATTATCTAAATGAAATGAATTAAATGTTCCAAAACACAATCACAGTCGAATTAGCATTGTCAAACTGATGTCAAAATCCTTCACTTTCGGTTGAATGAAGTTTGTAACTTTTATCATTTTTCTTTTTTGCAGAAAAAAAATGACATATGCAAAAAAAAAAAACAAAATACATTCTTTCTTTTTCCATTTTAAAAACTATTCTGTTATCCTTTGATAAGCTTTTTTGGTTAAAATAATAATAATAATAATAATAATAATAATAATAATAATAATAATAATAATAATAATAATAATAATAATAATAATAATAATAATAATAATAATAATAATAATAATAATAATAATAATAATAATAATAATAATAATAATAATAATAATAATAATAATAATAATAATAATAATAATAATTAAATAACGACCCGAGGTTAATGTTTTTTCTTTTTTCCTTCCTCTTCTTTTTTTCATAAGTTATTATTATTTTTCTTTTTCAATTCGATTTTTGAAAGGACAATGCTGTAAAATTATTTGAACATAAAGAATTATCTAATGAATATAGACTATTGACCAAATATCAATTTCGTTTGAGTGATAGAGCATGTTTTCACTGATATTTTTGTTGATGAACAACATTATTATTATTTCATATATCGTAAAGATTAAGAAAAGAACACTTATTGCAAATACTGTTTAAAGAATCAGCATTCTTCTTCAGTTGTTTAACTTGATGCTTTCATGATCAAACCTGTTCACTATGTTCCGATTTTCCCACATCTCCAACATTGCACGATCATTCTCTCAAATGTGTTTATTATCAGCCAAATATTTATTTATCATAATTTATTATGGGCGTTAACAAAGTTGAGTCATTTCTCATTTCATGAATTTGATTATCAAGTTTTTCAATCTGATTTTTCAAACTTGAGCTATTTGCATATTTCAAAACATTGATTCAATCTCATTCCATGTGATCTCTTGAATTTCGTTCACCATAGTTTGTGACTGATATGTGTTCGATTTATGCTTGTGTCGATCAGTGGAAACACAGACAATTGAACATCAAAAGGAATGTTTCTGAAATTCGTTTTAATCCAAGTTGCGATGATGACTCACTCTCAAGATGCAGATGCAATTGGCTTGACAGAAACTTTCGTGAAGCAAAGTGGGAGTGAAAGCAGCAGTGGAGCATCAATCGATCATGAAAAGAGTTCATTGAAAAGTGCCTATGATCTGCTTGGAGACAATGAAGAGTGCCATTTGATGGTGGTGGATGATGCTGCTGCGCTGACAGTCGAGCCAATCACATTCAACAAGAGTCACGGAATAACCATTGAAGGAATAGAGAGCAACGGATACAGAAACACTGAAACAGCAATTGACTGCACTGTTTCAGCATCATCAGTTTTGTTCAATTGTGCAAAACATGTTGAATTCAAGCATTTGGCATTCAACTTTCCAGTATCAAGATCAAACAAATACACAGTCATCAGTGCAGGATCTGATTCTATTTCATTGACAATCAGCGATTGTCGTTTTGTGAGGGTTAATGCCAAACAACAAAATGGAGCTGTTGCTAATGTCAACGGAGACAATCTGGTTGCGAACAATCTTGTGAGGGTCACAGCTGGGACAGCAACACTGAATGCAGTGACATGCAAAGATGACAAGGAAACAGTGACATTCTCGAATTCTCCATTCAGCTTCATTGGAGCAAGCGAAGTCTCATTGTTTGGAGTTGCAATCAGCAAGGTGAATGTGCTCAACGGAGCTGCAATCAACATCAAAGATCGGATTCACAACCCAACAAAAGTTGTCATTGAGGGAATGAACATGACGGAAGTGAATTCAGAGGGAAGAACTGTGGGAGGTTTGCAAATATCTCTTGTATCTGAAGAGTCAACAGCAGACATCGGAAGAAGCAGTAAATGCACATTTAAATCGTGCACAGCACCAAATGGAAAATCTGGGGCAATGTTTGTGAAAATGCCAGAGGCAATGTCTCACTTGAAACTTCCATTGGCAAACAATTTGGATATCGACAGATCAAACATTGCACGTTCAACAGCCACATCTTTATTCATTTCTGCACCAGATTACGAAGAGTTCAGAGATCAAGAAGATGCATTTGAGTTTGCCCAAGACAATTCCGATGAAGTTAATTTGGTCGATGGAGAAGATAGTGAATTCACAAAGGTTATCAAGCAAGTTATGAGTACGGGAACAGAGATTATGGATCAAGTGAAAAAATCAAATTCACCAGATTTTGTGGTGGATCTCATACACCTTATCGTTGGTGTTGTTATGGGAGCAATTATTATGATTGTCAGTTTCAAGACATGTTGCTGTTCTTAATGGAAAACTTGTAATGTTGTTATTTTCATGTGTCTTTAACAAGATAACAACAAAAAACATCTCTTGAACACTCAACGAGATTTTCGACTATCACTCGTATTTATTGAAACGTTTCTCGTTTTCTTTTTTTCTTTTTCTTTTTCTTTTTCTTTTTCTTTTTCTTGTTTCATCAAATATGAAACATCATATATGATAAACGGAAAAGAAAGAATACTATTATTATTATTATTATCATTCTGCAGTGATTCAATATTAAAAATATTGAAAAAAGTTTCAACGTTTTTTTCAGACAGAGAAAACAACCAACCTTTTCTGTGATATTTAACTTGCTTGCAATTATCAGAATGATTATCACTCCTAAGTTTGTCTCACAAAAAAAAGAAAACACACACCTGCCAAAATTTTTTCAAACGCTTTTGAGACATTTTGAAACGATTGGAATTCTTTTTTTGAAAATGAAAAATCAGAGGAATACATGTTGAAATTTCTGAAAATTTCTGAATGAAGAAAAAGATCATTCAGAAGTTAAAATGTGGAGAATGGAGAGGGAAAGGAAGAAAAAGGTGATGAAGAGGAACATGAACATTAAAATGATATATGATATTGTTTAAGAAAAATTCATATTCTAAAAAAGTTGGATGAAGAAAGTTGAAAAAATTGCAGCCAAAAAATGAGGGTTGAGCAATGATATGAAAATATCAGAATGATTTCTTAATAAAAGAAAAAAGTGGAGAAAGAAGAATGAAATAGGCAAAGAACAGAAAAGACAGAAATCTGAATATCTCCAACAATCCAAACATGCATTCAATCTTGAAAGCGTTGAACAAATATCGTGGGAGAAAATGTTGATCCAAAAGTGAAAATATAAAACAGAAAGCATTTCTTTTGAGAAGAAACGAAAAATATGAAAGAGAATAAAAAACTTGAAAATAATGTTAGGTTTATTTGCCCACAAGGACGATTGAAGAAAAAAGAGACAATAATCAAAGAAAAAGAAGAAGAAAAAGAATATGGATTGAATCTGATGATAAAAGTGCATTAGCACCTTTATTTTCAAGAAAAACATCCATTCAATTCCTTCTCTTTTATTTGAGATCACGATCTATGGGCCATCGCCACGATCGGATCAATGTTGCAATCTTCGCAATTCGCGACATTTCCTGGACTTACGCCGTCGACCGAAGCAGCCGGACTGCCAGGTGGGGCGCAAAGCCAGATGAACGTCCAATCGCAGCCGCAGCTCCTTTCTCCGCCGTTTATCAGCCAGCCGACAGGATCTTCAACACAGCCTTCAGATAAAGAAAAGAGCAGACGAGAAGAAGAAGAAGACATGTACGAAGCTGCAGCATCTGTTTTTGTAGAAGTTTTTGGACAGGATCCCGTTAAATCTTTACTCGACATTCAGATACCTATTTTTTCAGTTGAAAGAATTCAACAGGAATATTCATTACACGATTTAAGCCCCTTATTGCCTCCAAAGCCTCCGCCAGCTACAAAATCCAAGAACTGGTTCAACGATGCTCTAGACAATGCAGGATATAAACAGGAAACGTGCCTATGTCAAGCTTTCAAAGCCGTAATGTTTTGCTTAGCCGAAATAGATTCCAACAAAGAGAGCGCACGACAGAGAGCTTCAGATGCGCTTGTCCTCACGGCAAAAGCGTTCCAGGAGGCCAGAAATACAAGAATTCAAGGGCGATTCGGGTTTAAAGCAGCGGAAAAAATGAGAGCGGAAGCGGCGGCTGGACTGTTGACAGCGAGACAAGAACAGATCCTGAAAGAATCGGAGCTAGAAACTGATTTGGCTAGTGCGCGAAGGAGATATAGGAGTTTTGAAGCAATGCTTGAGGCGAAGAAGGAAAAAAGGGATTTTTATGAAGCCAGTCCAGTTAAGGCGCCGTCAAAAGGAGGAGCAGGTCAGAAGTTTTTTCGTTACAGGCCCCGCTCTTTCTCAGGAAGGAGAAGCTATGGAAGCCGAACAAAAGCAGCAGGATGGGCCAGTCGGAGTCGGGGTCTCTAAAGGAAGTAACGAAAGCTACGGAGAAAGAGTCGCAGCCAGATCAGATCATTGGAGGAAGGACCGTGCTGTTTTTAAAGGCATGGGAAGAGATTGGAGGAGGAGATTTGATCCGAAATGGGATACAAGCGATGTGGAAGAACAGAAGAGAAAGAGAGAAACTTTCAAAGATGTCGTACAGAGATGGAGCCGAGCGAACAAGCGAGGAGCACAGAAGAGCCTTCAAGGATTTGTTGGAGGAACAGACGAGGAACGGAATAGTGGAGGAGATAAATCAGGAAGATGTCAAACACAGGAACAACGTATTCCTAATCAAGAAGAAGAACGGAACCTGGAGACAGATCTTAGACTGTCGTCGTTTGAATGCAGCGGTCCTCAGAACGCATTTCAAATGCGACAACGAGAGAACAGTGGAGAGAATATTGCTGAAAGAAGATTGGGCAGTGACAATAGACCTTCATCAGGCGTATTATCTTCTCCCAGTTTCAAAGAATCTCAAACCATATCTCGCTTTCAGATTTCTCGGAAAAGATTACGTATTCAAAGGAATGCCTTTCGGATTCGTAGATGCACCCAGAATATTCACACATGTGATGAGGAAAGTGACGAAGGAAATAAGAAGAAGATGGCATGTGCGGTTGGTAGCCTATTTGGACGATCTGCTCATATTACATCAAGATCAAATGCATTTAAGAAGAATTACGGAGGAAATTGTGCAGTTTTTAGAGTCGCTTGGGCTGCTAGTAAACAAGGAAAAAAGCCACCTATCTGCCAGCAGAGAGTTTGTTTACCTCGGATACAGATGGAACACGGAAATGATGGAGGTTCAGTTGACGGAGGACAGAAGACTTGTATTGATGAAAGAAGTGGACAAATGGAAAGTGAAAGCAGTGAAAGCCAAGAAGGTGAGAATAAGAGATCTCGCCTCGTTCATTGGAAAACTCAGCGCAATTCGTTTCGTTCAGCAAGACGCTTCCCTATGGCTGCATTCCATGTATCGCCTCTTACAAAAAGGATTGGAGTTGCAAGGATGGAACGGACAGATGAGAATCAACGCATCTATTATACAGCAGATTCTGCAATGGAGGAAGATATTGAAATCACGCCCTCGACGCAAGCTGATTCCAGTGTTTGTCCCACAGGCAGTAATGACAACAGATGCATCGGAGGTGGCGTGGGGTGCTACGCTGTCAATCAACAACCAACTGTTAGACGCGCACAGTCGGTTTCCACAGCAACTTACGAAACAATCGTCGAATTGCAGGGAGCTAATGGCGGTGTGGTTAGCTCTCAACCATTTTGGCCCAGCGCTTCAGAGGAACGGAATCAGTCGGCTGCATCTGAGGTCGGACAACACAGCGGTTGTCTACAATATAAACAGATGGAATGCAGGAAAGAACTTGAGACCCGTGCTGAGAAAGATATGGAGATGGAAGGAAGAAACACATATACAGATGAGAGCCACACACATCCCAGGCATCAAGAACACAAGGGCAGACGCGCTGTCAAGACTAGAGAGAGCAGGGGATTACGAAGTGCGAGCAGAAGATCTGCCGGAGATTCTGAAGATAGCTCAGAGGACACCAACACTGGATGCGTTTGCGGCAGTTCACAATCACAAGTTGGAGAGATGGTGTGGCATCAACAGTCCGATTGCAGAGGATGGTCTCATAGTTCCATGGAAAGACGAAGTTGTTTTGGCTCACCCTCCTGTGCCGCTGATTGTACCAACGATTCAGAAAGCGATGAGGGAGAAAGCACAAGTGATCTTACTCCTGCCGAACTGGAGAGGCCAGAACTGGGACGCTCTTTTGAAGTCGATACCACACAGGAGCTGGGACTGGAAGCTGCAGAAGGAAGTCTTACGGAAAGGCCCTTCAATGCAATGGACGAATGCCAGTCTTCCTCCAGGACGGTTGAGGATCGTGTTGTTGAATCCATACAGCGTGACGGAGAAGAATGGTGGAAACGCGCTTTGGAGCAGAAAGCTTTCTCAACAAATCTTGCAGAGGAATGCCGCAAGGGAATAGCGGAGACAACATGGAGAGGATACCTCTTTGGCTTTGCACATTTTGGAAAGCAATGGGAAGAATGTGGACACAAAGAAATACCAGACAATATTTTCGATTGGGCATCGAATTGCGCAAATGTATTTTTATCCCTTAGAAATGGCGGAATGTCGCTTACGTGCCTACAAATAACAAGAGCTGCAGTTTCTTTTTATTCCAGTCTCGTTTTCAATACGTGCTTAGGAGATATCCCACTCATAAAGATGCTATTCAGAGCATTCAGAAGAACAAACAGATCAAAGAAGAAGGAAAACAGAGAAATTTGGAACCCACAGACGTTGTTGAAGTATTTCGCAGATCAGGGACCGAATGAGACATTGAGCTTTAAGCAACTGACAATAAAGGTTATTGTGTTAACAATGTTATTTTCAGCCTGCAGATTTACAGAGCTTGAGAGAATAGACATGAGAAATTCAAGGTTTAAAGAAGAAGGAATATATCTTGACACGAGACTGAAGACTTCGGAAACACGCACAGAGATTGCCGTTCCGTATTTACCAGAGTTGCCACTTATTTGTCCTGCTTTCGCGATTAAGACCTTATGGGAGAGAGTGAAACAAGCTAACCCAAACACAAACAGTCTGCTTCTAAATACAAACACTTTTGCCCCATTGACAGCTGGAGGGATTCGCAAACTTGCCAAGGAAGCACTGACCAACGCAGGGATACCAGACACATTCACTCCATATTCCATCAAGGCAGCTTCGATTTCGGCTTTGACAATGGCAGGTATTCCTCCGGTGCAGATTGCAAAGTTTGCTCGCCTTTCGCCACAAACAAACACATTAGTTAAACATTACTTTAGGGCGGATTTGGCATCATCAATGGGCAGGGTGATTGCTTCATCATCAGAAGGAACGACAAAGCAGGCGCAGCGTGCTGAAGAAGACAAACAGAGAGGAATGAAAGAAAGACAGAACAATGATGAAAAGAAGGTTGCAATTGTGAGAAAGCAGTTCAATATGAGACAAAGAAATGACAGAAACCAAGCGACAGATTTCTCCCAAGCAATAAAGCCTTCGAAGATTGAAGAACCAAAGGAAGATGGAAGAGAGGATACAGAATATGACAAAAGGTTTATTATCAGAACAAGAGCTCAATCAAAGAAAGAAGAAATTCAGAAGGAATGGAAAGTGTCAAAAGCTGTAGTCATGATGGTATCAGAAATGCCCAACTAACATTTGATCTCAAATAAAAGAGAAGGAATTGAATGGATGTTTTTCTTGAAAATAAAGGTGCTAATGCACTTTTATTAGAAAAGAAAAACGAAATTCAATTCCTTCTCTTTTTCCCACCACCGTTTTCACTCCCAACCCCTCTTTTATATATAAGTTTTTAACATTCTCTTGTGTTCCACAATTCCTTTTCTTAGCGTTTATTTGTTTTTAAAACGCTTATTTTTTCAAACAAATGCATAAACCCTCACATCGCTACCACATTGATCCTGGGCGATGGCCCATAGATCGTGATCTCAAATAAAAGAGAAGGAATTGAATTTCGTTTTTCTTTTCTAAACTTTTTGAAGATGTAGCACTTTTGTCTGCGAACCCAGATTAAACAAACTGAGAAGTCAAAAAATGAAAAAAGTGAATAAAAAGTGCATGTTCAGCTGAATCGACATGAAAACGTTGTGAAAATTCATCAGTCGAAAATTTCACCTTCATCAACATCTTTTCATCTGAAAACGCGCCAGTTGCATCAGAAATGTTTCAATGGTCTTTGATTGTTTCATGCAACACACAAAATGGATTTTCTAAAAATATTAAAATGTTTGTGATTGTTGTTTTTTAAATTATTCCACTAGAAATACTGCAGACTTCTTCTCATTCAGCTCAACATCACCACAAGCCACTCCAATAGAGAGAGGAATTATATTCCCAATGTTTGAAAATCTTCTTCTTCATATTTTGTTGTTAACAGCCGTGTTTGACTTTCTTTTTCGCTTCTTCTTCTTTCTTAAGGATAGATAATGAGCGAAAACTGAGTTAATCTGAACAAAATCCATTCTATTGTTCATTATTCGAAAAGACATCGCCTTTGAAAAAACTTTTTTTGGAAAACATTTCTGACCTTCACATCAACGCAGATGAATGAAACAAAGAGAAGATGGCAAAAGAATAAAAAAGTTAAATGGAAAAGACTTTTGAAATAAGCCCAACAGAAAAGAGAGACAAGTCACTTTCACAGAAATGGATTTGGCACTTTCTTTTCACTGAGTGTTTTTTTGGAGAATCATTATCATGTTTTGACAGAACAACCAATTTATTTCCAATTCAATTTATTGATCATTTGAAGCAGACGGCGGACATTGAACATCAGATGGTGTTTGTTTCTGCATGCTCTTCTTCTTCTTCTTCATAAGCAATTCAATAAACTCTCTCACTCACTGCTTTTTTCTTCAACATTTCATTCATCTATCAGTGCTGAGATAATTTCACAATCTCCACCTGCTTCACGAGGATATCATCATATTCACATAAACATTCAACTTTTTCTTATCAAATTCATCACAACACGTTTGTATCCCATTCGTTAAACACATTTTATCGATTCTTTTCATCATTTCTTTTTTTATTCCACAATTTTTAATGTCAGTTCGAGAATGACAATCAGTATATTTCATTCTCCAATTTTTGAATGGAACTGTTTCATGGAATGAAAATTGTGCAAACTTGTAATTTTTTCTTTTTGGAAACAAAAATGTTGAATGAAGATAAAAAACTGTTTTGTTTTTTGACTTTCGTTCACTTTTTTCAGTTAAATGAATTTTTTCCCTTTGTTTTCACTTCTTGAAAATATTTCTTTTCTCCAATTAGTGCAAAATCTAGTTGTGGATTCCATTTTCTTTTTGATTTTTTGACGAGGCGCATTAGAAGGAGTAAAAGATAGAGTGATTGAAAAAAGCAAGTTATCTTTTGTTGCTTAGACATTTCAATCTAATCACCAAACACAAAGAGAAAGTTTCTTTATCTTTTCTTTCACATTTATTTCACAAATCCTTCATATGGGACGATATTTTCTGCTTTTTGAATTTTGTTCCATTCTGCACATTTAATTAATTTATCAATTTCAAAAAATTTCCAATGGTTTTTTGACATGAGAATGAAAGATCTCTCATGATATGGTTGTGGAAAAGGTGTGGAACAAATTGTTGTTTTTTTCATAAATGAAAGAATTGTGCCCCATATCCACATGATTTGATGAAGTCTTTTAAATAAGGGAGGAAAAAAACGATAATGCCAAAACAATTTATCTTTCGTAATTGTTTAATTTCTTTATTTCATCAATATTTAGTGAGATACATTAAAATTTTTATAAAAGAAAGATTCAAATGATTTTCCTTCAATTTTGTGAAATTATGAAAAAAATAAATAAAAAATTTGAGAAACAAAGCCAAAATAATAGAATTTGGCTAAACATTTACAAAATAATCAGAAATATCCAAAGATAATTGACGGTTGTATTTTCCTTTTAGAAAATCTAATATTTCACAAAAGCTTGTAATGATATCTTCATATCCTTCTTCTTCCAACTTTTCAAATGTATTCCTTTTTGTTGCCTTTCTTTTCGCTTCTTCCATTTTGCAATCCTCCTCTTCTTTCAATTTCTTTGAAACATTCATTAAGAACAGCAAGCCATCATATGCAATTTCGTCATTCAATGTTGGCCTCTGTATCTCCTCAAAAACAGAATCAATAGCTCTTCCTTTCAGCAAGCCATCAATTCTCATATCTCTGTTGCCTGCTACTGCTTCAAATACACTTATGGACTGGCTGCAAATGTTTCTGAAATTATCCCTTGCCGCTCGAAATACATTTGCAACACTGTTGATTAGCCCAGCATTTCCTTCATTCCACAATTTGCAATGGAGTAAATATAACTCCAAGGTTCGTATCCATCTCAATATAATAAGCTCTTCTTTCGTATCTTTTCTTTCTTCTTCTTTTTTCTTCTTCCAATCCACACATTTCACCAGCTCTTCCATTTCTCTTGCTGCTTCTCTTCCAAAATGTAGCTCATTCACGATGACTTCTTCCAAACTATTATCGTACCTTAATCTGTTCAATAAAAACATCCAAGCCGATTGATATGCAAGCTGTGTCATATTGCTACACTCTTGATGATAAAGTGTGATCTCTTTGATTTCATCTAGGAAAAGCTCTTGTTTCAGGAACCAACAAAACAGAGAAAGAAATTTAAAAAAACCTCAAAAATAAAATAGAATACTCATACCGTATATTTGATGTTGCTCAACGTAAGCAAAGCAATTTCCACTTCTTTTTGAACTTTCTCGCTTTCCTCTTTCTTCAAAGCAACTTTCAGAAGACAAGATACACAAATTTCAGTTACTGTTTCTGGAAGGTCATCATATCCGCAATGTTAAGAAAGGAAACATTCACACAAATCAGACAAAAGCATTTTGTTCATTTCTCCTTTCTTCTTTTCTTCATCAATAATCATCTTCTCAAATCTTTTCCTCAACGAAGATTCTTTAAATCTTAGATTCCACACACCTTTCAGCACTTTGCAATATCCAACATGCTTCAACAATAATAATACATTTTCCATTGTCATTTTCTTTTTTTCAATCATTTGATGTATTTTATCAAACAGATCTTTTGTGAAAACGAACTTCAGTTCTTCTTCATCCATTCTATCAATAGCTTTGTTCATTTCAATGATTTTTTGTTTCTGCACAATTTCAGAAAAATCTTCCAACCCAGAAAGCAATTCTTCAATAAAAAGGAAAGAATGAAAGAAAACCTATCATCTGAAATTCTACAAAACAATGAATGCGAACCTGTGAACTTTTTTGTGTTGTTCATCTCCAATATAATTTTTTTTGAAAAAAAATAGAATTTGAAAGCAAAGTCATTTTGCCATTCATATCGAATTTGCATATGTTTGGATAGAAGAAATGGATGTCAAATAAAATCTCAAAGAAGTCAATGAAATATCTGGAAACATACTATTCCCAATTTTAATGACGTTTTTGACTAAGAATAATAAAAAAAGTCAACGGCTTGTATATTTCTTTATTTGTTATGGATTCAAAGATCGAATAGTTTTATTTGAGCGGGAATATTCATCTGCAGATTGAGAAATCCGTGAATGAGCATTACCTGTAGAACTAGGAATATTATTTCCTGTGTGACAACAGACAATGGTGGAGATGCAATATTTTTGGAATTCTGCCTGATGACTTTTGTCAATTGGATGGCCAAGGGAAATACACCAATTTCATCAATAACACAAAAAGACATAATGTATGTAATTTATATTGTTCTATTGATTGTGAAGATATTTCTATCTGTATCCTTTCGAAAGTTCAGGAATCCAACTTATTGTTGAAATGGCCAATCTCCGCTTTGTGGAGCAACACGATGAGAATGGTGCAGATTGTTATATAGCCATTGGGAAATAAAGGAATATGCGCAAATTTCATGATTTTCATTGTTTTCATTGAAATAAAGAAGAAAAAAAATTCAGATAAATTTTTTTTTCAATAAAGACAAAAAGATGATTTTCTTTGAAAGAAGGAACAATCAAAATTATATAGAATTTTGGAGCATAATGCAGAAGGAGCAGTTTGGAATATTTTTTGGGCAAGGAAAGTGGATGGCAACATGGAAAGCAAGATATTTATTGCTAAAAAAGTCAAATAAATTATGCAATTTAATGAAATTGGAGCTCAGTGAAATTTCTGTTGAAGCACTTTCTTTTTCATTCCAATTTGAAAAGTGCGCACGCTATTTTTAGAATATTAATCAGTGAAGCAAGTTGTTTTTCATTAAACCATTGAAACAGATGAAATGAAGATCAACAGCTTCTGCTTTGACTTATGCATTTGAAAGGATCACGAAACTTGTGAGGATTGCTTCAATTATGTTCATCTTGCACCTTGATAATATTTGCAAGTGAAGTTGGAGAAATCTTGCTGCCTCAGTATTACAACATGATTTTGAAGGATTTTTTTAAATTCTCTTATGTGCTCTTTTTTCAACAACATCATCTTCTTCTAAAAAACAATCTTGCTTCATTTTTTAAGAAATCGGTATATTTTTCGTTTATAAGCTATTCGGAACAGAGAGCAAATTTCAGCCATTGAAAACCATAAGCGTTTGAAAGATATTCTTTTCCATCTTTTTCATTAGCTTCATCAGCAACAATCTAACCATCTCAATCAAACCATTTCTATATTTTTCCATTTCATTCAATTTCAAAGTCTCCAAGTTATTCACTTGAAACGGTTGCTAATTCTTTGTTCTTCAACCAAATTGTATTTGATACCATTTTCTCTGCAAAGGCTGTCAGCATTTCTCGTCTTCTTAATATTCATGAAAACTGACTCATTTCCATTCTTAACCTTTTCATGCAAACATGTACATGTGAAAATCACTATTTCCATCATTTCTTCTTCTCTATCATCATCATCATCATCATCATCTTATTCTTCTATTTTGCGGATCTGTTTTACCCGTCGAAGCAAAAATTATTCAGTTTGTTAATTTTTTCCTTGTCTTTTTTAAATTGCTGATTTGAAATGAATAATTCAAGTCCTCTTCATTCTCTTTCTTTGAATTTAACCCGTTCATTATCATGTGATTATTTTTTGAGTTCATGTTCAGTCCATGACTTTGACAGTTTGATTGAACAAAAGCATTATCGAATATGTTTTTGAAACAAATGATATTCTAATTTTGAAAAACAATCCAATTTTTCAAATCTTTTTTTCCACAAACAATAAAGAGATGCTAGTTCGTCTGTCATTTTTATTTATCAAAACGAGCGTGAAAATGTTCACAGTATTTTTGGATAATTTCTCATTTGCTTTTCAGAATTTGTTTCAATGTTATTGATCATTAATCCCATAATAGGAGAAGTTTTTTGAGAAAAGTGAAGATTCACTTGCCTTATTGGCACTTCCCAACAACTAGTTTCATTTAGCAATTTCATTTTTTTGCAACGATTGTTTTTCATAAAGTTACATCTGAAGTAAGATTATACTTTTCCAATTTGAAAGCGAATAATTATGAACAAAATGGATCCTTCTATTGTTGGAAAAAGAGTTGATGAATTTGGAGAGTTGCTCCCGACTGAAAAATATTTTTGTTTGTGCATTTCTTTCATTTAAGCATTGCCAGGCTTCACATATTGTTATGATGCTTGAAGTACTATTTTATGAACTGGAAGATTACGATGAGGAAGGGCAGAAACGAAAAATCGAAGAAATAAGTGGATCCATGAAAGAAACGGATGAAAATGCAATTATCCCTTTTTTCACAATCGAATTTTTCGACGAACTTAATAAAATGATTGAGGAAAAGAAAATCAATTTTGATAATGTCTTTGCGTTGCTGAAGCATATTGGATATTGCAAATTATTTTTAAACTTACGGAACTATTGCTTTAGTTATTCTTTGCTGTCTGAAAGATTTGAAAAGATGATAATCATTGAAGAGAAGAAAAAAGAAGAAAAGAATGAAAGGATTTTTGTTGATCTTTGCGAATGCTATCTCATGCTCAGCGACATATTTTCTTCAGGATTGCTTTCAATTTGCGTGCCTTGCCTTTTGAATGTTGCCTTGAAGAAAGAGGAAAGCGAGGAGGTTCAAAAAGAAGTGGAAGTGGCTCTGCTGGCTTTGAGCTGTATCTGCAACTTGATTGTTTGAATTTTTTTTTGATGATTTAAATTATTTCTTTCTCTTTTAAAAAGTATTTGAAGCAAGAATTATATTTGAATGAAATCAAAGAAATCATCAAATGTCATCAGGAGTATCACAATCTTACACGACTTGCCTATTTGTCTGCATGGGTTTTTTTGATTAACCGATTATTTAAAGATGGAAATTTGGAAGAAATCATCGTGAATGATCTGAATTTTGTTAGAGATGCAAGAAGAGAATTGGAAGAGCTGATGAAAAGTATAGATTTAAAGAGAGAGAAAGAAGAAAGAAGAAAAGGAAAAGATACGAAAGAAGAGTTTTCTTTAACGATATGGCTCCGAACGTTGGAGCTTTATTTTCGTAATTGCGAATTGAGGAATGAAGAACAAGTTGAGATTTTAATCAGAGTTGTAAACGTATTTCGAGCGGCAAGGGATAATTACATAAAAATAAGTGATATGTGCATTCATTTATTAAGAAGAATGGCAGAAAATAATGTTGTGAAGCTTGAAGACTTGCTGAAAGGAGGAGCAGTTGATGCTGTTTTACTGGAGATTAAGCAACCAACGTTGAATGACAAAATCGCATTTGACTTCTTGAGATTTTATATGATTGTTTTAAAGCGATTGAAAGAGGAGAAGGATGATGAAATGGAAGAAGCGAAAAGAAAAGTGTTGAAAATGGAAATGTTAGAAAAGTTGGATGAAGAAGGATGTGAAGATATAATCACAAGTTTTCGAAAAAAAAGTTATTATTATTACATTAAGTTTAGAAATAATTGGGATTATTTTTGAATATTTAAGATTATAGTGTATTAATGTTTGATGAAATGAAATACATATTTTTTTAATATCAAAAAAAATTCAAATTTTCTTTTATGAACATTTTTACAAAGAAGAAGTCAAAGTTTTTTGAATATATTTTTTTTAAAATTAAGTTTTAATTTAACTTCATTTTAATGAAAAATAACGAATAAAAAAATCAAGTGATGAAGTTATATAATAAATATTTATTTTTTGTAAATGGATGAAAATGAATTATTCAGAGTCGAGCTGCTAAAAGAAATTAATGATAACGATTCATTTTTAAGATTTAATGCTGTTTCAAGAATTTCCACGATTGCTCAACATATTGGTCCAAAGTCCACTTTAAATCATCTCCTTCCAGAACTACAAAGTGTGACATTTATTAAATTCAGATTTATTACTCAAATTTTTAATTGAAATAATTCCTTCCTTCCTTTTTTAATAATCTTGGGATAGAACTTTACTTTGATGAAGATAAAATTCTTTTTGCTCTTGCTGAAGAACTTGGAAAACTTGGTGAATATGTTGGCGGGAAAGATAAAATTTCTCTTATTTTTCCGTATTTAGAACCCCTCTGCACAGTTGAGGATTTGGATGTCTGTGAAAGGGTTTGCTTTTGCAGTATTTGCATAAATCTTTTAAATTAGCTTTTTTAATAAAAGGCTTGCACATCATTAAACGCATTAATTTCAAACTGTGAGGATTCTCATACAGAAGAAGATTTTCGCTCTTTGATCAAGAGATTGGCGAGATCTCATTATTACACTGCTCGTTCATCATCAACGTTTTTAATACCAACAGCATTTAAGCTATTTACATATGGAAAATCGGAACTAGTCAGGTGCTGTCATACAAATGATTAAATCGTTTCATTCTGCCTATTATTTTGATTTGAAAATGTTTTTTTTGATTCAGAATGTTTGAACACTTATGTAGAGATGAGGTACCTGAGGTGCGAAAATCAGCTTCAAAAAACATTCAGGTCTGAAAATTGTAATTATGTTGATTGTTTTT
This sequence comes from Monocercomonoides exilis, assembly GCF_001643675.1. Classification (NCBI taxonomy): domain Eukaryota; phylum Preaxostyla; order Oxymonadida; family Polymastigidae; genus Monocercomonoides; species Monocercomonoides exilis. The sequence continues at coordinate 764,927 of NW_027150580.1, forward strand.
TGATGCTAATTCTATAAATAATTTGTTGCCCATTCAAAAATTATTATTATGAAATAAAAATATTTTTTGATTGTTTATTTAATTGCGATATGGAATTCAAGTCTTTAATCTTCAGCTTTTTCCCAACATCTTCAGATGTGATATCGATCATCTCCACATCATCGCCCTCATCGCAGCTGCCTTTGTCCAACATCCCATCAGCCATCTTCTCCAGCGGTTCTGCTGTCGATTCCAGCTATTTCTCTGCGGTGATGAAGTGCTTGCTCATTAGCAGCGATGATTTGTACCCAGCCATGCGCTTCCACGCGTGCGGGGTGATGATATCTCTGTTTCTGCTTCTTCGGAAGGAGGAGGAGGAGACAGAAGACAAAGAGAGAAGAGACAGAAGAGAGGAGAAGACGCACCACCCGACCTTCAGCCCCTGCAGCACAGCCACTGGGGTAAGCACCTCCAGCAGCGCCACAAGCAGAAGCCGGAGCGAAAAGGACGACGAGAGCGCTTCGAAGGCGAAGGCAGCGTTTGCAAAGGAAGGAGCACGGAGAGAGTCTGTGTACAGCGCAAATTCGGCATCGACTCTGTCATCGGGATCTTCCTCTTCGGCACCTTCGCTTCACTCAAACAATGCTTTTATGCCATCATCATCATCATCTGCTGCTTCTTCTTCTTCTGCTTCTTCTTCATTTGACATCGAAGTTCCGCCATTGTCTCCTTCTTCTCCGCTCTCTTTTGGGCAGATGGCTGCTCCAACTCATCAGCAATCATCCAATTCATCTGCTTCTTCTTCTTCTGCTTCTGCTTTTTTGACTTCTTCCACTTCTTCCACTTCTTCCACTTCGATGTTGGCATCTTCTGCGTCTGCTTCCCTTTTGCCATCAGCCTCTTCGTCGATTGGGCTTTCTCCAACAGACTCTTCCAATTCATCTGCACATGTGCCTTCGTCTGCTAACTCTTCTTCTTCTTCTTCTTCTTCTTCTTATGCCTCTTCTTCTGTCTCTTCCATCTCATCTGCTTCATCCACCTCACAACCACAACCTCAATTCCCTGCCTTATCTTCATCATCATCATCATCCACTCCTCCTCCTTCTCTTCCTTCTTCACTTCCTCCCTCCTCCCATCCATCAGACACACACAACAGCCTCTCTCTTCTGCCTTCTTCCTCTTCCATCCTCCAACACATCATCCACTTCGGTAGCGATGACTCGTGGCGCGTCCGCTTTCGTGTGTGCGAGGGAATTGAGCAGATTCTGCCCTTCTGCTCTTCTGACGAGCTGATCACGCATATATTCCCTCTTTACGCAAAGATGATGAAGGTTTGATATTTTTTTTTCTTATTTGTGTTTGATGCATAGATTATTTTGAATTTCTTTTTATTTATTTATTTATTTATTTTTTATCACATATTTATTATCATTCGTCATTCTTTCACAGGACCCAGAGGAAGAAATACGCTGTCTGGCAGTGACTCTTCTTCCCCAATTAGTCCGCCTCTTCTCCATTCAGTTTTTTTATGCAAATTTCTTACCACTCATCACTGCCATTATTACAGACACTTCATCATATCTTCCTCAATCTTCTATTTCAACAGCCAATTCATCATCATCATCTTCCTCCTCTTCTTCCTCGTCTTCTTCTTCTCTGCAACAGAAACAGCATCCTTCTTCTTCCCTCTCCTCTTCCTCTGTTCGCGAGGCACTTGCTCTTTCTCTGCCAGCGCTGGCACCGTATTTTGCAGCCAACCAAGCCATCGACACGATCTATGCGATATTCATGGCCCTTCTCTTTCCATACGATGGAAACGGATTGTATTCAGTTCACTCCAATCTGAACACAAATAGAAACATTTCTTCTTCTTCTTCTTCTTCTTCTTCTTCTGTTGGATCAGCTGCTTCTGCTTCGTTGTCTCCTGTTCAAACACCTTCCTCTTCCTCTTCTTCTTCCTCCTCTTTCATGTCAACTCCAATCAGCACTTCTCTTTTGTCTGCCTCATCTCCTTCTCCTTCTCCTTCCTCTTCTTCTTCTTCCTCCTCCTCCTCTTCTTCAATTGAAGATTCTCAACGTAATCTTCAATCTTCCAGCAACAGAAACACAAACTCTTCTACCAACCAATCATCCAACACTTATCAGTCTTCATCCACTCCTTCATCTTCTTTCAGCGCTGGTTCATCGACTTCTCCAATCGAATATTTGGCTTCTGCTTCTGCTTCTTCTGTTTTACCTCAGTCTCAGTCTCAATCTCAATCTTCTTCATTCAATCAACCAAATTCATCATCATCATCATCTTCTTCTTCTTCTTCCTCTTATTCATCATCATCCACTCCATCCATTTCTTCATATCCAGTCGTTGAGAGCTCTCTTTTCTCTGCTGCTGCTTCTCTCCCTCCATCCGCAAAGGAGAACGAAGACACTGCCAATGTTCGAATAGCACTTCTGATGCCTCAGTGCTTATCTGCATTGGCCGTGAATGTTGGAGTCCCCCTCTTCCTGCAGCGCTTCCTCCCTCCCATCCTCTCCTTAACACAGGCGTCGTCTCCACTGGCAGCTGCCTCTGCTGCTTCGCACTGGCGCATCCGGCGCTGCCTGACGCAGCTGGTACCTTTGATTGTGCATCTGGTGGGGACAGAGTTTGTTGATGAGCGAGTCACTGCATACTCCCTCGCCTGGCTGGCAGACAGGGTGTTCGAGGTGAGAGAGGCTGCAGTCGCTGCCTTGTTTGAGCTGACAGAGCTGATGGGTTCAGAGTGGGTGCGGATGTCGGTGCTGCCGAGGATCACAGCGATGGCGAAGGAGCGCAGCTTTGTCTTCAGAATCACAGCTCTGAGGGTGCTTTCCTCGCTGTGCTGTACTGTCTCGTCGGATATGATAGACAATCTGTTTGTGCCGATTGTGGTGGAGATGTCGAAGGACCCTGTGCCGAATGTCAGAATTGTCGTTGCACAGACGCTGCATCAGATGCAGTTGTATGCGGACTCATCGGCAATCAAGACGAAGATTGCCAGGCCGCTCGACGACTTGATCAACGACGATGACCCGGATGTGAAGTATTTTGCGGAGCAAGCGCTGAATGATGATTGAAAGTGTTTATTTGTTTTATTTTTTTAATTGAAAGTTTTTAAAAGATGTAATTACTTATGAAGGGATTTGAATTCCTTTTAATGAAACGAAATTATTTCAATTGAACAAAATTTAACGTTATTTCGTGTACAATAATTCGCACGAAAAATAATTAACTTTTATCCATTTTTCAATCCAATTCATTTGTAATTTTTGAGAAAACACAAACACACAATAAACACATTGAACCGTGATTTTAGAGAGCAGAAATCTTATTTGTTACAATTTCAACTCTGAAAAAGTTATTCATTTTTAATTTTAATATCTGTTTTTTGGAATTGTGAAGCATTTATGCTTGTTCCATAATCGCTTTCTATAGAAACACACGAAAGAAACAATTGAGATTAATTATTTCTTATTATTTCAAGTATTTTTCACATTTAATTGAATTACAACAGATATAAGGTTAATTATTATTATATCTTCTGAATTTCAAATATTTTGTTACCAAGATAGACCAAACAAATCGTTAGAAAAGGAATTTTGGATAACAATCTTTTTATTCAATAAAGCATCAAATTAGCTTATCCAAAAATTGATCTCAACCGCATTTTTATTTGATCATTTTGTTTTAACTTGTTTTTACATGTCTGATGAGAAAAATAAAAAGATAGACGAAGAATTGGATGATGAATGCGAGGAATCTTATTATTGTATTGCAGATTTTTCTCTTGAGGAAAAACCAGAGCTCAGCGAACTTCTTTTAGATGCACCTTCATTTCAGCTTCTTGTTTGAGTTATTTGATATAAATTTCGTTTTCTAGTTTAATTACAATTATATTTTATGATTTTGAAAGGGTATAGAAAGTGATAATCCAATTATTCGGTTTGTTTTGTTTCAAAATACATATTAATAATTTATTTTTTATTTTACGAGGTTAGAGTTGGCGGAAAAGCATTTATGGGAACGCACGACAAAGCAATTGGCACTAATTTGATTTTTGAAGTTAAAGATGAGACTTCATCACAAGAAAAAAAAGAAATAAATTATTTTGGGAAAGGAGAAAATGTCCTTTCTCTTAAACCGATTCAGATTGATCCAGAAGCCTTGGCGCAGCCAACAAGATGAATTCTTTGATTTTTTTTCTTTATGTGAAATGATAACTTTTATTTTGAAAATTTGGCAATTCCTATATCATATTTCAAATATTAAAATTGCTCCTATTCATTTTTCGATTTTGAATAGATTTGCTTTTGTTTCAAAATTCTGTCGATAAAGCTTGTCACGTTTACAGAATTCACACACGACTCCTTCATGCTCGTTGGGATTATATCAGACGAGTTTCGTTTAATTTGCATGTAGATGCTTCGTGATTCAGGAAGATATTGGACAGAATAAACTGATTCAAGAGGAACTGACCACTCCTGATAAACCCTATCTCTCCACCATCCGCTGATTGTTAAGCAAAACAATCGATGGGTCGTTAGCATTAGCACTCTGTCTTTTCCCATTATATCCGACACCCCAATCTTCATCCACATTATCACATCTTCGCAGCATTCCACTCTTCCAACTCTGCCCAGCCACACACCTCCCATTGATGCCCACCAATCGTACACTCCAACAGGCGCATGCCAGCCAACGAGGCGTGGAGGCCGAACACGCACACCGGCCATTCCCCGCTCTTCGCTTGCCTTGCTTCCAACTGCACCTTCAATCACTTTCGCTGTCATCGACACAACTCCAACGACTGGCTTCACCACCAATCCTGCAAGTCCTTGACCAACTCCCTTCACAAGGCCACTGATCCCATTTTTTTGTGCTTCATCCATTGGCCGGCTGACGATTCCGCTAACACCATCGGCTATGCCCTTTGTCAAAGCGCCAAATCCCTGTGAAAGTCCTTCGCCTAAATGCTAAAATAAAATAAGTTCAAAAAATAAAAGTTAAATTTGGAGTGAAAAAAGAAATTGAGCAAACTTGAGGTTTTTCTGCCATCATTCTTGATTGCTGTTTCTGATATTTTGTATCAAATGAAAGATAAGTAAGACTTTTTGAAACAGAACTTGCCATCTTCTTAAAAGAACTGAAAATTGAAGATGTGTTTTTCCTCATAGCAGCGGGAAGGCCCTTTGCACCATTTGGATTTCTGAACTTCATCCCTGCTCCTCTCCTGTCAAAGCTACTTGGATCTCCTTCAACTTTAATAATTCCTCTTCTGGGCTCGTAGAAGACATCAACAATGCTGTCTCCATCCACTCCATCCATCCCATTCCCTCCTCCAATGTTGATTCCATCTGCACTCGATGAGCCTTCGTCTCTTCTCGAAAACTTTGGTGTGGTGATTCCTTCTCCTTCAACTTCCCATCCAAACAGATTGTAATATTCTTCTTTGAAACGAGCGCTGTAGCATGTAGAGAGAGTGGACAGCAATCCGCTTGTGCTTCCGTGGAGGTTCTGAACAATGAATGAATTGATTGCAAATGGCTTTCTGTCAAAGGCAGCGACGAGAGATGTTAGGAATGACATCAATCTTGTGTTGAGATATTCTTTCATCTGAGAAAGCACCCATCCGAACGTGGTGTCGTTAACTGGGTCAAAAGTGAAGTTGACAAGGCTTGATGATGAAATTGCTGAAAATGGAGATATTTCTGAAGGAGACGTCGATGTGATTGCATCGGTTGAGGTACGATCTTTATCTCCAACTGTGCCAGTTATCGTGAATGTGAGGAACAGAAGAATTGGCTGGAGGCAAAAGAAGGAGCAAACTATTCTTTGTTGTTTGCTCATTGGCTCAGCGAGAATTCCCTCGGGCACTTGAATTGGAGAGCTGATGGATAACATTGATGCTGATGAGACAGCAGGAGAAAGAAAGAATGAATCATATTTTGAATTTCCAACTCTATAACTTGAAAGAACTGATATTTGATGCTTAATGCCCATCATCAGAACCTCAATCTCATAGAAGTACTCAAATATATCAAATAGAAATGATTCATCTGCTTTGATATCAACAGCCTGCATGAGAAAGAGAATAGAATTGAAGAACATAACTTGAGGATCCTGAGTCATATCTCTGATTGTCGAAAAAATCAACAGAGGCTTTCTTCGCTTCTCGCTGTAAGTTTGATGCATTCGAGATGAAGAATATGAAATTTGTGAATAAGATGAATCATCATAGAAGTTTCCACTCTCACAGCTAACCATCGCAAAATCATCATCTGCTGTTATTTTGTCTCTTTGTATTTTTTGCGTTCGATGAGCGCTTCCATTCCCTCCGCCGAAGCCTTCTCCCCATCCACTGCTCATTTGCTCTGAATGCCCGTCATACTCATTCAACCCTTCATCATGTTCCTCTTCTCTTCTTCCATCTATTCCACCACTTCCACTACTACCAACACTTCCATTGTCAAAGCTGTCATCGCTTCCCTTTCCATCCAGCCCGCCATTCACTGCCCTTTCAATAGCAACAGGATAAAGCGCATTAATGGCTGAGTTGTCCATCTGCATTGATGCCACGCGAAATTCAGTTCTTTGGAGAAATGCATCTTCACTCAACACAAAAGAAATTCGTTGCATCGACAAGTAAAACACTTCCCTTGGACGGCGAGTTGGAAGCGGTGGCTGAAGAAACGATAGACCCAATCCTCTTAACTGCACAGCAAATTGCATGTGATGCTCCACTGGACGACGATAAAGTTGAGAAAAGAGATGACTTGGACCTGAAGATAAAAGAAGTGAAGCAGTGTTCGAGAGGGTTGAATGAGGATGTGTGTATGAATCCGAATAATAAGAATATGGATATCGCGAGCGGAGGACACTTGATGACACAGGATTTGTTGAGATGCTGCTGTAATCTTCAAATGCTGAATCAGGAGGAGGAGATGAAACATCAGATTCATCAAGAAATGCCCAGTCTGAGTCATCTTTGCTCAGCTGCTCATTGATGATATTATCTTTTTTACTGAATTTTGAGAAATTTCTTTCATTGAACTCGTTTCCATCGATTTTAGGTATGTCTTCATTATTTCTTGAAGTGCTTTTATCAAGTGTAAAGTTTTCATCTTCATCTTCCTTTTCTATCTTTTCTTCTCTCAACTCTTCATGTGGAGTCATTGCATCATCGTTATTTCCTCTTATTCTCTTTTCCATAATAATTCTGTGAATCAGCCCACCTTTCTCGTTAATCATCAGCGGATGTGAGCTGATGTGGACAAACCTTCCTGTGACAAGTGTGTAGCACGAAACAAACACTTCCATCGTTTTGGGTGCTGTTGGAGAGAAAGAAAATCGAAGTCTGGTCGTTTGGACTGAATGAGGATTCACATTGAATTGATTGGATTCGTCTTTTGATTGAGCAGATTGGCCAAATGAATGGGTGCTTCCTTGTGATTGGATGCTTTGAGGAGAAGGGCTGAACGATAAAAGAATATGTTTCGATCGAGTGAGATCAAACCAGCCAAACGGAACTTCGCAGCAAGGAGGCACCCGAAGAGCAGTTTTTTCGACATCCTCTTGCTTTACATTGACTGCATATTCTGTCTCATTCACAAGCCACTCTCCAACATCTTCTTCCTCAGGACAAGACACACTTACAAAGACAGATCCTTCACCAACAGCTCCCTTTTGTTCAACGCGTGCCACAGTTACACAACAAAGGAGAGGTGTGCGAGGGAATTCAGGATCTGGAAGAAGGATCCAATGCTGTCCTGAACTGTTCATGTTTGCAGCACCTGACCAGAGATAGGTTGAAGTCGAAGATGATGAAGATGTTGCACGTTGAGGAGAAAGAGAAAACTGAATGAGAGCGTTGCGCGAGGAAGTGACGTTGGAAACACCAACAGAAGAAGATGACGATGATGAAGATGAGCCCATTGAAGAATTCGAAACGCTGTTCGTTCTGATAAAAGGAATGGGAACAGGAGAGAATGAAGGGACAGCAATCACAGGTGGTAGAAACGGAAGTCCGAAAGGCGCTGAGCGCGAAGGATCAACAAACTGTCTTACGAAAAGTGTTCTGTTTCTGATTCTGTTGAAAAGATTGTATCGAACAGAAATGTTGACAACACGTGAAAGAAGAAACGGGGCTGGAGCTTGATTGACAGTGACGATAGCATCACAGGCAGAAGTAGGAGAAGAGAGTGTGACAGCTGTTATGTTGAGATAGGAATCCAAGTGGATTGGAATTCGAGAAGCAGAGCTGCCAAAATGAGGCACAAGAACTTGATTGGACGAAGAGCCACTCATAAATACAGGAGATACAGAAGAGGCGAATGAAACAGAAGAAGCATAAGAAGCGACACTCGAAAGAGAAGGAGAAGGAGAACGCGGAATGAATGGAATGGCAATTGGAGGAGGAGTCAGTGTGGAGGAAGGCGAAGAGGAAGATGAATCAAATGCGATGTGCTTGATACGAACAGGCTGAAGTGGAGTGGTTTGTTTGAGAGGCTGTTGAGTTGACTGAGAAAGAGGAGAAGAAGAAGATGCATCGACTGAAGTGGAAGGAGTGTCTGAAGGAGTAACACTATTGCTCTGCGATGAGAGTGATTGCTCATTTTCAGCTGAAGTTTGATCAGAATCAGAAGGAATTTCAGAAGAAGAGGCAGAAGAAGGATAACCAGATGGTTGAGATGAAGATGGAACAAGCGAAGTGAATTCAAAAGCAGATGACGCGCGGAATGGAGTTGGAGATGAAGGAGGAGTCTGAACCAAAGAAGAAGAAGAAGAAGAGGGAGGAGAAGGAGAGGAGAAGGAGGAGGAAGATGTTGAGACTTGATTTTCCGACGAAGTGTTTGATGGAATGGTGCATAACTGAGAGACTGAAGAAGGAGATATAGAATTGCTCAGATTATTTGATGAGTTGATACGAGAAACTGAAGGAGAGAGAACAGAAGGCGATGCAAACACGGAGTTACCAGCAGAAGAAAATGAATGCGAATAGTTCAGAGGCATTTCGTCAGGTAAAAGAGGTGTTTGTGAAGAAATCGTTGAAAGAGAAGAAGGAAGCGAAGAAGAAGGAGAGGAAGATGAACACTCAGCAGAAGACAATGAAGAAGGTGTGCGTGCAGGAACCAACGGAACAATCGCCATTTTCATCAGCCCAGCCGCTGGCAATGATGCTGCAGCAGAAGCTGATGTTGTGTCGTCGATTTTCACATTTGAAGGATGGTTCGGCGGAAAAGAGAAGAAAGCAGGAAATGGTTGTGAATGAAAAGGAGACAAAGAGGTATTGCCTGCAAATTGAATGTGTTGTGAATCCGAATTTGTGATTGAGGAGATGTGAGAGAAAGGAGTATATTGAGATTGCTGCGAGGAAGAAGAAGAAGAAGAAGAAGAAGAAGATGAAGAAATTAGAGAAGAATTGCCAGTCTTTGAACCAGTTGCATGTTGCTGTTCTTTTTGTCTCTCGTGCAGCAATTTTGAGTCAAAGTCGATAAAAGCGAGTGGAATTGGAGTTCTGTTAAACACCAAAAATGGTACAAACAAAGTCAAAATGCACATTCCCTTTCGTTGGATGCTTCTCCAATGGATTGCAATGTGGCTTCTGTTTGTTGAAAATACTTCGCCTTCTCTTGTTTTGCCTGCTGAGGTTTCAGAGGCATGTTTGGGTGGATGGAAGAACACAGCTTCTGTTGTGCCCATCCACGAAGAAGGCAAAGAAGAAGAGGAAGAAGAAGACAATGTAGTGGATGAAGGAGCAAGAGGTGGTGTGAATGCAGAAGGAAGAGGAGAAACAGATGATTGGATGAGCGGCGAAGAAGGAGTGAAAGAGGGAGCAGATGTTTGCTGCTGGCTGGACTGTGAAGAAGGAAGGAAAAGCGAGAAAAGAAGTGTGGATGTGATGGGAACATGAAAGAAAGCAGCAACTCTGCCGTATGAAACGAAAGTTTGAAGTGAATCAAAAGAAGAAGAAGAAGAAATGTTTGATTGAGTTGATGTCTTTTTGACTGCTAAACCGGAAGAAGAAGAAGAAGAAGTGATGGAGGAATAAGAGGAAGAAGAAGGCTGTGAAATGGAAAGACCAACAGAAAGAGGAAGTTTATTCTGCACAATTATTGGCGGATTGATGCAAACAGCCAAAATATGAGTTGTTCTCGTTGCAAAAGAAGCCATTGATCGCATTCTTGACTGAGGCAGAAGAGAAAGAGAAGGAGCAGATGAGGAAGAGATTGGAGAAGAAGGAAGTGAGAACAACCTGTCTGTGTTGTATGTTGAGAGATCATCATCACTCAAGTCATCTTCGCTGTCTTCTGTTGAGGAAGTGCTGCTTTCACCATCTTGTTTGTCCGTCGAGCTGCAGCTTGATTGATCTGAATCACTATCTCTTTTCTCTTTTTCATTTATGTCTGAATTTTGAGACTCAGAAAGAGGTGACGGAGATTCATTAGTTGATTGCTCTTGCTCAATTTTTCTGTTTTTCTTTTTCTTTATGTATCGTTTTGTGGTTGAAGTGATATGCGAAGATGCAAATCTCACATTTGAAGATTCAATCACAGACACACAAGCAGAAAGGCTAATTGGAGGAGGTGCTTTTCTTTTATTATTTGGTTTAAAATGGAATTTGTTTGATTCACTCAAATAAAATGATTGATTAATATGTTGAGATGGAGAGGAAAACGAAGAGGATGAAGGTGAAATTGCATTTTTTGAAGAGGAAATTGAAGATGAAGAGATTTCACTCGTTTCGCAATCACTTTCTTTTTCAGTGAAATCGTTGGTTGCATAGGCAGAAATGGGGAATGTCATATTCTCTCTCATTGAAGACAGAACAAAAGGCCTGCTGTTCGGAGACCAGGAATTGAATGAAGAGAATCCTTCTTTCTTTGAACCTGAAAGCGGAAGAACTGTTGCAAGGTAGTTAGTCATGTGGATTGGAACATGCAGAAATGAATGAGGTGGAAGACGAAAGAGAGAAGAAGTGGTGCGAGTCGGGAAAGTGAAGAGAACAGATGTTGAATCGGGAGAAGAATCAGAGAAAGAAGTTGAATCTTGTATTTTTTGAGTGTAACTTTGCTCTGATGGAGGAGGAGGAGACAGAACAACCTCCAGTGGAATTGGTGTGTTGTTGTGGATGCACATTGGAGAGCTGAGAAGTAATATCCTGCGGCCAAATTCGAAAAAGCACTCAGAACGAACAACTTGCTGAGACGAGTATATTGTTTTTGTGCTATTGGAAGTTGTTCCATTGCTTCGACTTTGAAAACTGTCTGTCTCATTCATTTCATTGAATGTTGTTGAAGCATTTAAAAAGTACAGAGTAAGTGGAATAAGTTTTGGAGAGGTAACGTCGAAGTCAAATAAAACAGGATATTCAGCTCCATCGAATCGAATCAATACGACTGATTGTCCTTCTTTTGGGGGCTTTGACGAAATGGAAGTGGAAGAAAATGAAGAAGATGAAGATGAACTTTTCTGAGATGATTTCTTTTTACCTCTTTTGTTGATACGATAACGACTCGATAACTCAACTCCATCTTCACTGTCAACATCATCCGATTCATCATCAAAAGAAGGATAATTGGAGCTATAACTGCTCAATACATCGTTAATTTTTCCGTCATCTTCTGTTCTGCCCACAATTCTATTTGATCCTTTAAATCTCTCATTCTTCAGCCATTGATGTCTGGCTGTGTGGACAATTATTGGGAATTCTGAGTCAGGTGGAACATCCAGCGACGAATTGCTGTATTGATGTAGAAGATGAAGTGTGAGGCCAGTGTGATTGCGAAGGACAAATGCTGATTTGTGAGAGAGGAATTGAGATGAATGAGAAGGATGAGACATTGAAGACGAAACACTTCCAGGTAAGTTCGATGAGTCGTATGAACTGAATGAAGGCGATTGAGTCATAACGGGAAAAAAAGATGAAGAGCTATTGAGTTTATAATTAGGACTTGAAGATGTTGAATAACTGTCAGATGAATTAAGAACATTCCAGTCGAAACAATTAACCTCTTTAGAAGAGCTGTATCCATAACACTCTGAACTCAAAGAAGGAAGTTCCCGTAAAATGGATCGAATTGAGATTTTGGAATCATTCGGTTGGTGCCTTTGTTGTGTCTCTTTCCCACCAATGAAAGGCATTCCTTCGTTAAATTCCATATTGTTATTCAAATTACTATTATCATGATTGAATTTTTTCTTATTTGCTTTTCTATTTCTTTTCTTCTGTTCTTTTCTATTTCCACCAACAATTCCAGAATCAGCCAGCATCACAGCTCCTATTGAAGACACACCATCCATTTGATCTCTCGAAATATTCACATTCAAAATTGAGTCAGATTTCAAAGAACATTTCAAAGAGGGGAGAAAAGAAGGATAGCAGAGGAAAAGAACAGACGATGGCTCCAAAAAGTGCTCAAGACAGTTCAGGCGAGAATTGTAGAGGAAAAGTGAAAGAGAAGATAAGTTCAATGTTGATGAGACCTTCACAACATGCCCAGGAACAAGTGGAGAAGAGAATGAAGAGAATAGCGAAACGATCGCAGATGAAAAAGAATCCAGTGGAGAGTGAACATGAAGACGATGCTTGAGAAGCGATGAAGTTGATACAGAAGAAGCTGATTGAGGAGTTTGGACTGAAAGAGGAGTGACAGAATGAGAAAGATCGCTCAAAGACGAAGTCTGAGAAGATTTTTGAGTATTTTCATGTGTTGTCCTTTCTTTATGAGTCAAACTTAAAGAACGATCAGTACCACCACCAAGTGATTTAAATATGCTGCTCTTAGCTTTCCCTTTCAGCATTACATCGTTATGTGCTGTATGCCACAGAGAAGACGAAAGCAGAGCGATTCGCAATGAATCACACTCCATTTTAAATAAAGGTGGTGAAAAGCCTTCGTTAATATCAGCAGCAAATACAATGCTAACAGGAGTTGTGAGAGTGAAAGAGAAAGCTAAAAACACAAGTGAGCGAACAGATGATGAAGAAATGGGTCTCAATTTGCCATTCACATCATAATCAGCGTTGGTTGAAGAAGGTGGAGCAGGAGGAAGATTCTGTCTTGATGATGATGATGATAATGAAGAGGAGAAAGGTGGAGAAGGAGAAGGAGAAAGAGAAGAATATGCTGAAGCATAAGATGATTCAACAGATGAATTTGACAACGAAAAAGCGACTGATTGTCCAGATAAGGAACCAATTGAAGATGATGCGATGGAGCTGTTTTCAAAAGCGATAGATCTCAAATCATCAAAAGGATCAACAAAGGAATCAGTGTCAGAATATGAAGCAGAAGAACTTGAAGGAGAAGAAGAAAGAGGACGAAAAACATTCATGCGATCAACAAACAACAAAGGAGAATCTGAATTGAACGAATTTTTTGTTCCATCTCTCATTTCTGAATAATCGTACACTCTTTGCTTCGCCTGATCCAAAGATGACAGAGAATTCTCTTTGTTTAACATCAAAACAAAAGAATCACTTTTATTTTCGTCTTCATCTTCTCTTTTCGATAAGCTTTCCTCACCAAAAGGCAATAAAGATTTTCCATCTGTTGCATTTTTATCATTTTGGGAATCATCAACAATGTCTGAATCAGATTTTTTGTGATTCTTTCTTTCATCTTCGATTTCTTTTATGTTTTTGAATTTCTGGGTTTTTATTTCCATTTCATCATCTTCTTTCATATTTCCATCCTTTTGCATTTCTCTATCTCTATTTTCTTGTTCCATCTTCTGAAAAGCTTTCAACTGAATCTGCCTATTTATTTCCCAAGCTTCAGCAGTTTCATCAAGCTGATTGAGAAACGACAATGCAATTCTGACGTCTCTGTAAGACACACAAGCTGAAAGAGAAGAGCCAACAGAAGTTTCCACGCTGATATATGAAAGAGATGTGTAATTGCTTTCTTCTTCTTCTAATTTGAGTGAAGGAGAAGAACCTGGATCAAATAACAGTTCATCAAATTCTTCTTCTCCACTTGTATAGTTGTTTTTCGTATCCTCCACATTTGTTTTTTCATGTTGTTCAGCCTTCATTTTCTCTCCATTTTTGCTTATTGCATTCGAAATTGAAAACGATGGCGGAAAAGTTGATGGCGTTGCTGCCGGAGAACGTGAGTATGTTGGGAGAGAAGGCGTTGGATAAGAAACATTCGTCAATGAACGATTAACAAATCTGTTTTGTGTTAATTTATTTGTCATATATACACTTGACTTTGATAAAGAAGATTGAATCGAATTGTTGTTTTCTTCCATTAGATCACAGTCCGGTGAGCAAATTGTCTTGAATGGCTGAAGAGAAGTAGCATCATTTAGAATTGTGCAAAATGAAAGACTTTCCACATCAAGAAGGCTATTTTCCTTCAATTTTTGCTTTTCTTCACCAAAAATGGTTGAGTTTTGATTTGAAAACTGCACAGAAGCTGAATTCTTGTTCAATTGTGAATCATTATTATTGATGCCACATCCATTCTTTTTCCTGTTGTTTGTTTTGACGCCAGATACTGTAGTTATAACAGAAGTTGGGCCAGATATTCTATGTGGTTTTGGTGAAAGAAGAGAAAGTGGAATAAGCAGTGAATGTGGAGGAGGGAAAAATGATGAACAGAAAGCGGATGACGTAAAGTGTGGAAGAGTGTTTTTTAAAGAAATTGAATTTGTTGATGACAAATTTGGTGCATCTGACTGAAGCGGTAATTTTGAAACACATGAATTCACAGATGAATGAGGCAGTGAAGAAAGAAGAGGATGAAAGAATGATTTCTTCATTTTATCAATGTGAAATAGGTTTGGTTGACAGCGGAATAACTCTATTGAATCAGCTGTGATATCACCAAAAATGAATTGAGTAGGATAAGATTCTGTGATGAATGAAAATGTGGATACTGGCGTAGTGTTAGAAGATTGCTCCGTTGAAGATACAGTGAATGGTGATTGGCGAGTACTTGAGCTTATTGTTTTTATTTGAACTGATGAAGAAGATGGAGATGGAACAGAATTAGTGAAATTAGTGCTTGACCGCTTTGCAGCCATCATTTCTTTGACCAAATCTCGTTGAAGTTGGAAATCAAGAAAAGGATAAGTCTCTTTCAACAAAGCAATATTATTGTTGTGCTGTTTTTGAAGCCGACTTAAAGAAACAACCTCATTTTTCATCGATTCGTTTGTGCCCTTGCTTGAATAAAAATTGACACATGATTGTGCTGAATTTTGTTGAATAGTTGAAGTATTACAATGATTTTGGCTATTGTCTTTTTCATCATTAGTTTCTTCTTCTTCTTCTTCTTCTTCAAATGAGTATCGAATTGGATCTCCAACATTATTCGGCAATGCACAAATGAATGAGAGCTGACTGTTAACAGAAAGAGCCAAAGTGAAAGATGCAAATACTCTTGGATCATCCAACAAATGAACAGTTGCATCAACAAGAGACAATTTGACTCGAAAAATAGAAGGAAAGACTAAGGATTGTGGAATTCTTGAAACTGAACCTTGCTCTGTTGTATTTTTTCTTTGATGTTCTGTTTTTGGAACCAAATTAAGCGATTGTTCAGTTAATAAGTCCAACTTTGTGATATCATTGTTCATTTTGTTTAACGAACCATTTTCAGTTTTCCTTTCGGTGCTTTGCTCAAATATACTGCGATAATCCATTCTTTCGTTCATTTTTGTGGAAGATGCATTTTGATTCAGAGTTTGTTCAAACGATTCGAAATTAACATCTAATGTTGATAAAGAAGAGGCTGCTAGTTCTTCAACAGTCCGTACAAACATCGCTTTTTCAATTGAATAAAGCAAAAGCAATGGTTCTCTTTCATCGCGAATTGATTCTCGTAAATAGTTGCTTCTTTTGTTTTTCAAAGTTTTATTCATTTTAAGTTCTCTTTCTTTATCCTTCTGAATCCTTTTTGCTCTCTTTAGATAAGATTGAAATTCATTAACAATATTCGAATACAGCTCAAACACACTCATCACAAGAGGAATGTATTCAGTCAGAAAAGGAGGAGAAAGCAGAAACTGTGGAGAAATTAGTCGAAAGAAGATATCAGCGCAGCTTTTGTTGCTTTCTCGAATCACCTGAACTGTAAATGGTTTGCGAAGAAATAGATGAGACGAAATTATCGATGAATAAGTGATGAGAGAAGGAAGAGAAGGATAATCGCTGAATGATGGAAAAGAAAACATTGAAGAAGGATCTCCATTATTTTCGCTTTCTGTTTGTGAGCAACGCTCGTTTCCATTCGACTGAAAGGCAATATCGTTCCCACAGCTTTTGTTGGACTGGGTTGCGTTTGCAGCTTCGAGAGATGTTCCAGCAAGAGGATGCAGCGCCGCTATCTGTCCAAAGTGAGACAATGCATTTCTTCTTTGATAAATTGAATGTCTTGTCCTTCTTTTAGCACATGCTTTGCGGTTCAATTCTTTTCTCGTTCTTTCGCTAAAAGGTTTTTGTTTGACTTCTGAGCGATTAGCTGTTGAATTAGAAGAGCCAAATTTTGTTTGCCCGGAAGAATCTGATGTCACATTGTTGGAAAAGTTATTTTTTGAAGTTAAAGAGACTCCTCCTGACACTCTCGAATCTTCAACGGTAAAAGCATCCAACACAATTGTTGAAGCGATTGTCTTGTCCGAAAAAGAAAAGATGCATAAACGAGGCGATGCCACACGTGCCAAAGCCAAAGGATTGAAAAAAGAAGTGTCAAGAGAAGAAGAATTGCAATCAAATGAAGATGAATATTGTGATGAATGCAATGAAACACTTGAATTTTTCTTGTTGTTTTTGCCATGATGAAATGGATAACCAGAGCCAGAAATGAGAAAAGCAGTAACATCTGCAACAGTTGAGGTTAAAAGGAAACGAGGACGCAACGTTTTGCGATCGCAAACATTAAGAGGAATGATATGTTCAGAAATAAGATAAGACGAATTGTTTTCTTGTGAATTTGATGAATGAGAAGAGTGAAGATTTTTGATTGTTGGCTGATGAACAGAAAAAGTTGATTGTTTATTATCAAAAGAAGAAAATGTAGAATTTGCAGCCGAAGTTAAAGGCGTTATTTTTTGTGATTCTGGAGTGTTTAATTCATTGATAACCTGATCAATCAAAGACAACCAAGAAAACGAAGAATCAACTTTCTTTCCATTTGATGGAGATGATGATAAAGTGGAGGAAGATAAAAACGCAGGTGATTGTGAAGCAAAAGAAGAAGGAGAAGAATGAATTGATACAGATGATGAATCGAATGGTTGATTCGCTTGCATTGAAAGAGATCGAGAAACATCCAATATTTGAGCTGGCGGAGTGATTGGGGGAGAAGAATACAAAATTACTGGTGCAAATGAATGAGACAAAAGCTGATCTTCATCAGCTTCTCTATCATCATTGTCACTTTTGACAATGGCCATATCCTTTTGCACCTGACTTGATTGATCGGAAGATAAATGATCGTTAGAGAGAGAAGAAGGAAATGCAGAAGAAGGGAAAGGTGAAGCAAGAACAGAAACAGCATTGCATTTTGGA
Source organism: Monocercomonoides exilis (assembly GCF_001643675.1). NCBI lineage: Eukaryota > Preaxostyla > Oxymonadida > Polymastigidae > Monocercomonoides > Monocercomonoides exilis. Next base: position 782,443 of record NW_027150580.1, read on the forward strand.
TCGGATACAATTACTGGCCAAAAACGTGGTGTTTGTGTCAGATTGTTGGCCACGCATAAATCGATAATGTGAAGAAGAGTCAGGTCAAGTGCCATCGACACACTGGAAACAGCGATTGCAAATGTGAAAGATGGCGGAAGTTTTGAAAAGGCTGAGGAGTCAAAATAATCAAGTGGGGTTGGTGGAACAGAAAGAAGATCTGAATGACTAATGAACTTCTCGCTCTGTGGCTCAACATAATCTACTTTGCGATTTTCATCAATTTTTGCTTCATCTAATTCTTCTTTCTTTTCTTCCTCCATGCTTCCATTGCTATCCATAACATCATCCACAGGAATGAAGTCGGACTCAACAAGAGGAGAAGGAGGAGGAGAGTTGCCATTCTGTTCGTTCTGTTCAAAAGATGATGAAAACGAAGAAATTTTTGGAGATGAATAATGCGATGTTGCGGATGTTTCAGAAGAAATTGAAGGAGAACGTGGAGGAGATGGAGATTCAGATAGAACGTGTGTCATAATAAACACTGGTGGTAAAGCTTTTCTTCGAAAAACTGGTTTTTCTTCTTTGTTGTTTTCATTGGAATTTCCCTCATTTCCATTCTGTGAGTTTATTGAATCAGAATCATTCTGAACAGAACTTGAAGAAGAAAGAGTACTGTTATTTGATGTTGAATGAATTTCTTTTTCAAATGAAGATTTCATTTCGACTGAAGGTGTGATTTCTTTTGAAACTGCAGCTTCCTTCAAATGCTTTTCACGGTTTTCATCTTCTGTCTTCTTTTCCACAATATGAAATTCATGAACATTTGGATGAGACGCATATTCCAGGCACAAATGAAACACAACATCATGTGCCCTGGGAAAGCAGTTCATCAAGTTTCGAGTGTTGATTGCCATCTGCCTGCTCAAATTCTTCAACTGTTCTGGTTGATTCTTATTGTTTGTTTGACTTTCAGGAATAGTTTGAATCGTATCATCACAAACATTTGGCAAAGCAAAGACTGGTATTTCCAAATCTGATAAAAGTGGATATCTTTTCACTTTTCGACTGTTGTTGAATGTTTCTAGGGGAGTTAAAGAGCAAGTGAACACTGCATTCTTCTCAATGAGTGACTCAAGCTTGACCGATTCATATTCAACAAACGGCTTTAAAGATGGCATTACCACTCTTTCATTATTCTCTGAAATTTGTGAAGTTGTTGATGGCTTCAAAGAGGCAAATGGAAAAGTTGAATACTCTTCAGTTTCACAATTGTCAATTGTCAGTCCGTTTCCAATTCGTTCAACTTCTTCTTCATTTCTTTTGCTTTCTCTTTCGCCTTCTTCTTCATATTCATTTTCTCCTTTCAGTTTTGTTGACTGCTTCGAAGATGATAAATGAATGCAGCCTGCAGAAAGCACAATGCAATGAGGATCAGTGAAAGAAAGTGGCAGAAGAAGAATTGGAGCTTCGAGATTAACATTGATGAGTGGCCAACTGCGAATGGCTGTTGTGAAGGATTGAGAAATAAATGAAGGAGAAGAGATGGAGGAAGCCAATTCAGACGAGGCAAAATCAGAAAGAGTGGAAGTAGTTTGCGTGCTTTTTTGCTGGGAAAAATTAGAAGTTAGAAAGAAAATTGCAATTTCTTCCCAAAATCTCTTCAAAATAACAAAACGAACAGCAGAAGCAGCTCCAATAAAAGCTGATGAATATCTTCTTTGCATCAAAGCTTGCTTGAAGGCCGTTGTACTACTTTTGGAGGAATAAATGGAAAATGGAGGAAGAGGAGCAAGTGAGGTTTCAGAGGACGAAGATGAAAGTTGCATTGCTTGAGAGCCTGTACACTCTTTCACGTAACAAAAAAGCATATCAAAAGCCGGACTTGAAGAAGAATGAGAAGACGATGCAAGTATATTGGAATTGGATCCGAACGATAGCATTTGTGGATAGATGGTTCGATACTGAAATGTCGAACAAGCTTCATCTGAATAAGAAGTGGATTGATTATTTGTTGAAAATTTGCTTTTTGTTGTTGAATAATCCATTTCAGCTTCTGATTCATCGAAAATGTTCAATGACTGAAGAGAAACACCAAAGCGAGTTGTGTCTGCATCGTTCAGCATTTGGACAGAAAACGATGATAAATGGGCAGATGCAAAAGAAGTGTGACCATCTTCAATGATTTCTGGGTTGTCTTCTTTTTGTTCTTCATTTGAAATGGAATTTTCAGATGATTCACTTGTCGATGAATTATTTGGTAATGAATCTGTTTTCTGAGATTGAAACACTTCTGAAGATGAAGAAGATTGATATGAAACAAAACAAGAAGGAAGCTTCGAGTTATTCGTTCTTTGAACATTAGCATTTTCATTTTTTGGATGTTTGACATCTTTTGGTAGACGCATTTGAACAGAAAGATGGCCAAAGCGAACGCGAACAGAGGCATTTAGAGAAGAAGCGCGAGAAGATACAGACTGAATGGAAGAAGATGCCAAAGGAGGAAGAAATGAAGCCGATGCGAAATGCAATCGTGATGGATTCAGTTTCGAGAAAATTGAACTGTTTTTGCTTTCTGATTGAAGCGGATCATTCAAACGATTTGTAGATTCATCACGTTTGCTTGAAAATGAACTTCTTTTTGTTTGAGAAGAAAGAAAAGCAAAGAGAGACGAAAAAGAATGTGTCAGGTGAGTTAAAGTTGTCTTTCGAAGTGTGACAGCAGCCTGCGAAAGAAGGAAATCGAAGCAAACATGTGGATGTGTGTTTGACTTGCACGTGATGAAATGAAGAGGATCATAAAAATGCTTTTCATTAGATTCAGAAGAATAAAGATGAGTGTTTTCTGTGGATTCCTCAGAATTGCACTTTCCAGAACATATGGGTTCGATTGGTGCATCAAATGAATTGAAATGCTGAAGTGAAAATGGAACGATGGGTGAATTGCTCGAAGTGAATGACATAGCGATTTGCACAGCGGGAGGAGTGTGAAATGGATAATTGCTTGCTGATGATTTGAAATGAGATACATTTTGATCAGAAGAAGAAGAAGAAGAAGAGCGAACATGTTTTTTAGATTCGAACGAATGAATGCAATCTTTGTGAAGAGTCAGCTGAGCCAATCTCAGAGGAGGTGGAATAAAGACCATTGACGTTGAAGTATCAATTGCTGTTGAATTGCAATCACATTTTGAATTATTTTGATTTCTTTGGGGAAATACAGAATGATCGCATTCATCAGACGAAAGAAACAGACAGCGCGTTTTCGAGGAAAAATCCTCTCTTTCGTCAGCCGTTCCATTTCTTTCTCGATTCAATTTGTTTGAATTTTTCGTTCTTCCTTTCCTTTTTGCTTTTCTTCTGTCATATCCATTCTCTTCTTGCTCTTTCTCAACGTCTTCGAGCAAACGAACAGCAAAGCAAACTGGCTTTTTTTCGTCTGGTTTTTTATTGTTGAATTTTTCATTCATTTCATTAACATCATTGAGCTGCTTTCGATTCCCAGTTTGATCTTCTTTGTCGCTTTCCTTCTCTTTCATTTCCTTCTTCTTTCTTTCTCTTTCTTTTCTCTTATTCTCTTCAAGCGCATCAATGACAATGTATCTTTTCATCGAAAACTTCATTCCACCATCCGTTTTTCTTCTGGAAGCCTCAAAAGCAAAGTTGAAGATGTGTGCTTCAAGTAACTGTCTCTCTTGTGGAAGATTCAGAAACAGGAGCGATGGATCAACTGAAGATGAAACAGTGGATGTTTGATTCATTTTTGAAAGTGAGTCATTTTGGAATTTGGCTTTGTCAATCAAGAACTTATTATGCATTGCATTTAAAGAGAGAATTGCATCTTTTCTGGTGAAATTGGTCGCACCATTTCTTTGCTGAGATGTTTTATTGCGTGTCAAATTTCCATTTTCATTTTCTCCACCAAATAAACCGCCAGATGATTTTGAGAGCTGATCAAAAAACCTGTTTGTGAAACTGAAGATTCGAACAGTTAGATGCTTGACTTTTGCATCAACATACAATCTTGATACGAAGAATGACGAGAAGAAAGACTGAAGAGAAAGAATTGATGAAGAAGCAGAAGAAGAAGCTGAAAAAGATAATTGCGCAGCAAAATGTGACGAGCTTGAATTTTCGTTGCCATTTGGCCAAATCGAATGAGATGAATGAAATTTCGATAAGAAAGAGTTTTCAACTTTGTGATTCAGTTGGCTTTCTTCGGTCATCGAGTAAAGCTCTTTTTCATCTGTGGAGGATTTATTGAACATATCAACAACTTCAGATGAACGAATTATAGAGTAATTATTCTTCAACTCTTCATTCGCTTTTTCATTTACATTGTTGAATTCATCGACTTTAACATCATTTTCATCATCTTCTTTTTCATTCTCAAATCTCTTCAGAACAGAAAGCAGAATGGCTATTCTTTTGCCGCTGACCGACAGGACAACCGAAGAGATGCGAAGAAGAAGCGACTGGCGAGGACGATAAAACGAAAGAGAAGATGACAATTCATCGAGTGAAGGAAGATGTGGCTGAAGTTCTAAAACAGAAGAAGAGATATCATTTGAAGAGGAAGGTGAATGAGGTGGAGATGTTGTGGAAATAGTGAGTGGGAAAGATGAAAGAGGAGAAGGAACACTCTCAGAAGAAGCAGAAGAAGCAGAAGAAGAAGAAGAATCAGATAAAGTTGTTGCGGATGATGAAGATTGTGGATAAAAACTGAAAGAAGAAGGAAGTGAAAGAGACAAAGGCCAGAAAGGTGGGACATTTTTAGGATCTGCAAATGACTGAAGCGAATGACGAGGATTCGAAGATGGTTGTTGAATTGCTTCAGAATCTGATGATGAAGAATTAATAGGCGATGCTGTTGGCAATTCATTCAGTGCATTCTGCCTGACTTGGTGAATGCGATTTTTGAAGAGCGATACGTTCAGCGTGAGTGGATCTAAAACATCCTCCACAAAAAATGATTCATTGCCACTTTGAGAATTGCTCTCCAAGTTGGATTCCAACCAGTTCTGAAGAGAATTCGTGACAGAAACAGAAAAGTTGGACAGGTCCAGTTGAACTGTTTTCTTTCCTTTGAGCGAAGTTTTTATAATTCTTTGAGAAGAATTAAGATTGGAAGAGTTTGTATTTCTTGTGAAATACGATGATGGATATACTTTCAATCGGCATTCACCCATCTTCACAACAGCAGCGGGTGTGTTGCAGAGCCTCTCGTCTGCCGGAAACAGGAAAGAAGGAGCACGAAAATGGACGTCCATCAAAAGATGTGGAATGACATCAGAGAAAAGAGAAGTGATTTGAGAGCTGATGGAAGATGAAGACAGGAGCTCCAGTGGAAGTGCCTGGGCATCGTCAGAAACGATCAGGGAAGAAAAGGGCTGGCACAAAACAGACAGAAAAGAAGAGAGTCGCCGGATGAAAGGAAGTGAAAACACGAAAGAAGGAGAGAAGGCTGTGACTGTGAGAGTGGATGGAGGAGATGAAGATGGTGAAGAAGAAGAAGAAGAAGCTGAATTGCTTTGCTGAAATGGATTCGATGTGGAAATTGAAGTGGCAGATGAAGAAGATGATGATGATGAAGTTAAATTGGCAGAAGAGAAAGAGAGTGAGTGATTTCCTTGAGATGGATACAAGTTTGCTACAACTTCAATCAAAGTCTCGTCAGAACTTGGTGAAATAGTCAAAGAAGGAAACTTTGACTTAAGATGAGAAGACGATTGAGAATGAGACGACGAGGAGGAAGATGATGAGGAAAAAGAGGATTCTGTGGTATCAGACTCAAAAATATTAACATCAAAAGAAGAAAGAATATTCTTATTTTCGTCTTTTTCATCGTCAGCATCAGGATCGATGATGTTAAAAGAACCTACACACATTCGAACATGTGCAGATATTGTGTTTGAGAAAGCAGACGAAGGAGCAGACTCCAAATGCGCAAAAGGATTGAAAGTGTTTTGGGAAGAAGGAAGAGGAGGAGATTGAAGAGGAGGAGCAGAAGGTGAACTGTCTAATTGATTGACTGATTGCGATTGGTCTGTCGTTCTGATGAACGGGAATGAAATTGGTTGAAGACCAGTTTTTGTTGAAGTATCTTCTTCATTAAAATTGTCATTTTGTGCTTCAGCTTTATCATTTACATTAAAATTTCTATTAACTTGGCCTTCCTCATCTTCCTCCTCTTCCTCTTCCTCATCATCCTCTTCTTCCAAATCACTCATATTTTCATCTCCATTGTCAGAATTGCTTGCCATTTTTGTCTGTTCCATCCATTCAACAATCCTCAATGACGATTTAATCGGCTCTGCATACGAATTGTTGAGGCCTGTTCGGATGGATGCTGCGACAGAAATCGATTTTGAATTCAAAATAACAACAGGACGAAGATAAAGCTTTGAGTGAGAATTTTGTTGACCGTTTGAAAAAGAAGAGATGAGATTAGGATTTGAAGAAGAAGAGGCAGAAGAAGATTCTTGATATGAGTCAACAGCAGATGAAGCAGATGAGAAAGGGAAAGTTTGAACAGAAGAATCGCTAATGCTATCATCGTAATTAGTATTTGCCAAAGAAGATGGCAAATGTGTTTCGGACACAAAAGATGAGGAAGAAGAAAGGTTAGATGCTTCAGCTGTATCAGGTTCGTTTTCAGGCTCAATGATTTGTGCACCAACAGCATTGTCTTCATCAATTGTAAGAATTGGTATGTTGATTGAGCTCACATTGTTTGAATTAGCCTGAATGTGTGCAATTGATACAGGTGGGGCTGTTGATCGCGTGAATGAATTTGAACTGTGTTCTGAAGAATTCAATACTGAACTTGAAGTTTCATTCGAATCAGTTCCATTTTGATGTTTTGTAGAATCTGATGGATCTGACGATGAATCAATTGAAAATGAAGTGAATGGAAAAGAGGTATCTTCAATTTCATTTTCATTGTTACTGGCAGCATTATTCTCAACTGAACTTTGTGAAGGCTCTTCTGTTGGATAGAATGGAATGTTTGGCAAAGTTAATGCTTCAATAGAATGACGTGTCTCAGACAATGAAGAATCGTTATTTAATGAAATGAATGGAATTGAAACTGGTTGAAATGGCTTTGTTGAAGAAGGTGAATGCTGTTCTTGCGAAGAAGAAGAAGTTGTTGTTGTTGAAGAGGAAGAGGAAGAAGAAGATGGCATAGATGAAGGCAGAGTTGATGATGATGTTTTTGGTAGCAATGTCTCAGGCTCAGAAGAGGAGGCAGTTGTGACTGTCAAATTCCCATCATTCGTCTGAGTTTTTGTTTCATTCAACTCTTTTTTCTTTTTCCGAGGTGAATAAACATCTGCCAAAATGAGAGCGAATTGAGGCACATTCAGCTGGACTGAAATTAATTCTCTGTCAATCGGCTCATCTGGCTGCGCAGATAAACCAGCAGAAGAATTTCTGAAGTTGTCACGTGCTTCTTTTAATCTCAAATCCTTCTTTTGTTCTTTCGCTCTCTTTGCTCTCTCTCTTTCCTTCTCTCTTTCCTTCTCCACCTCTTCCCACCCGAGCAAGTCCAGCACCATCTTCATCTGCTTCTTCTCCAGTACTCCGCCTTCCACCATCCCCAGCAGTGAAAACCCGCTTTCCCTCTCTCTCACCTTCCACCTCGTCCCCTTCACCAGCTCCTCTGCCTGCGCAAGCATCCTCCTCTCTCCCGGCGCCTGCCTCATTTCCTCGTCGCACCACCGCCGAAACAGAAGAATAGCCTCCATGTCGTATCTGTGCTCGATTTCAGTCAAAAGAGGCGAATATGAGACACTTTTGTGCAGTTGCAGAGTTGAAACAGAAGGAAGAGAAAAAGCTCCCGAAGAATTTGAAGAGCCCAACATCGCCTTCAGCCTGGCTTCTTTCTCTTTCTCTCTTTCTTTCTCCTTTTCTCTGTTTTTCTCTGACTCCAGCCGCATTCTCAGCGCCTTTTGTGCTACAAACCCCTGCATAATCTCGTGTTTTCTCACAGCAATGTAAAGTTTCCTGTCTTTTCTTCGCTGTCCCATCGCATCCCAGCTGAAAGAAGCACGCCGAACACGCACAATTTGCAGGATGCAGTCACACAACAGCCGCCAGCGCTGTTTGGCTTGTGAGGAAACACGAAAGGAGCTGGTTGATTGCAAGCTTGGGTTGGAAAATATGGAACTTTGATTTGACTGAGAAGGAGAAGAGGATGAGGAAGAAGATGGAAAGGCGATTGAGGACTTGAGAAGAAGAGGCCAATGAGTAGCAGCGGCCGATGATGTGAATGAAGATAGAGAATTCATTGCAACAGAAGAGGAGGAAGAGGAAGAAGAAAAAGACGAAGAAGGATTAGTTGACTCAAAAGAAGTGCCAAATGGAGTAGGATATGTGCTGTTAAATTCAGCATGTGGAAGAGGAACCCTCTTTCTTTCATTCAGTTTCTTGTCAACAAGAACAGAATACTTTGCAATGGCATCAGTTGTCTCGTCAACAAACCACAAGGAACGAAGAATGTTTGCCGCAGTGACCATCGCAGGCGGATGGAGCAGAACAGAAATCGGCTTCACCTGAAATTGTTCGGTTGGCTGAGATGAAGATGAAAGTGAAGAAGAAGAAAAAGAACTGGAAAAAAGAGGAGAAAGTGTTGGAGAAGGTGATGGTGAATGAGGAAATGGACTTGAAGGAATAACCGCAGAAAAAGAAGAAGAAGAAGAGGTGCTCAAAGACTGTTGTGGAGCTGAATTTGCGTGGGACATGGACAAGCGAAGGTCAAGATGTGTTTCTGAACCTCCAAGAATTGGATGAAGAAAATCCATTGATAGCGAAATTGTCGTGTTCTTGACAAGGCACGTGGACGGGTAAGAACAACGAGATGACTCATCATTTCCCAATCTAGATTTGTTTGCTTGAAAAGCATTCAGCGTTATTCTGTTTGAAGTTTCATTTGAGCTTTTTGGCTGAACAGTCTGAATTGATTTGTGACGAGGGTTGTTGCATGTGTGAATGAGCGCAGGGAGCCGAAACCACTCCAGAGAAATGTCATGCAGCGTCAGCTTCTTAAACACACCACGAGATCTGACTGAGGGAACAAGGACGGGCTGGCCTGTCGCTGGATTGATTGAATGGAGCTCAATTATTGGAATAGTGAACAAAAACGAGCCTGTCTCTCCTTTATCAGCAATTGGATCATCTATTCGAAAAGATACGTCTTCTATGCTTATTTGAAAACGATTTATGCTTTGGAGAATTACAAAAATCTCAGCATTTTCATCTCCTTTTCCACTATCATTTGTTGTATCTCTTGTTTCAAGCATTTGCGTAAGAATCGCCAAAAAATTGCTTGGCTCAAAGAAAAAATCTTCCAGCTGTTTTTCCTTAAGAGTTTCCTGCGTTTTTATTTGATTGATCTTTGCTTTCAAATCAAACTAATTTTTTGTTAATAAATCTTCATAAATAAATCTTTATAAAATAATACCTGTTTAAGCTCTGTCACAATAACTACATTTGAAATTCTAAGAGATATAGGCTTTTGTGTTGATTTGAAAATATCTATTTGAAGACAAATTTTTCCAATCGAAACTGAACAATACAAAATATAACTTATATTTCATCTCTAAATCGATAACAAAAAAGCGCACATTGTTTTATGTTAATTCCGGGGAACATGTGGTTAAATGCATTTTGTTTCAATTTCAAATTTTGTAAAACAATTTCTCCAGCAGTCACGTCATCTCCAAATGATTGAGAATCAATTCCCACAAAATATTGCGAGAGTTTGGACTTTATTGCAGAAGCAATTGCTTTTGAAATAAATCTTCGTACAGTGTCCATTATGGATTCTCAATTCTCAGCAGCTTCACTTGGATAATGACCTCCGAATGTTTTGAAAAATTTGTTATGGTTATTTGCGATTAGTAAAATTGATAATTTTCAAGATTAATGCACTTGCACGAAATAAAAAACCTTAAATCAAAAAAATAATTTCTGAGATGCAATTTTTGTGATGTATTCAGAAAATATCTCTTTGAATTACTCGTTTGAAACAATAATTGCAAAAAATCTTTTTTCACATAATGTTTTAATTCGTATTTAAACGGAAAATGTGAATTCTGAATGAATGCTTTGAAAATAAATTCATTCTAATACATCTAATGAATCAGCATTTTGCATTCAAAAAAATACATACAAAAATTAATAATCATTTTCTAAAAACAGTTTTCTTTAAACTTGCCAAAAAGTGTAGTGAATGTTCAATGAAATGGGTGGTATGTTTGTAACTAACGTGTATATCACATATCTACTTTGTAGCTGGGAACTTGACAGCAATCGGAGGAACCTCCACATCCTTCTCAATATCATCCATATCTGAGCAAGTCAAAATCAGAGTAACTTCTGATGTTCCTGGCTCAAGCACCTTGTTAATAACATCTTTTATGCATTCAGACAATTTCTGAGACAATCTCATCTTCTTCTTTGCTTCTGGTGCCATCTGCATGAACAATATTCCTGTTCCAAAGCATACCATATCGACTGACCATCTTTTCTCATTCTGCACTCGCTCAATGACTTCGTTCAATGTTGGCTCATGATCATATTCAAGATTGATTTTGTCCCACACAGTGAATGCTGAGTCAGCTGACAGCTTGGCTGCACGGATCGGAGACGAATATGTGAATATGTTGATTGCCAGATTCACAAACCAATTCCTGTAGTTGTCAATGCTCTTCTCTTTTCTTGCAAGAGAAAGAAGATCAAAGCAAGTGAGACCCGAGATCAATGATGTTGTTGTTGCTATTGCTGGAATGATCTTCCCAGAAATCTGTTTGATTCGCGAGCGATCGGCTGTTGGGATGCCATAGTTGATGGCTCGGAGATTAGCTCCAGCGGTGATAAAGTCAATGTGATGATTTGTGTCATCGTCTTTCTCAAACTCTATTGACTGAACAGAAATCGCTTTGAGTTGACTTCCTGATGGAAGATCATTCACCATCTGCTGGAACACTTTTTCCTCGCTTTCTCTTTCCTTATTGAGCGACTGTTCCATCTCTTCTTCGCTCGACGGCTCAACTTCCATCGCACCAACTTTGCTTTCATCAAACGAAGATTCTGTTGAAGATGATGCGCCATCAGAAAGTGCTGCAGATGATTTCCCAGCTTGTCCGTCCATATCGATTGATATTCCCTGGCGAGGCACAAATGGAGGAGGAACAACACCAGCTGCTATTTCAGCCACAGCCTTCATGTCCATCTCTCCTCCTTCTCCAGCGCCTTCCACGGTGATCGAATAGTTCTGAGCTCGGATGAATGCAGCAGAAGCGACAAACTCAATGTGCATCGGATTTGCCTTGTCAAATGTCAATGGTGTGGGCATTCTTTTGTGTCCAGACCAGAACAGTTCTCCGCCAGTTGTTGTGGCATCAGCTGGGAAGTTGAACAGGAGTTGTTTGATCTGGTTGGTGAAAATCTGCTCAAACAGCATTCTTCCCCAGACAACGCAATCTTTCCAGCATTTCGGCCTTTCGGCTAATAAGTTTTTGTTCAGATTCTCGATTGTAAATAGGCGGTTGGATGGATTAATTCTCAATCTTTCCAAATAGGCAGAAGGATTTCGTATGTATGACGCTGCATCTGCTGGCTGCTCTGTAAAGAGCTCCACAAACATTCCTCTTATAAACTCAATTGTATGCTCAATCAAATATGGCAAATTCTTCACTGTGCACATGGCAATATCCTTTTCTGGTGGATCTGGCGATGCACCGTAATTTTCGGTCAGATAAGGCACAACTGTTTGTGTGTTACCTTTTGTTCCCAAAGTGCCGCATTCGAGAAGCGATTTGCGGTAGTTCACACACTGCCCATCAACGTACAGCCTTGAAGGCACATTATCCAAGGCATTTGCAACTCCATCAAGAGACTCCCAGAATTCTGAGTTGAATGTTGTTTCAGTGTCTAGGCCGACTTTTTCTGTGAGCGCTTTGATTTTGATGTTCGGATTGATCAGCTTCACAGCCACAGCAGCTCTTTCAGACTTTGGATGACCAATGTCTCTTGCCCTGAACAGAAACTGTCTGCTCAAGTTGGAGATTTCTATGTTGTCCATATCAGTCACTGTAATTAATCCTTTTTCTCCGCATGCAACACCCATCAGTGCGTAATTTTTCAGTGCTTCGCATCCTATTGCACCTGCTCCAACGAGGAAATAATTCAAATTTCCCAGCTTCTTCTGCATTTCATTGCCAAAAATGGCAATCTGTCCGTCGTATCTGCATCCTCTTGGTGCAGCATCGGCCTCAGTTGGCAGATGCTCTGGGTCTAAGCACTGTGAATGATCGAGATACAGCCACTGAGTGAGGGGCATTAATTTGTTTGTCACTGCTTTTACCACTTCCTGTCCGACAATGCCTCCAACAGCAGACGAAACAGGCGCACAACTTCCAGCGCAAACTCTTCCGAATAATGTGGCAATCTCCTTGTCAAACGGAACCTTGTTAGAAGCCTCCTGTTCTTCTTCTTTTCCAAATATTTCTTCGTGTTTGTGCGAAGCAATCTTTACAAATTCCTCTGTTTCCTTTTCGCTGTGTGGAATTGGTGCTCTTCCTCCGTTCTTCTGTCTAAACTCGTCTAAAGCAAAAAAGCATGAATGAATCGTTTCACTACGCTTGTCGTGCATCATGTCTCCGTTGTAGACAATTTCTGGCTTCTTTTGCTGCTGCTCGTACGGCTTGTGTGTAACTTTCGTTGGCATCTTCACCTCTGTCACATATCCATTCTTCACATATTCACCAAATTTGGTTGCGTCAATTTCGACCTTGAATTTTGTCTTTGAAACAAATTGCACTTTTGCTGGCGGAAGATCGTTTATTTCCGTCATTCCTTCCACAAGTGAAAATTGAACAAAATCTTCATCAGAAAAATCATGTATTTCTCCATCAACAACAGATACAACAGCTGGGTTGGTATTTGAAACTCCTTCTATTGCAACCATTTTCACTCTTTCTCCTGTTTGATCTGTAACATTGTGCTCTGATCCGACATCAATGAATATTCTGGAGAAAAGTCCCGAAATATCCGCGATCATAAATTTTATTTCATGCTTTCTGCATATTGCGCTAATTCTTTGTATTTCTGATTCAGATGCATTGCAAAGAACGACAACTTTGTATTTTGAAATTGTTTCTTCGGTCAAAGCATTTGTAACTAATTCAACTTGAACATATTCATTAAGTTCAGCAAGCTTTTTAACGCATTGTTCAGCTCTATTCTTTCCAATATCTGCTTCAGTAAGGTAAAATTGAGTTGAAAGATCTTCAATTTTTGTCAAGCAAGTGTCGTGCACAGCCACAATATGAATTCCAGATAAAATTACATTTTTTGCTAATTTTTATTTCAAAATAAAGTATTTCTATAAACAAAAGAAAAGAAGGAAATGCCCAAACCAATTTCGACTCCAACTCCGTTCATTCCAGATATAAGCACAGAACTTGTAGAAATTTTTTGCATTGCATCCAAACTGAATTTATAAAAAGTTTAGCAAAAACAAATAGGAAATAAATCTTTGTAAAAATTAATTTCTATATAGTTAATTCTTACCCAAATGTGTGTATCTGCCGATCATATCTCTGAAGCTGTTTATTGGAATTCATTTTTTCGAAAAGTAAATAATGGTCACCTGGTATTCAAATCCACAACACTCGATATTTTTCGTTTTTTGTTGAAACCTTGAATGTTTAACAGTCTGTACATTCACACGAATCATTCTTAATATTTCAGAAGCAACCACAACCGTAATATTTTTTGAATCAATAATAATTCTTAATTATGTTGTTTTCGAAAGTAAATGAAAATTTTAAGTCATGTGACATTGCTTTCGTTAAACAATATTTATTAGAATTATTGGAATTGCAACTTTGTGACCGATGTGCCTTATGTTTTTTGAATATTCGTGATAATGAAGTTATTTTTAAAGAAAACACTGTATGCGTATTTTTGTGAATAATAATTCGAACAACGTTTATAAACCAATTGATTAAAGGAATTGAGAACGTTATTTAACGATTTACTTCTTTCTTTCGGAGTGAATGATCAAAAAGACAGAAAAGATGACCGTTGTGTTGATATTTGATTTTCTAGCAGCTGAAATGTTTAATGTTATTTTTTCTTTTAGGTGCATGTAGGTGTTGCTTGGGTATTTTACCTCAAATGACCAAAGAAGTTGTATTTCCGAAATTGTTTCATTCTTTAAAAAGGGATATTGAAGGTTATGATAAGGTCTGAGGAAAATGTTTTTCATTAAAAATTAAAGAGTTGTTCATTTTTCATTATTATATCTATAAAGTGGCCAACATTTTCGGTTAGTTTTTATCTTCCGAATACATTCGTTCTAAGACAGTTATGCTTGACAATTTACTTGAAAGAAAAATTTGGAAAGCAATTGTGTGATTTGCTTGGTATTCTTGGCCAAGAAAATTGGAGTACATTTGCAGGAGATGTTAGAGATGTTGGAAGAAACATGTTTATAAATACAATTGAAAGCGGATTAGAAAAGCAGCACGATTCTTCTTCTCCTTTTCACATTGCTGTAAATTTTGATTTTTCAAACTGTTTCACAAGCGTTGTTGAGCCAAAGGTGACATCTGCAGTTGAAAGTCCTGGAACTTCTTCTATGCCATCATCAACGACGTCAACTTCATCCTCAACTTCACCAATTTCACTTTCAACTTCCATTTCATCACATTCATCTCAAATCATCTCGAAGAAAAATGCAATCATTTATGCACCTCTTTTGCACGAATTCGATTTTCTTGTTAGCGAAGCAGCTCTTCAGCAGAGGCGCCATCAGTTGCATCGACAGCGTCGAGCAGAGATGTGGAAGAAAAGAACGGAGGAGAATCAGAAGAGAAAAGAGGAGTGCAGAAAAGAATATTTGCAGAGGAAAAAAAGAAGCGAGGAAACAAAAGATGAGCCGAAGGAGAGCTGCTCTAATGACTTGTGTGAGAAAGATGAGGACGAATCAAAGCAGATGATGTTGCTTGCAGAAGAGGGGAAACAGAAGAAAGACCCGATGAGCACATCCTCAAAACGACCATCATCAACCTTAGAAAAGGATGAAATAACAAACGAAGATGATATTTCTTTAAAAGACAGCTCTCATTTGAATGTCTCATCTTTTAGCCATGTTGACAACAAAGCTTATGCCAAAATGGATGAGCAGCTTCTAACAAACAACACATTAAAAGAAATTCTTACAAAACCACCTGTTGAAGTGTTGAAAGAGTATGCACTCTTTTTTTGGGTGAAAAACTGATGTATTCTTTTTTCAACCCATTTGTATTTTTTCTTTCTTTCTTTCTTTCTTTCTTTCTTTCTTTCTTTCTTCTTTATTTTTTTCTGACAAACGTTATCATTTTTACACTTTTTCTTTTTTCTTTTTTTATTTTTGAATTGATAAAAAAACAGACACTCATATATCCCTCCACCAATACTGTCAGTTGAAAGTGCATTGCCTTCTGTTATGATTCGAGTAACGCACGACTCTGTTCTTGTTGGAGGAAACTATTTAAAGTTTAGCAGAATCTTACCTCAGACTCCATGGACAGTTGAAGAGCAGGAAGATGTTGATGTGTCAGCCAAAAAACTGCCATCTGCCCCTCATTCGCTCAGTGCTTCGTCTTTCTGCAGTGTGAAAGATGTTGAACGTACTGAAACAAAAGACAACCAGGTTGATGGATTGAAAGATAATTCTTATCAATTTGAAGATGATAAATCAACTAAGAAAATGACTTCTGATGAAAGAGAATCAATCAAAGATAGCTGCACATCTGTAACAATTGAAGCAGTTCAAGAAAAAGATACAAAAAGCCAAAAAGATGACAGTGCTGCATTGAATGAGGCTCCTTCTTCTCAGCAGGAATCACTCAAATCAGCAGTCAAAGCGCCTCGGTATGCATCTTGTGTGCAAGATGAGATAGGCGAGGATATTGTCAAGCTTTTCAGGGGAGAAAAATCTCTGTTCCATTCGGCCGGAAGAGAAGATGTTGATGTGAGGATGCTGGGAAATGGAAGACCATTTGTAATTGAAGTGGTTTGTTTATTTTGAAGAGAAAATGAATTTTCAGATTTTCTTTTCTCCTGTTTTTTGTTATTTCTTTTGGTTGCGATAATTAAAATTATTCGAAGTCGTTTTTTGCTTTATTCTTTGATAATTTTTCTCTCTTTTTTCTTCATTATTCAATTGTTTGGTTATTTATGTTTATTTTTTTTTTTAATTCAAAGATCAATCCAAAATGTCCTCTACGCACTCAAGACGAACTGAAAAGTGTTGAAGATGAGATTAATCACAAAAAAGACGTAATCCAAATCAGAAATCTCCATATTGTTTCAAAGTATTGATGAATTTTTTTGCTGATGAATATTTTATCTTATTTTTCTTTTATTTTTCAGAGATGAATTTCAGCACTTGAAGGAAGGAGAAAATCAAAAGAGAAAAGTTTACTCCGCAGTTGTGTGGACTGAGGCCCCACAGACACCTGAAAGATTGGTGTGCTTGTTAATATTTAAAGTTGTTTCAAGATTTGAATTGTATGCTTGTTGAAATAGAGACAATTGATAGACACAACAGAAGATGTTTTGGTGAAACAGCTGACTCCACTTCGTGTTCTCCACAGACGTAGCCTGGCTGAGCGTGAAAAAGTTATTCATTCAATGAAAACCTTTTTTATTTCTCCACATTACTTCATTCTCCATTTGGAGACTTCTGCAGGAACTTATGTGAAAGAATTTGTTCATGGAGATATGGGAAGAACTCAACCAAACATTGGAGGGTTGCTTTCTTGTGATGCTGATATTCTTCAGTTGGATGTGTTGGAGTTGAAATGGGATAATGAAACAAAAGAGAAGTGAAGAATTTATCTTTCTTTTTTTATTTTTTTTACTCAAAGCTCCTTTCCAGGAAAATTCAATTTCTGAAATCTCAATTAAAACTTTTTTTGAAGTTTTCTGAAAATAAAAGTCTGTTTTTCATTTGGATCAAATAAATAATGAAAAGCCTGAATGTAAGAACAAAGCGTGTTCAAAAAACACGGATGACGTGTGAAAAATAGTAAGTTAAAACAAAAAATCAATGCAACAAAGTCAAAATGAACGATCAATGCTTTTTAGTTGAAGACTTCTTTTTGGTATCCTTTGCCTTCTTTGCCTTTGGCTTGGATTTTGTTGCTTTCTTTTTGTTAGCTTTTGGCTTTGAAGATTTCTTTGAGCTTTTTGCCTTCTTTGACTTTTGTCCGCTTGACTTTGTCTTCTTTGTTTCCTTCTTAGCCTTCTTTGATTGTTTCTTTGGCTTCTTTTCTCCTTTTGCCTTTTTAACAGTCTTCTTTGCTTTCTTTGCCTTTGGCTTCAGAGCGATCTTTCCTTTTTCTGTCAGCAGATAAGACATTTTATGCTTCTTCAAAATGCCAGCAGCTACCATTTGTCTGAGTTGAATTTTCAATTGGTTAGCAAGAAAAACAACTTCAATGTCTTCGTGCTCCTTAAGAATCTGGTTTCCAATGGCAACGTTGCTGCTTCCAGTTCTCTCCTTCAAGGCTGCAATTGCTTCAATGATGTATTTTCTCACAGGAACGCTTTTAGAACTCTTTTCTTTTCCAGTCATGTTTTATAAACAATTATTTACACCACATATTAAAAACGGCCTATATATATATACAATATTATAAACCGATCATTTGATCTTTTTTATCACACAAAAATGAAATATGTAGTATATACTTTATGATCATCCAAAATCCAGAAATTTTTGTTATGTGTGAGAAGATAAATGATTTGAGAATTATTTTCTTGAAACGAATCATATTATCAAATTGAGAATTTTTTCATTTCAATAGCTATCAATTATTACTATTGCTGTTTTTTTTGAGAAAAGTTTACAATCATAAAAATCCATATTCAAAATTCCTCAAAAAAATAAATCTATTATATTAATTGCAATTTCTTTTCACTTTTGAAATAAATATTTTTTGAAACTTATATTGTATTTTCCAAGGATATCAAATCAGTTTGAATTTATTGTTTGCGAAAGAAATGAATATCCTTTTTATTGTGTGTGAAAAAAAAATATATCAATCAGCATTTAATATAACATATCAAACAGAATCAAGAAATACGGTGCAGTGATTATCATATATAATTAAGGAGTGATAACCATTTTTTTGCAATTTATTCAGACCCAAAAACAATTTCAAAGAATAAATATCAATCTAAAAAATGTTCATGTTAGATGTTTAAATGTCATATTATCCATTTTTGTACAAACATTTCCATTGAAATAGCAGTCTTATACTTATTTCAGCATTATCTCTTCTTTAAATTTAAAATTTCACTCGATGCTTGATAAACATTTTTCTATCAAAAATGAACATTTTTCAACAGCCAACAACTTAAATCACTGTTTATTTCCAATAGAAATAATTGTTCTTCTTATTATATTCTTTTCAGCTTCATCTTTATTGTTGGATGTATTTCAAACATATAAAATGTTTGTCTTTCTAACAATGAAGAAAACTTTCCTTTTTGATTTTCGAAGTTCTGATTTTTGTCTATTTCCTTAGAAAGTCATTTGCTTCACTTCAAATTATTTGAAGAAATCTCTTTAACGTTTTTCAATACTCAACGATGAACTCATGACTACTATCGAATCCGAACAATTATCTCAAGTTGTTATGCGCAAACAAACAGCGAATAAAATTAATTTTCAGTAATCTTAGCTTATAAATTCATCGAAAGTTCGGAACGAAATGTACATTCTGATTTGTCTCATATGCAAGAAAAAACCATCAATCTTCATTTCTTTTCAACTGTTCTTCGGTTGACTTCAGTTTTGATTCTTCAAATTCTGTAACTTCAAATTGAAGGAAATGCAAATCCATAATAATTGTATTATCATTTTCTCATTCATAATTTCAACTTTCAAGAAGATTTCTCAAGATGACTGATTGTTAAAATTGCAAGGTTGAATTGTGAATTGTATTTTTTGAATGGTTACGAAAACTCATCCAATCTGAATACTTTTGAAACTAACTGATAGTGCAAACGTGCAGATGCATTTATGATTAAAATTATTCATGAACTTCGCAGGTGAGAATGTTTCCTTGTTTCTTTGTTCAAAACAAACGATTTTAAAGAAAAGAAACGAAATCACAATTCAATTAGAATCAAATTGTGATTTCTGGAAATAAATAGGGGCACAGCGTTCAGTTGAATGTTTTTTGTTCAAATTTGTCTTCCTTCATATAAATGCTAAAAAGTTCATTTCTCTTACGAATTGCAAAGTGACAGAAATGCAATTTTGCGATAAACATTTAATCAATTCTTCATTCCCAAACACAATCACATCCTTCA
Organism: Monocercomonoides exilis; assembly: GCF_001643675.1. Taxonomy (NCBI): domain Eukaryota; phylum Preaxostyla; order Oxymonadida; family Polymastigidae; genus Monocercomonoides; species Monocercomonoides exilis. The sequence goes on from NW_027150580.1 coordinate 801,802, forward strand.
TTATCTACAATTACTTTTTCTCATTTATTCACATATGTGTGCTAATTTAATATTTGCTTGTTGAATTTCGTCACCATAATTTTATGAATAGCCACTTTTGCTGCCAATTCATTAAACACAAAAATTTTCTTTAACCTCTATTTTTTTCCTGATTAGATAAGAAATTTCAAAAAAACAAATCGTCTCAAAAGTACATTTTTGTTATCATTGAGTTCTTTGATAAAATTCTTTTCGATGGGGATGTAAAGCATTTTTGAATTTGAATCAATAATTTCATAATTGTCAAATGAACAGCTGAAAACAAAACAATTATTAAATAAAAGAAAAAGGAATATCGCATTACGTCAATTGATAAATTTTCGATTCTAAATGTTTTTCTTTCAAATTCTGTCAAACTCTTTTCACTGCTTTGTAATAAAACACAATGAAAATAAGTTTTCAGAAAAGTCGATGAATGTGAAAAACAAAGTTTTGTTCATTTTTATTCGTTTCAAGTTTATCAATGCGTTAGTAAAATGTTTAAATTAACTCACAATGAAATTCAAAGTTATGCTTGTTATTTTTGAAAGCGATCTAACCCTTTTTATAACCAGTCAGATAATTATTGGAAATCTTTTGAAAAAATAGATGTCGTTTGTTTTCAGGAGATTTATATAAAACTAGACAATATCTTTATTTTTTTCAAATTAATTCCAATATAATTAACGATTTGTAGAGGCCCTGTCACATTATCAGAAAAAATTGACGCTCACAACGATGTTGTTGAAGGGTTAAAGCGTCTTTATCGCGAAAAAATAGTTCCATTGGAAGAGTCATGTCAATTTCACATGTTTCACAGGTTCAAACGTTTTGATTTAAGATTTGAAGTTAAAAAATGAAAATATTTTTTGCAGTCATCCATTGAGGGACAGTGATTTTGATGCAAATCCAATGGTTATGCTCATAGGTTTGAAATCGTTTTTCTTTGTAATCTGGTTAAACATTGAAATTTTCTTTTGTTTTCAGGTCAGTACTCTGTTGGAAAGGTATTGAAAACTGTTATAAAAAACTTTTTCAAAGCATTTTCCGAATTCAGACATCGTTTATAGAATATCTCTTAGGAAGGAGTTATCCTGGAATGATGATTGGGTATTTTTATTTTTATTCAATTTAATTTTTTTGTTTGCAAAAATTTTGAAATTTTGAATCATTCATAGTCCTGAACCAACAACAGATAAATTTGTGGCTGTTTATTACGGAGAAGAAGATAATATTATTCCTGGGTATGTTCAAAATTTTTTATGTTTTCTCATTTTCTTTCTGTTCAGAAACACGGCATCAATGCATTCATCGTTTCCTTTTCAGCAACTTGATCGATTTGGTTCAGCGTTTTTAACAAGATTCAATGTGTCTACTTGCAACTCTGATTTTTTGAAGTCAATTACCCTCATTGACACACCTGGTGTTTTGAGTGGGGAAAGGGAGAGGGTTGGGCGCGCATATAACTTTCGTTCGGTGGTTGAGTGGTTTGCTGTGCGTTGCGATCTCATATTGCTTCTGTTTGATGCCAACAAGCTGGACATCTCCGATGAGTTCCGAGATGTGATCAACGGGCTGCGGGGCAATGAGGACAAGATCCGCGTGATTTTGAACAAAGCAGACACTCTCTCCACTCAGAATCTGATGAGAGTCTACGGTGCTTTGCTCTGGTCTCTGTCGCGTGTGTTTATGACCCCCGAGAATGTGCGTGTGTACATCGGGTCTTTTTGGAACCAGCCGCTGAAGACGGTCGAGCTGGAGAACTTGTTCCACAGAGAGATGGACGATCTTCTGAAGGAGCTTGGCGGGCTGCCTCGTGTGGCAGCACAGCGCAAAGTGAACGAGGTTGTGAAGAGAACGAAGCTGTCGAGGGCAATCGCTGCACTCACAACTTATCTGAAGGAAGAGATGACATTCTTCGGGAAAGAGAAGAAGAAGGCTGAGGTTTAGGAATTTTGTTTTTGTTTCATTGTAAAGTTTAAACTTTGAAATTTTGATTATATTTATTGTAAATCGAATCGTGTTTGTTGTTTTAATGATGGGTGAAATATGTTTGTTTTGGCATGTGCAGTTAATCGCAAATCTGCCCTCAATTTACACTCGCCTTTCGTTGCAATATGGTTTTTCCATTGGTGATTTTCCTCCAGTTGATGCAATGAGGATGCGTCTTCAGCATTTGGATTTTGACAAATTCCGAAAGATTCCAATCAAAATGTTCGAAGCAGTCAATCAGGTTTCTATGCATTGCTCCATTTATTTTGTTGTTCAGCTGTTTTATTCTTAAATTCAAATTTCAATTTTCTTGTATTTTATTTTATATTATTTTATTTTTTATTTAACTAAAACCAAAATTTGACAATATCACTTTGTGTCGATTTTCTTTCTCAAAGGCGCTGACTGAAACGCTTCCGCAGCATCTGCAGTTGCTGCAGCCATCTGTTGCTGACTCATACATCAATCCATTTGAGTTGGAAGCGAAGTATGGCGAGATATGGCAGGTGACGCCAAAAGAGGCAGAAAAATACAAGAAGCTGTTTTTGACAACAGGAGGAGTGAATCTTTCGCATTGCTACGTCACTTTTGGAGAGGGCGGGCAGCAGAACGACGCGTCAGCTGCATCTCATCCGCCCTCTGCAAACAAACATGATCCTCTTTGGGATCTGTTTCTGACTGGCGAGCAGCTGAAGCCTGTGTTTGCGAAGAGCGGGGTGGATTCGAGATTTTTGCGGGAGCTGTGGCGCCTGGCAGACACAGATAAGGACGAAAAGCTGTCGTTTGATGAGTTTGTGATTGCGATGCATTTGCTGAAGATGGCTAAACAGACGAATGGCCAGCTTCCTCTTTCGCTTCCGTTGGAATTCGTGCAGCGGGTGAGGAAAGAGTACGGACTGAAATCGAGATTTGAAGAGCAGGAGAAAGAGAGAGAAAGAAAGAGAGAGGTGAAAAGAGCAGAGCTGCTCGAGAAAGAAAAAGAAAGAGAAAGAGAACGAGCATTTGTTTCTCAAAGTCTGACTGTCAGTTCTTCAAGTCCTTCAAAAGCAGACCAGCCTTCATCGTCATCGTCGACACCTTCGTCTCTTTCATCTACAGCTGCTCCTTCTCCTTCTCCTTCTCCACCTCAGCGCCCTCCTCCAAACCCGTACCCTCCCATGCAATCTTCTTCTGCGATTGCCTCTTCTCCTTCTTCCCCTTCTCCTTCTCTTCCTTCTCATACTCCGCCTTCTTCTTCCAATGCCAATGCTTCCAACTGGCTTTTTAAGTCTGAGTCTGCACCCATTTCATCCCATCCACCACCTCCTCCTCACATGCCGCCAGCATCTTCGCCGTTGTATTCACTTCCTCCTCCTCCCCCGACACAGCCTGCACAGCCGCATACCTCACTTCCTCCTCCGCCTCCTCTTGCTGATTCGGGTGTTGCTGCAAGAAGGTAGGGAGCAGAACTTGTCAACAGAGCGAATTTTTTTTTGAGAAGAAGGCTTTCGAAGTTTCGAAAGAAGCATCATTTTTGATGGTATAGAAATATTTTCAAATGATCATTTTGTGTTTTTAATTTTTTTTTTTTTTTGTTTTTTTGTTTTTTTGAATGCACTTTCGAATTCTTTGATAAGTCTTTGGAGTATTTTTATTGTTTGTTTGTTTGTTTGTTTGATAGAAAAGACATTTCATTTTTTTTTTTTTATTTTTTTCGTTATTACGGCGACTGCTACTGTTTGTATCAGAATGAATCTTTTTACTCGATTTTCAAAAGTAAATGAAAAAGATCTGTTTTTTAAAATTCTTTCTTGTTGAAGCTAAATGTTTTTGTTCAAATGAATATGTTGAAATATTCACATCATGAGCATTTGTAATTTTTCTTAGACTGTTTCTTTTTCTGACAATTTCTTAAAACTGACAATTATTTCGAATGCTTTCAATTTTTCGTTTCAGAAGTTTTGAACAAATATATTGAATTCGCATTTGAACTTTCTGGAATAATTTTTATTATTTATTAATTTGCATTTTCAATCACGTTTTATTCCTTTTTTTTTCTGATTTCTTGATAAATACACATTTGTGGATTGTGTGCAAAACATGTTGAATAAGTCTTCAGAAATTTGCGAATTCGAAACATTTTCTTGTGAAAAATTCCAAAATTGTTCATGATTTGATAGTTAAATCGAAATAATAATTCTTTTCTGATTCCTGTGAACTTTTTTTTCAATTGATTCATTTATTTGAATGGTCAATTCTTTTTGAAATTCAGTGAAAAAAAATATAAATATATTGCAAACAAATAAAAGAAAAACATAAATGAGAACGAAATTCATTGATTGTTCACCGCATGCAAGAGATATGTGATAAAGCTGAAAAATGTTTATTGTATTATAACACATTTTTTCATTTTTATTTTTTATTATCTAAATCAAATAATTGCAGAAGAAGGTTAACCAAAAATCAATAATGATTTCACAATTTCAAAAAATAGAGCTCATCATTTGTCATTTGTTGTTTTTGCTTTATTTTTCCTTCAACAAGATTCCATCTCATCAAAACATCAAGTATTTGACTTTTTCATTGTTAATAAACATTGTTCACAATCAAAAATAAAAAAAGTTGGATAAAATAATCAAAATATTATTCCTCATTCACAAATTTTTAATTTTTGATGAACTCAAATGAGAAATTTATGTTTATTTATTCAATAAATAAAGTGAAAATGATCATAACCGTTAAAAATAATAATAAACAAAGTCAACAAATGATAAATGGTTATGATCTTTTCAAAAGAAAAAGAATCATATGATGAGCATTTTGAGTTTGGGGAAAAATCGTAAGCTATCAAGGGATAAAACATTAAGTGAATTAGGCGTGCATGTTAGTGGAGTAAGCGAAGAAAAGAAAGATGAGCTGTTTGAATTAATGAAAGAAACAGCTAATCTTCTCTGTGGAATTGTGCGTGGAACGATGAAAGAAGAAATCGAGGGTATTCTGAAGGAAGAATATGGAATGAGCGAAGGAGACGCATCCACAATCGCTGAAGAAGTTATCGCTGAATATGGCTTGTTATCAAATTTTCAAAAACAATTTCAAATAATAAAATGTCAAAATCTTTTATTGCTTTGTTGTTGTTGTTGTTATTTTTTAGCTTCAAGCGGTTTGCCAAAGAAAAAAGGTGGGGCAGCTTTTGCTTTTGGGAAGGCAAGAACATCGAGTCAAGCAAATGGGAAATTTTCTGTTCCATCAGCATTTTCTTCGAAAACAGCAAGCTCTTCAAGCACTGACAAAGCTGCTCCAAAGCCATTCATGTCGTCATTACCACCAACGGAGAGTTCGGGGACTTTTGGTGGCCCTTCGAAGTTCCCGCCTTCGTTTGGAAGTGCGATGCAAGGGCCTGGGCCAATGTTGTCAACTGGACTTTCCGCAGCTGGTCCTTTTTCCTCTGGAATCTCTTTAGCTTTACCAGTTTCTGACGAGCCTTCACTTTCTGTGCCAAGCATGGCTCCACCAGGATTTCCTGCGCCTGGATTTTCGTCTTCTTCATTTGGGGGTCATTTGTTGATTCCTCCATTTAATCCCTCTGATGAGTCGAGCCCTTTTATCGGAACATCAGCCAGGATGATTGAAGATGAAGAGAAATTGCAAAAAGAAGAAGATAAAAAAGGGAAAAAGAAAGAGAGAAAACAAGAAAAGAAAAGCAAGAGCGACAGCGACTCTGACAGTGACTCTGACAGCGATGAGGGATCAGATGACTCAGAGGCGTCTGAAGATGAAAGTGGCTCTGATGAAAGTGGTTCTGATGAAAGTGGCGCTGATTCATCATCATCGTCGTCGTCAGATGGAGGAAAAGGAAAAGAAGGATATAAAGAAAACAAAAAGCCAGTGAAGGGAAGTTTGCATTCTTTATTTAAATAAAAGATTTTGCTATTTTACGTATTATGTATTTTTTTATTCATTTATTCATTTATTTATTTATTTTGAAATATTTTGTTGTTCGTTATTCATTGTAAGAAATGAGAGGGCCACTTCATTTTCTCCCTGAAGAGACAGCTGGGTATAATTCGTCGTTTGACGCAAATATTCAGTTGTTTCAGAAGGAGCGCCGTATTCGTGTGAATAGATCGTTTTCTGTACCTGTTTGTTTGGGCAATCCATTCAACAAAGGCATTTGGCGTGTGGATCTGCTTGTGGAAGAGGCCAATCCGTCGTACCGAGGTTTTGCCACACTTCAATTGCGCGAGAGCAACATGAAGAATGCCATCAAGAAGCGCGATTCTTCGCTGAAGCCAAAGAAGTCAAAAAGTGAGTCAACGAGTCATCAAGCTACAAACCCATTTTCCCCTTCTCCAGGCTGGGGCTCGACTTCGACTATTTCTACGTTTGGGTCGGCGCCGGCGTTCAAAAGTTCTCGAGGGCCTCCAATCGGAATTAATTCAGAAGGGCAAATATTGTGTCTCCGTGGCTTTGGCCAAACATCAACTTACGTTGACGCTTGGAATCGAGATGGAGCACAAGTCGCTTGCGAAGTTAACACAAAGAAGAAAACTGCATCATTTTTTGTTAATCGGAAAAAGCAAGCTGTTGCTATAACAAAGCTGCCAAAATGTGTGCAATTTCAGGTATGAAAAATAAAAGTTATAATTTTTGAAGACTGCTTTGTTTGCCAGTCACCAAATCCATTTGACTTGTTTGTATCATATTTCAATAATTTTATTTTCATTTTATTTATTATTTTCTTTCTTTCTTTCTATTATATTTATTTTTCAATAACATTATCTTTGCATTTTATATTTTTTTATTAACTATTTGATTTTCATATATATGTTGATCAAACTTCTTATTACAGATGACTTTGCATTCTGCAAGATTGTGTGTGAAAGTGCTCAGATTAGATAAAATTAAGAAACCGACTGGCCCCAAAAAGGTTTCGGGCACAAAAATTTACGAGTTCTCATAAAACAGGTTAAGCACCAAATATCATGGAATGAGGGGGAGATGCTTTTTGTTTGAAGTTAGTCGCTGTTTTGAAATTACAAATGAGTTATTTTCCTGCTTTTAATTTTCAAATATATCTCACCAAATTGATGCAAATCATTTCGTTCTTTCAATGCTTTTTCGTGGCAGCAAATATAAAATCAAACATATTCGATCAGAATTTAAAAAAAGCCACCTTTTTTTATTCTTATTTAGAGATTTTTTAACTTCTTCAGTGTAGAATTGTCTTCGAGAAAATACTTTTCTGTTAATGTTGTTCAAAAATGATTCAAAAATATAAAATAATGAAATTTTTTTCAGACAAGGAATGTGTCAATTTGCAGAACAATAAGATGGCCATTAACATTTCACCTTATTTTTTGGGCTCATTTAATTTAGAAAAAAATTTGGCGATATCATATTATCTCTTATATAATTCGTCACTCACGAAAATGAAAAAAAAATGGATACACTTTCTGTTTCTTCCTTGGTTACAAGGAGCAAATTGAAGAGGAAATAGCGCATTTTTCGATAGAAGTTGTATCGCTCAATCCCTATTCGAGAATTGGGGATAAACAACCCCAACTCAAAGAATCTGGAATAATGAACAAGCTGATAGCGATGTGTGCAATGGCTGTCTCACTCTTATAGCCCAGAACAAAATTGTTGCCAACAATGGAACTGATGCTGACGCCTCTGGCAGACCACAACAGACCCCATGTTCCACCATCGAATACGCTCTCAACGGTTTCATTTCCCTCCTCTAATACACTTCCCTCACACTCCTCACCTCCTCATTCTTTCTCACTCCAATAATAACCTTCTCACATTTTGTGCAAAAATCACTAACTTTGTTACAACTGTTTCAACTTCATCATTCTTCAAGGTGATTGAAGTGTCTTTCTTTTGGAGGTCAGGGTGATGGAGTCGAAAACAACTGAAAATGTTGCAAAGAGCCAACATGCAATTCTTTAATTCAGAATGTGAACAACGAAATAAGAAAATTGTCATGACGAGAACCATCTCATCTTCTCATTTTCGTTTCAACTTTCAATCAGATATGAATACTCTTTTCTCCAAATTCTTTTCTTCTTCTTCATTGTTTTCATTCTTTGCCTTTCTCTTCATTCCTTTTGTTTCTTCTTTTTTTTTTTAAGAGAGCACTTGTTTCATCCATTTCATCTCAAAATGCAATTCTTCAATGCTCAATCAAATTCCATCTCTTTCTCTTCCTTTTTCTTTCTTTTTCTGTTTTTATCTGCATTTTCTTGTTGACTGAGGACGAGAAGATACTTCACTCACATTCTTTTCTCACAATATAATCCAAAAGTTCTGCTCCAATTGTATTTTCCCTTCATCTGCTTTGTTTCCACATAAATAAATATTTCTTCATTCATCAATCATTTTCTATCCTTATTCTCTTTCCTTAACTGATCTCTCTCAATCTTCGCTCAAAATTATTCTTTTCCTTTCTCTCTTCTTTTCTTTTCCATTTTTCTTCAATTCATGAAATAGTCCAAAAATCTATTCTTCCAAACCCACCTTTTCTCTCAAGCCGAAAACAAATACAAAGCATTCATTCATATATTAAACTTTTTACTTTGGCTTGCTGAAAATGAATTGAAAAGACTTAGCGAATGAATTCACAGCTTTGATGCAAATAGTTGATATGTTCAATGGAAAAGTCTTCCTTTGCCTTTTCTCTTCCATTCTCCAATAATTCTGTTTTCATTATCATTCAAAATGAAGAAGAAGAAGAAGAAATTCTGTTTGAAACTCTCGTGCTTTTTTTGATGATGATAGAAGAATAAGAAGAACGAAGAAATATCAAATGTGAAGTGTTTCGTGTTAGTTGACAGTTTGTTGTGAAGATTTTTAAACAAAATGCGTTTTTGGAAAATGGTGTGAAGAAGAAGATGAACAATGATGATTTTGTCCGAAAGAGATGAGCTGCATAAGAGAAGGACAATGAACAAGAAATCATCAGCAGAATTGGCAGATAGATGAAATCTTGAAGAATAAATCAGTGAGTGAGAGTATTGATTGAATTGCTTATGAAGAAGAAGAAGAAGATTCCAATGAAACAAATACCATTTGATATTCAATGTCTGCCTTCTGCTTCAAACATCCCACAAATTGAATTGCGAATAAAATAGTTGTTCTGTCAGAACATGATAATAATTCTCCAAAAATACACTCATTGAAAAGAAAGTGCCAAATCCATTTCTGTGAAAGTGACTTGTCTCTCTTTTCGGTTGGACTGACTTTCTTGTCTTCTCTTCGTAACTTTTTTATTCTTTTGCCATCTTCTCCTTGTTTCATTCATCTGTGTTGATGCGAAGGTCAGAAATGTTTTCCAATAAAAGAATCTCCAAAAGCGATGTCTTTTCGAGCAATGCTCAAAAGGAATGTAATTTGTGCAGATTATCTCAGTTTTCGCTCATTCCACATCCAGAAGAAGGAAGAAGATGATGACGAATCCAAAAAATAACTTAAAAATGTTGCTGAATCAAAAACATGAAGAAGAAGTTGAGCAAATATTGTGAATAAAATTCCTCTCTTTGTTGGAGTGACTTGTGGTGAAGTTGAGCCATATGAGAAGAAGTCAGCAGTATTTCCAGCAGAATGCTCGGCAAAACAAGCATCACCAAAATTGTCAGTATTGTCAGAAAAAATATTTTGTGTGTGTAGAATGAAACATTCATTGACCATTGAAACATTTCTGTTGCGACTGGCGCACTATCAGATGGAATGATGCTGATGCATGTAAAATCTTCGAAAGATGAATTTTCACAACGTTTTCCTGTCGGTTCAGCTGAACATGCAATTCTTATTCGCTTTTTTCTCCCTTTGTCTTCTCAGCTGCTTTGGTGCTCCTTGGCATCAGCTGAAATTGTTGAGTTTCCTTTCTTTTTCCATTCAACAACAATTATGCTGACTCTTTCTTTTCCTTCATAAAATATCTCCATTTCCACCATTTGCGTGGGCAATGATAAATGATATTCTCCAATCTGTTGCTTCACCTGACAAAATCGATGCTGCATCCCATTCGGATGAAGGCCGAGTGTGCCAACCATCCCACAAAGAGTGTCTCATTCCTTCTTCTCTTTTGCTCCCTTTCAGTTATTCTTCTCCAATAGCAAGTCTTCTTCTTTCTTTCTTTCTTTCTTCCAAAATTATCTTCAATCTTCTCAATCTCATTTCCATCCAGCATGAACCCTTGGTCAAGAATATCTTTCTTTTTCTTTTTCTTATTTTTATTTATTATTTTTTCCTTTATCAAAATATTTCCTTGTTTCCATTTCATTTTGATCTTTATCTCTTGTGAAAACGCAAAATATGAAGAAATTCAATCAGATGGCGTGAATGAAGAAGAAGAAGAAGAAGAAGAAGAAGAAATTGTGCGATATGAAATGATATCGATACATTGGAAGAAGAAGATGATGATGCATGAATTGCACGAGATGATTGGTTGTTGAAAAATGTGAAGGCGAATGTTAATAAACAAAAACAAAAATTTTCGCAGAATTAATCTTTTCCTTCTTTCTTCTTTAATTTTTGCATCTTTTTCTGCCAAATAAGATCCTCCAAATCCATCAAACATTCAGCTCAATCATCCCCCCTCCCCAACAAAAAAATAAGAAATATTGAGTGATCCCTTTTTCATTCCATCTTTTCTCCTTTAACTTCCCCTCTTTCACTCAAATCTTCTTACCTCAAAAATAATTCTTTGTCAAAGCTCGATTCCAGGCATCTTCGAAATATCTCGCATTTCATCTGTCTGTATTTTTTCTTCTTCAAAGCCATCTCATCTTTCGTTCTTTCAGCATTCTTAAAACAAAATAATAATAATTACTTCAAAATTAATAACAATATCAAACCTTCAGAACCAATGCTCAAGTCAATAACTATATTTTATTCAGTTGGTATCTGTTTTCCTCCAATAAAAATTCATTATTTCTTCCGTTTTCAAGTGTTTCATCATCTGATTCGCAAATCATCCTTTCCATCAGTCATTTCTCCATCAAATAAGTCGATTTCTTGCTCTTTTGAAAAATGTAATATTTACGTTTTCTGCTCAATTCCATTCTCATCATTGAAAAATATCCTTGTTTTTCGTCTGAAATTATCATCTCCAATTTCCTTCCAAATTCCTTCGTCATGCACACTTTCCATATGAATTCGCTATCCCAACTTTATGATCACCTTACATAATGAGATATAAAGCTTTCATTCATTTTCATTCATTTCCACCTCCTGCCCTGAAAACAACGCAAAAACAATTAATAAGCAAATATTCATATAAAGAAAAACAAATAAAGGCCAAACTTCCCTTCGACTGCATTTTGCCAAACAGCCTCATTTCCACAGCCATCATCATTCCAAAAATAAATCAATCTCTTCATTTCTGTCTCAGAATGGAATACAGCATGGAATGCATCTCCACAAAATACATAGTGTATCTTACAGAAGGGTCATCTCAGCCCGTACACATTGTGATGCCTGTCCAGAGGTGTTTTTTTTGTTTTTGGCATGATCATCTCCTTTAATAATATTCTCAACCACCAAAAGAAGAATAACTCGTTTATCTCATCAACACCAGGCACATGAGGGATATGGGGCAGAGAGGAGATGGAAGAATATTTTTTGTGGCAGGGGGTGGGAGTTGGATGCTTTTTTGAATGTTTATATTTCAAGAATGATTTTTGAATGGAAGAAATTCTGAGACAGAGGGATGGGGAAGAGTGTGTGGAAATTCGGAGGGGAAAATGTAGTAAATATATAGAGAAGTAACTGGTGATGATGAAGGAATGCTTATTGTTGATTGGAGAAATGGATTTGGAAAAAAGGAAAAGAGGGCAAAAGTGTGCAAGAAGAAGAATATTCTGAAGTGTTCAAATGGAAAAGGGTGTTTTTTTAGAAGAAAAGATTTTTTGGCAGAGAATGGGGAAGATGAAGAAAAGGAGGGAATTAATATTTTCTGAGGTTTTTGTGAGCTGAATGGAAGAGGGGAATGGAAAGGAAAAGAATAAGAGAAGAATCATCATTTTCTATTTTTGAGGGGAAAGGCAGAGCAATTACAAAAAGTTAGTGAATTGACTTTGGAAATATTCAGCTTTATTGATTTCCACAATCTGTTCGTCTCAAATTTTGTGATTGAATTGTTCGAACAATCTGAAGTTTATTCATCAAGTGAGACGTTTTGGCCAATCAACGACATCAAACAAAGAGCCCTCATCATCTATTTCAGAAATGATAGTTGACTGATTTCACATTTCAGTCACCACAAATATTCGTTTTTTTCGACTTCTTCCTCTTCTTCCTTCTCCTCTCAACTTCTTCTGCTTCATCTGTGTTGCATTCCACACATTTCAAGTTGAATCAAAGAATAGACCAACAAATGTATTTTAATTATTCAATTCTACAGAGCTGCCGTGCGAGCCAAAAATTACATCGTTCGCTTTTCCTGCTCTTTACATCATCATCATTGTCGATGCCTTCTGTGGGATTGCTGAACGTGCATCTAAACTACTTTCCTCTTCCATAACAGAGCATTCCGCTCTGCTACAGCACTTCGTGCGGCTTCCGCGCTCCGGCTGTGCTGAACAGCGTGAATGAGGCGAATGGGCATCGAATGAGAAATGGCGGTGGAAGAGGGAAGGAGCTTCAAGGCACATTGCGTTCATCCGCTCGCTTTATGACACCGCCAAGAAGCGAAGAGAGAGAAGTTCAAGTTCAAATGGAAGAGGCAAAGAAGGTGGATTTCAGAAGCAAATTGAGTGCAGAGGAGAGGAAAGGAAGACAGCAGGAAGAGCCAAAAGCGAAGACGAAGACGAAACAGAAAGACGAGTTTTGCACATCGCAAATTGATGCTTTCGACACAAAACTTGCACAGGCAGCAACAGAAGGGAGGAGGGACAGAGGAAGAGAAATGAACATCATCAGAAAATTTTCTCGTTCTACAGCACACTCTCATCTGCCCAGCTGCACACTCAACGCATCATATCTTCCTCGACAATTGCAACCAATCTTTTTTCCTTCCTTTCCACACTCCCAATTATATGCCCCTTCTATTTTTGTTGGATCCCCACCGAAGATTCTCAGACATTCATCTCCTTCAATTTCTTCTTCTTCTTCTATTTCTTCCTTCTCGCTTCCACCGCTTGTAACTGTGCCGATCCCTCGTGCGATTCTCTGGAAGAGCAGATTGGGCAATGCAGGTGTGTTTGCAAGCAGCAGCGTGTCAGCGACGAGGGATGTGTTTGAGCCACAGAGCATCCTTCTGAACTATGCAGCGTATGTGGCTAGCCAGGGGATTCGTGTGGGTGGGGAGAAGGAGGGGAAGGAAGGGAAGAAGGATGAGAAGAGGAGTGCAAATGAGTTTGTGTGTGATAAAGATGAAAAGGGATCGTTGTATCTGACAGATAAATGCATAGATAATGAGAAAAATGAAGAAGAAGAGGAGGAAGAGGAAGAAGAAGATGGATTTGACAAAGACATTAGAAAGGCTCAGAAAGAAAGAGGAGCAAAAGAAAAGATGAAAACAACAAAAGAGAAGAATAGGCCTGTAACGATTCTAACCACGCTTTGCTCAGATTTTCTGCCTGAAATCAAAAATCGAAAAAGGATTCAGCAGCAAATTATCGAAACACCATTCACTTTCTCAACATTTGCGTCTGCAAGTTCATCAACTTCATTCACTTCTTCTTCATTTCCCACTTCATCATCATCATCAACTTCTTCTTCTCTTTCTTCTTCTTCATCTTCTTCTATTTCTTCCTTCTCTTCTCTGAACATTTCAAACAGTTCTTCATCTTCACCTTCCTCTAAATCATCTTCTGAAGCAAACACTTTCACATCCGTCTCTGTTATATCTCTTTCCTCTCCTTCCTCTCCTACCTCTCCTTTGAATTCCTCCACCACATCACAACCTTCTTCTCACTTGCATTCTTCATCTTCCACACACGCAAATGATTCTCAGCTTTCTTCCTCAAACTCTATTTCAAATGCAATTTCTCTTTCTTCTCCTGCTTCTCCTTCCTCTTCTTCTTCTTCTTCTTCTTCTTCTTCTTCTTCTTCTTCTTCTTCTTCTTCGTCTTCTTCTTCTTCTTCAATTTGTTATTATTATTGTTGTTGTTGTTGTTGGTTTTTTTTTTTTTTAGTGACCGACAAGCAGGTAATGATTTGTCAGGTCAGACAGGTTTAAACAAAAAAATAAATAAATAGGAAATGTTCATACATCTCCCTCATATTTTGTCAATTCCGATTCCAGTATAAATAATACTTTGCGATCATAGAATCCATAACAACAATCTAAAAAATATTAAGCGTTATAAACCTTCATATTATTTAGTTAAAAATGTCAATGCAGGAAAAAACAGTATTTACACATATTTTTCTATGGTCTTTTTCAGATTTTATTCAACATCCATTTCTTCTATCCAAACATATGCAAATTCGATATGAATGGCAAAATGACCTTGCTTTCTTCATTCGATTTTTAATAAAAAAATCTGTACATAGGAGACAGACAACACAAAAAAGTTCACAAGTATGCATTCATTGTTGCATTTGAATTCTGGCTTATTCTGATTAAACTATTTTCTAATAACAGAATTGTTTTTTGGGATTGAAGTTTGCGATGAAATTGGACAGAAAGTTAGAATCCTTGAAATGAATGAAATTGTTGATAGAATGAACAAAGAAGAATTTGAATCCATTTTTAAGACAGAACTGCTTGATAAAATACATCAAATGATTGAAAAAAAGAAAATGACAATGGAAAATGCATTATTATTGTTGAAGCATGTTGGATATTGCGAAGTGCTGAAAGGTGCGTGGGATCTAAAATTTGGAGAATCTTCGTTGAGGAAAAGATTTGAGAAGATGATTATTGATGAAGAAAAGAAGAAAGGAGAAACGAACAAAATGCTTTTGTCTGATTTGTGTGAATGTTTCCTTTCTTTAAATTACAGATACTATAACCTTCCAGAAACAGTAACTGAAATTTGTGTATCTTGTATTCTGAAAGTTGCTTTGAAGAAAGAGGTAAGTGAGGGAGTTCAAAAAGAAGTGGAAGTGGCTCTGCTTGCGCTGAGCAATATTGGTGTATTTAATGTTTGAACATTTCTGCTTCATTTTTGATGATGTTGTTTTTCTTATTTTTTGATTAGAAAATAAAAAAAGAAATTTTCTTGAATGAAATTAAAGAGATTATGAAATATCATCAGAAACATCAGAATCTGACTCAACTTGCCAATCAGTCTGCTTGGGGTTTTTTGACTAACAGATTGTTTAACGATGAAATTTTGGAAGAAGTCATCGTGAATGAATTGCATTTTGTGAGAGAGGCGAGAAGAGAAATGGAAGAGCTGGTGAAATGTGTGGATTGGAAGAAGAAAAAAGAAGAAGAAAGAAAAGATACGAAAGAAGAGCTTGTTATATTGAGATGGATACGAACCTTGGAGTTATATTTTCTCTATTGCAAAATGTGGAATGAAGGAAATGCTGGACTTGTCAACAGCATTGTGCAGGCATTTCGAGCAGCAAAGGATAATTACAGAGACATTGTCAGCCAGTGCATAAAATCATTAAGTTATACTGTGAATAGCAGAAATGTGAAAGTTGAAGACTTGCTGAAAGGAAGAGCTATTGATGCTGTTTTTGAGGAGATACAGAGGCCAACATTGAATGACGAAATTGCGTATGATGGCTTGCTGTTCTTAATGAATGTTTCAGAGAAATTGAAAGAAGAGGAGGATTGCAAAATGGAAGAAACGAAAAGAAAGGCAACAAAAAGGAAAACATTTGAAAAGTTGGAAGAAGAAGGATATGAAGATATCATCATTAGCTTTTATGAAAGATTTGATTTTCTCAACGACAATTCTTTTTATGAATTATCGTTGGATGTTGCAGACTATTTTGTAAATGATTAATCAAATGAAAAGCTTTACTTTTTTCATCTCACCAACTTTCTTATTTTTCAACTTATCATATTTTCACAAATTTCTCTTTCAGTTGTGAGCAAATTTTAATTGGAAATTCCTCTTTATCGATGAATTATTGTTTTCAAAAAGAAAGTTTTTTGTCTTGGTTCACAAATATGGCTTTTAAAAGGCTTTAAGTGTTTGAAGAAAAATTCAAAACTCCTCAACAAAAGATTTTGCACAGAACCCACAACAATTTGGTGAAGTGAAATGGCTTCAACAAGAAGCAAATGAATTATTCAATTGGAAAGGAAAAATTAATTAAAAAAATAAAAACTAATTCTTTTCTCTCTCTCTCAACAAGAAGAGAACCTTCGCTAACAACAAAACAAAATTCAATACGCTTTGTTCTCAACAGTTCTGAAAAATAACAAAGCATTTCAAAACACAAAACAGAAAATGTCATTTCGCTCACAAAAACACAAAAAATTTTGATGTTTCCCCAGACATAATGTTCCAATGGATTCTGGTATAATACAAGTTTTCTATGAAGCTCGTTATGCATTCTTCGAATCCTCGTTCTTCCAATATGTCGAATGCTTTTCTATTAATAGCTTTTCTTTTCGCTTCAAGTGTCTCATAATCGCTTTTCTCTCTCAGTCCATCTGAAAGAGTCACAAAGAAATGCAAACAGCTTTCTGCCTCTTCTTTATCCAATGTTGACAGCAGAAGTGTCTCAAAAACTGCCTCAACTATTTCGCTTTTCAGCAAGAAATCAATGCTCGCATTTGTGCCTGTTGTTTTCAATTCAAAAAGTTTGATGCAATCTTTTGATATTTCTCTTTCATTCTTTCCTGCCAATTTGCAAGTTCTCGAAATCCAGCGATAAAGTTCGATATTTTCAACATTCCGCAATTCAAAGTCCAAAAACCCAAATTTGTCTTTGACTGTATTTATCCATCTCTTTATCATCCACGCTTCCTTCTGCGCTTCCCACTTTGCTTTTTTCTTCTTCCAGTCCACACATTTCGTCAGCTCTTCCTGTTCCATTGCAACTTCTCTCGCAATATGCAGCTCATTCATGCAAGTTCTTTCCAATATCCCGCCTGGTTCAAAATGATTAACCGGATAAATCCAAGCTGATTGGTGCGCCAGTCGAGTCAGATTTCGATGCTGTTGATGATATTTGATCACTTCCACCATCTCATTCACACACAAATCTGTTATTGCATTCTGTCAATGATGAAAATACCAAAAAAAAAAAAAAAAAAAGTAAGAAAGAAAGAAAGAAAGAAAGAAAGAAAGAAAGAAAGAAAGAAAGAAAGAAAGAAAGAAAGAAAGAAAGAAAGAAAGAAAGAAAGAAAGAAAGAAAGAAAGAAAAAGAAAAAGAAATGAAATGAAATGAAATGAAAAGAAAGAAAAAAAGAAAAAGAAATGAAATGAAAAGAAAAGAAAAGAAAAGAAAGAAAGAAAGAAAAAGAAAAAAAGCGGAGAGAGAGGAGAAGAAAATGTGAGAAAAGATGAATTAAGAAAAGATAAGATAAGGTAAGAAAAGAAATGAAAATGATACTGTTAAAGAACAAAAATAAAAGAAAAACCTTTGACAAACCACATGTGATTTAGGGGCTTGCAACTTTTTCAAGCAAAATTTTTGTCAAATGCTTAATAAATGTTTGACATTTTGTTTTATAACCAAAGCTATTCCAAAACAATTTTCGTTTGAGTTTGATGAACATTTAGACAGAACAAGCAAAACTGCAACAATCCTTGCAACCTGAGTGATAATAGTTTGGAGCGAATTCAACTCCACATGAAAGTGACTGACTTCGCTTGTTTGTGCTGTGCGAAATGTTGTGAGTTTCGCATGATTTCAAGAAAATATCGCATTGGTTCCTGCAGCATGGTCTTCAAGGTGTTTATCTATTATTTGTGAAGATGTCAAACTTGATCGGCGTTGAATGCATATTGACAAGTGGTTTTTGAGTTTCTCATGAGTAATTTGACTACTGTGGGGAGCTCGATGAGAAGTTTAAGGGGGTGAAGGAAGGCTGTTGTGTGTATTGTGTAGGAGTTGTTTAAGGATGTTGTGGTGGAGCCAGCGGCATTAAAGCCATGTTTGATTCCGTATTGAGACGGAAATAAGAGCGTGACTAAATGTGCACAGTTGGAGAAAGCATAGTTTATTTCTCAATGAGAACTTCTGGGACTCACTTGAGAGACGGAAAATACAGTTTCATGTTTAATTGTAAAAAGTCAGCAACTCTTGGAGATTTCCACATGTTTCATGTAAAGTATTGCAAGTTTTTAGTTTCCCGATGTTTTCACAGTGTTTGATAAGTTGTATTCAATAAGAAAGTAACTCTTGATTCATTGGTGGTTTTTATTCTTTTCAAGATGCACAAATTCACTTTTGACAAACAATCCGAGGAGTCTTTTTGCTTCAAACATGGGACTGAAAGGTGATTCGGTGGAAGAGATTTTCATTCTTCCATGAAAACGGAACGAATATTCTTTTAGGACTAACTGATTAACTGATATTTGTTCTTGTTCGTGGAAACTGTGTGCGCTGAATAATGCGCAGAGAAGAAAGCACTTTATCGTCCGGTCGAATAACGATAGATTGATGATGTCTTGAAGCAAGCTGATGTAGTTAACAATTAGTGCAAGTTTCCACATGAAAGTGAATGGTTCAGACAGAATGAGAGATCGATGGAACGAGAGAAACAGCGTCATTGAAATAGAAACCTTTCCGATGTCATCTCCATTCTCCATGTGAGAAATTAGAGAAATCACTGACCTCGATGCGCATTGAAAGGAGAAAGTGAATCTCTTCTCTGTCAACTTCATGATAAATATTGCACATTTCTTGCACAATTCAACGAAGTTGTCAGAAAAATTTCCGATGTTTTCCTTTATCTGGGCTTGAAGGAAATGAGCAAAGCAAAACAGATATATGATCATAGCAGAGGATGTCACGCTATTTTTCGACTCATCTTTAAAGTTTTGTGTGACATTGCACTTTTGGAATCTGCTTCTTTTCCATTGTTCTCCTCCATAAGTTCCCAGTCCAATCAGGTCATTAAGAACTCACCAGGTTAAAGAATGGTTCATGTCCTTTTCGTCTTTGTTAATGTTTTCTGAATTTTTCGTTTATTGTTCCAATTCAAGCAGTGCGTGGCTATATTCCTGAGAAATTGAATCCAGGCCTGGTCCCTTCAGGCTGGTTGAAGAATCACCTTCATTTCGTTTTTCTTTCCGATCTTCATGCAACACAAAGAATCAGTCCACCTTATCTGCGTCAAAATGATATATATATTGACTCATCCATTCGAAGATTGTCCCTGATAATTGTTAATTTGAGATTATTTATCTTCGAAATTTTTGGGTTTGCTTCATTTGCAAATGTCTTCTGTTACAGTCTCAAAATCAATCCTCTCTCCAGTTTCAATGGTGATTTTCTGTGTTCTCGCTGATTCCTTCTCGAAAAAATGTTGAATGAAAATCTGTTATTGAGTTCTTCCGTCAGGAATGCCAACTGCCTTAACATTGGCATTCCATTATTTGCCAATTCAATGAATCTCACTCATGGGTGATTAAGTGTTCTCTAACTTTGGCCTATGATTACTGTTGGAGAGGCATTGGATTATGGAATTAAAGAACGATATTTTTGATCTTGTGTTTCATAAAACGGATTTTGATATATTTGATTGCAAGTGTGACCATCAACATTTCCTCAAAGTTGGAAGACTTCAAATGCAAACTTTGGCTGAGTCGAAGGAGAAGATGGACAAAGTGTTGCCTATCAATAGAGCTGAAATATAGACTCAAAAATTAGCGTCTGTAGTGCAGATGGGTTTTATATTGCAAATGAGATTCAATGTTTCTTTTCTCAAATTCTCATTCTCACTTTTTGGGGAAAAAATTTGTTCATGGTTGTTAAGTTTAATATTATGTTGGGTTTGTTCCTCTGATATGAAGCATCTTTGTGGATGAACAGAGTCGTAACAATTGAGCTAATAAGCTTAATGAAATTTATCATTCCGGTGACAGCCAAATTATCTGTAAAGTTTATTGAATGTTTGGTATTCTTAAAAAAAGAAATGCAGTATTTTCTTTTAGCTTTGTGGAAATATATTTGTTTCTTCCATGTTTGTGTTTTTGCTGGAGATTGTTCATTTTTCTTTTGGCTTTGTTCTTTTGAATATTCTTGTTCAATCCTAGCTTGCAAACCCAATAATCTATTATTCACTAACACACCTGAAAGTTTTCAGGCTACTGAAGTTCTTTATCATCAAGTCAAAATGTGGCATGCACCTATAGTGTCACATAGTTTCAATTATCTGATCTTCCTTTCTCGTGAGCCGCAAAGATTTTCTCTGTGAATACTTTAGGCCAAAATCGAATCAATAGAATCTTAAGGTGCTCCGTCCGAACTTAAAAGACTGAAACATGATGAAGACAATGAAAACTTGTTATTGAAAGAATACAATGGAGTTGTCGTGTATCATTCATAACCCTTCCTGTTGTTCGAGCTTTTCCAATTCTCTGTGGTCTTTTGCATTAAAGAAAATGTAGGATATTGCTTTGTTCAACAGGTGAATGTCAAGGATTTGATAGTACTTCCCACTCAAAGTTCTGGCGAAGAATAAGAATAATTGAAACTTGCATCTCCATCTTCAGTTCATCAAAAAATGTCTTTGACGATACTGCATTCCATCATTTTCTCTCCATCTTCTTCTTCCTTATTCAAAGAGATGACTTATCTTTTTTGATTATCCTTCCAAACTTTACTGTTACAGACTCTTCGAACACCTGTTATTTTTTGATTTTTTATGTCACTTATTATCCATTTGACTTCATTTTTGAAAGAACTCAGTCCAACATTGTTTCAATTATTCAACAATATCTAAGTTATCTCTTTATCTGTCTCTGTTGTGTTGATTACAATTTTGTTCCTTCTGGAGATGACTCGAAACATCGTTTTGATATTTGACAAAAGTTTCTTCTGAAAAATGGTCGGTTCTGTGAAGGTCGAAAACAAGCTGTCAAGCGTGGAAAAATAGGTCTTATCATCAAAATCATAACTTCTCAAACCACAGAGCCTTCTGTATCATCTTTCAACGCTTTTGCAAATGAAAATTACTGTTCAGATAAGATAATGGAAAACATTTCTTCCTGAAATGCGTCACAAAAAAGAATGATTGTTAAAATCAATTTTTGTGTTCTTTCAATCCATTTCAGAGTGTGATAATTGATGCTTTTGCTTTTGAGGGGAATATTGTTCTGCTTTCCATATGATCGAAATGAGTGCGTATTAAATCCAGTTGAAGGGTCTCGGATATTCAAGTTGCTTTTTTGAGATGAACAAAGGAAGAGAAAAGCTTTTATAATAATACCGTTTCTGCTGAATGTGACGAGCTTGTCCATGTTCAAATATTGATTCAGTGTTTTCCGATAAGAAAAAGTTTGTGTTTTTGTATGAAGATCTTTCGTTGGTGTTGATGAGTTGTTCTGTGAGTAAAAATTTTGTTGATTATCATGCCGGTTGCTGAGAAGAAGTACTGCATCAGTCAATAGTTAAATGTTCTCACTCCTCCTGTCGATCCATTGAGAGCGAAAATGTGATCCAATCCTAACACAAGTCTTGTCAGTGGTTTCAATATCCGTTTCACTGTGTAATACTGAATTATTATTTGTGACTCGCACTCTCATAATTCGAGGCTTTGTCAGAAATGATTATTTTGGAGAATAAAGGAACTCTGAATTTTTATTGTCAGTTCATTTCTATTTGATTATTCAACTGCATAGATAAGAATATCAAAGGAAATTGATAAATCCGGTCTATCTGTGAACTCTCACTCTTTTTGAAAATTCGTATTTCTCAACGAGTTAGAAAAATAAAAGTGTAGTGATTCACACAGCAATGCATTCATGTTTAACGCATCTTTTTTTCCAAATTTAAATATGTTGAGTCGCATCAATAAAGAAATAATTTATTTTAATTTAAGAAAAACCTATATTTAATTAATTCAAACATTTCAAAAATACGATTAAATTCATCTTTGGAACATAAGACTCATTTTTCCAATGTGAGTGATTCTTTTTTGATTTCACACTTTTTCCATCAAAATTTTCGCACAATAAAATTTGTCGCAAATATTATGATATCAATCAAATGTTTTTGAAAATAACATAAATGCACTTCTCTGTTTTTCTGCAACAACATGTGTTGAAAAGACAACAATTTGAAAGCATGTTACGTGTAATTGAAAAGGATTTTGCAAATTTCTGTAAACCAGAATATAATTCTTTTACCGAAAAAATGTTTGAATTCAAAAATTATCACACATGAAATACACTACTATCGTTGTATTTTGCTTTTTCGGTAATTTGCTCTTGATGACGAAATGGGAAACCATTATTTTTGAAAAGCCAACACCAATATAATAACTTCTAAATTTGTTTTTGAAAACTCAGGAACATGAAAGAAAATTGATCACATGCATAAAAAAATTAAATTGAAAAGAAAAACACCACAAAGTTATTTATTTTATTGATTAAACATTTATTTCATAAATCGATTTGCAACAGTGAGTGGATAACCCGTGAAAATATGTTATTATGAAATATGATATTATCAAAAATAGAATCAACAAAATGTTCAATGTCAAGTGGAAAAATGAAAAACTTAATCGAAAGTGAAAACTCCTCACTCGGAGTTATCGATTTAGAGAATAATGTTGTTGGAAGAATAATTATCGACAATCGTTGTTGTTTCTCTAAAGTTTTTCATTTCAATTTACGGATTTGGAGAATAAGTTCCGGAATTTCTAAAAGAAACTTCAAAAGTCGATGGAGTCGATGTTTCAGATAATGCTTTCTTTATTTCTTAATGTGATTATATCTGGTTGAGACAGCATTACCGCGAACACAGTCTTTATCAAATGCGTAAATTATTTTTTTTTATATTTGCATTAACATATTTATCTAATTGCTGGACGATGTGTGAGGTGTGAGAAGGAGGAAATACAATATCGATCTTGTTTTTCTTTGCCTGTTTCAAATAATCTTTGTTCGTATGTGCAGTGGAGTCATCTATATGCAAGCATGCCAGAAAGTTAGATAACACAATAAGTACTTTTATTCCATCAATGGAATTTTCAAAAACAAAATTTTACCAGTTTGAAAAACAAAAATAAAACTATTTTTTTTTCTTGTGAAAATCAAAAAGAAGTTATCGTTGTTGGCTTGTGCATATTTCTGAGTGTTAAATTCAGAAAGATTGATCGCAGAAAGTCTTTCAATAATCTCCGTCAGCAGAAGAATGAAAAAGATAAAAAGATGAAGGAGAAATGTGTTTTTCATGAAATTGAACAGGGGTTGTCAGTTGAAAAAAAAAACTTTGTTAACAAGATTATTTTCCTTTTGATGAAAGTCTCATCAATATTTTTTATCTGTCATCGTTGACTGTTTCTCTTCTTTTTTTTCAATTCTCACAATTCTTTTAAATATGAATGAAAAACGAACAAAGCGATATGTTCAATTTTTTTGATGAGTATTCACATAAATCTTTTAAAGAAGACTCATAAATTGAAGAAATAATAGAAAATCACTATTATTTATATACAGCCTTTAAAATTTCTGCGTTCATTTATTTTTGAAAAATTAAAAAAAACTGCCCTATTTGTCACAAAAAAAGAATTAAATATTTGTAACAAAAAAATACAAACAGCATTTGTGTGATGCATTTCCGTTGTTGCTTTGAAATTGTGTTAATCTTTTTTTCTTCAAAAAGATATTCCATATAAGATGATATTTCTGGTTTTGTGAAAAAAAATATAGATTTGTTTCAAACTTTATCTGAAATTATATCATTAAAAGTCTTATATTCACATGTTAAAAAAATTAAGAAAATTGTTAAAATGAAGAAAAATAAAAGAAATCATTGAGTGGAACAATATTTATAAATCAAAAAATTTCGTCCCAAATGGGTAATTCTTTTTGAAAAGTCGCAAATGTTTAATTTTCAAATAAAAAAGAATTTTCATATTTTGCTCAAAATTTTGTTTGCATACACCAAACATCATTAATATGGAACTGATTTCTTAATAATGCTATTTCAAACATTCTAAAGAAGATTCGTGAGTGAAAACATAAATTTGAGTAAAATATGAACTTTTTGAGATATTTGAAAATTTAACATTTGCAACTTTTCAAATAATTTTGACACATTGGAAATAAAAAAAAAGTCTGCTTTGAGAACTTTGAAAAAAATAAAAAACAAACAAAAAAAAAAAAAAATAAAATAAAATAAAATAAAATAAAATATTTTAAGTTATTTTTCAAAAATATAATCAAAAACATTTTTTTTTTCTGAAATAGCAAATTAAAAATTTTGAAGGTTTCTGCAAAATTGTTTTCTTTTTAAAAATTATTCTTTTTTGTTGGAATGTTTGGATTTTTAAAAAATAATGTGAGAGATAAATTATTGATCCACATTTGCTTTATTCAAACCAATGAAACAAAAATAAGCCTTTTTGTTGTTTTCTGTGTGTTTTTAAACATCAATAATAATAAAAAATCGAAAAACTCTAAAGTTAAGTCGAAAGTTCGAAAAACTTCATATTTTCAAAAAGAAAACAAAAATCAATTAATAACATTAAACATTTTTGTTGTTGATATTTCAATGATTTTTCTTCTCTTTTCGGATTAAAATTCTGTGCTTTCTAAAGTCCAATTACTAATTTTTTAAACATGAGAGGAATTCTGACATATTTTTTATCTTATGTCAATTGAAATCATACTTCTTTACAGAAAATTTGCTAAAAAATTTTTTTTGTTTTTTTGTCCAGTTTCATGAAGAATGATAAATACCAGGGAAAGATGTAACATATTTGGTCCCTATTTATGTCGTGAAATAATATGAATATATCACCAAATTTGATACCCTCTAATGAAAACATTCTTCGAATGTTGTTTAAAGTTTAGAAATAATATGTTTTTTTTGTTGAAAAGCCCTATCAAAACATTATTAAAAATCATAATCACTCAAATGGAAAGAAAGTTTTATTCATTATTTTTAGTGTGTTTTTAAAATAACACAATAAAGATGATAAAATATCTTTTGATTATGTTCAAAACAACAATTAAACCAAAGGATTTTATAATTAAAGTTAAATAAAGAAAGAAATTGTTTGGAGAATGAAGAAGAAAATTTATGTTCATGTCAATTTTTGAAAATTATGGTTCAATTTTTTGTGATATTACTGAAATTCACAACTAATATGTAAGTTTTTGAAACTCAACAACACATTTATTAATCGAATTATCAACAATAGAGTATTTTTAAGAAATAATTAATGATGTTTTCTGTAAAAATATTTCGGACCCAATAAGTTACACTTTACCAATACCAGTATTCACTTTCTTGTTTTGTGTTTCATTATTTCCAAATACTCATTTCTTGTTGAAGGAAACAAATGCTTTAAGTTTTGTTAAAGTTGATTTTTGAGTTTTTTTTGATTCGAAATCAACAAAATTTGCAGAAAACAACATGAACATTACCGATCATATTCACAAAAACAAAAAAATAATGTTATTTTTCAATAGAATACTGTTTATCAAACATATGAAATTTTGAAAGTTTTTCGATTTTGATTGAATGTTTTTCGACTTTGAATAGTTTTTGGTGTATATTTTTGAGCATAAAACATAAAATTTTTGAATTTTTTTTTTTTTTTTTTTTTTTTTTTTTTTGAAAAGCATTCTCAAATGCAAAAGTTCTATTGGTTCGATTGACAATGAGATCAAAACTTTTGTGAAATAATGTCATATTTACAAAATACATTGAAATTAAATATTTTTACTAAGTCCTTAGATAGTTAAAAAGAAATAAATATTAAATGATTAAAAGGAGGAAATAGATAGGATGAACAGCTTTAT
This sequence comes from Monocercomonoides exilis, assembly GCF_001643675.1. Classification (NCBI taxonomy): domain Eukaryota; phylum Preaxostyla; order Oxymonadida; family Polymastigidae; genus Monocercomonoides; species Monocercomonoides exilis. Next base: position 827,640 of record NW_027150580.1, read on the forward strand.
AAAAATAAGCAAAATAATATAATCAATTCAACGCAGAGTAATTGTCTCTAAAAGTGGGGGAGGAAAAAAAAAAATACAAATGTTAACACACAATGAAATAAAAAGCGTTCCGAAAGAAACGAAATCTTTCGGAAAGCATTATCGTTGAACTGTCGTTGAAGCAACGCCCACAAATGCGTGAGGATTCGGAGAGACAGTCGAATATGCAGAAATGACACCTTCTGTGGCTGACACAACAGTCACGCAGGTTCCTCCTCTCTGAGACACCTCCCAGTTCTTCACCTCTTTTTTAGCAGAAGGACACGAACGGCTAGTCGGATGCTTGTGTCTTTTGGCGGCTGAGTCGTGTTCTTCTGGCTGAAGAGGAAGTGGAACGTCTTCATCGACAACAGGAAGATGCGAGGGAAGAGTTGAAGAATGATCCGCATGTGATGGACTCAAAGAATTCGAAGAAGAAGAAGAAGAAGACTGTGAAGATGCAGATTCTCTCAAAGAACGCACAGAAGGATGGGGCTGCGCGTCTGCTGGACCAGCCAAAGAAGACAGTTCAGCATCAAATGAACCGTCATCTTCGACTCTTTCCAGCTGCTGCAGGCCGCGGGAGAACTGCATCAGCTTCCCATTGATCACTGTTCTGACTGTCTCTTCTCTATCTCTCTTCCTCTGGCTGAGCAGCGCTGAGACACTAACGCCTTCGTTGGAAGAACAGTTTTCAGTCTCTTCGATGAAAATTGAATCCTCCAGTGTGATGTCGACAGAAGGCGTAGAGAGCGTCTGCCCGCCGAGAAGAGGTACCAGATAGACAGTGCTTCGGCGGGGGATACCATCTGCAGGCACGAAATAGGTGCCTACACGACAGCCAACGACGGCAAAGAGAAGCAGATCGACATGGATTGACACACGCACCTTGCCATATGGACACAGAAGAGATGGAGAGAGAGAAGAAGAAGAAGAAGAAGAATGAGAAGAAGAAGATGATGATGATGAATGTGTCAATGAAGTTGGAGTGAGGGCGATTGTGACGTGAAATGGGAAAGGCTCGGCAGAAACAACAGTTTTTGGATGAGAGACAGAAGAGAAGATGCTCAAACGAGGATGATGGATGAGTACTTTTGGTATGGAAGATTGGAAGGAAGAAGTGGAGGTCAATGATGAAGATGAAGTCAAAGAAGAAGAGGAGGAGGAGGATGAAGAAACAGAAGAAAGGGAAGAAGGAGCTGTTGATGGGAAGATGGATGAAGCATCCTTTGTGTCAGGCTGTGATGTATTTGGTGGAGCAGTCGGGGTGACAGAAGAAGCAGAAGAAGGAGAAAAGACCAGCGGAGTGAGAGAAAGTGGTGATTTAACTTGGGAAGACGAGGCAGACGAAGCAGAAAGCGATGAAATGGTGCTGGTGCTACTGCTGTCACTGCTAAGATCCAATGCTCCTTGTTGACTGCTGGGCAGAGAGGAGGAAGGCTGAGAGAGAAGAGAAGGTGTGGAGGAAGAGGCAGGTGCGAGTGAGAATGAGAGATCAGAGGCGCCAATGGGGAGCGTCTCTGGTTTCAGAGAAGGAGAAGAGGAGGAGAAGGATGGATGAGGAAGTGGCTCATTCATTGGATGGATGCTGTCTGAGGAGTCTGGTGTTGTTGTTGCAGAAGCAGAAGAAGAAGAAGAAGAAGAAGAAGAAGAAGAAGGAAGAGAAGAAGCTGAATGTGAATGTGATTGATGTTGATGCTCTTTCTCTTCTTGTGCTGTTTGTGGTGTTGGCAGAGGTGTTGGAATGGGTAATTTGAATGCGACACGGTGTGTTACTCGAATCTTCCCTGTCTGTTCAACTGTGGCTGTCTGGAACCCGTTTTTGATGAGCGAAAGTTGTGGAACATTGTCTTTGTGCTTGTTGGGCTGTATTTCATTAGAAAGTGTGGAATGCTCTTCTTTTTTGATAAGTTCATCAACATTTGAAGTAAGAGTAGAAGAAGAGGAAGAGGAGGAGGAAGAGGAAGAAGAAGATGATGATGATGATGGAATCAAAGAAGTGCACGGAAGCGGTGTGGGCTGATCAGCAGAGCTGTCATTCCCATTCTGTTTAGACTGCCCAGCCAGCATTCTTCCATCGCCAATATCTCTTCCTTTGAGCGAGTGCAGCACACTTTCGTCGTCCATCGACAGCTCCTTCCTCTTCTCCCTTTCGATTGCTGCCTTCTCTTTCTCCTTCCGCTCCATCTCCTGCGCCTTCTCCAGCGGCGTCTGCAGTTGCGAGTGCACCCTCGTCTTCTTCGGCTCTGCTACAGCCGTTGAACGAGCAGAAGACGCCTTCAGAGCATCTCTGCTGAGCACAGCTGTTGCCCTGCCAAAGTTCGGAGGCAGTGGATAATCATCATCGCCTTCGTCGTTCTTCCCTTTCTCCTTCGAAAGCATTGCCAGTGACGCCTTCTGCTCCTCTCTCTCTTTCTCCTTCTGCCTCTCTTTCTCCTTCTCTGCCTTCCTCCTCTCCACTTCCTCCACAGTTCTCAGAATCTCCTCCTTTCGCGTGTTTTCCTCTTCGTCCAGCATTTCACCATACAAAAACTGCACATTCACCGCAAATACACTCCGCACAACTGCTGCCTCGCCTTTCCCATCAGCCACAATTCCTTTCTTTCTCAATGAAAGAGCTCTTTCCTTCGCCTCGTTCTCATCGTCTGCTTCTTCTTCATATACTCCACTTATCCCAAACACACCCCGTTTCCTCCTCAAAAGCCCCGCAATGCCTTTTTCTCCGCTTCTCTCTCTATCTCCTGATACCCCCAGATCTCCCTCCCTCTCTCCCCTCTCTCCATCTCCTCCTCCTCTCTCTCCTCCTCTCATTCCTCCTTCCTCTCTCGCTGCCTTCATCCGCTCTTTGTCCATTGCTGCCTTCGTGCTCTGCTTCAGCTTCGCCTGCAGAGACTGCAGATAGCTCGTCTTCAGTGTCTGCGCACCAGAACTGCCTCCAACAGACAGAAGAGGGCCTGTTGAGAGACCCTTCCGAGTGAAAGGAGACTCGCCACGAAGAGTGCCACCGAGGAAGAAGGAAGAGGAAGTTGAAGATGAGGAAGAGGACGATGATGAAGTGGATGAATTGGCAGCAGGAGAGGAAGAAGAAGAAGAAGAAGAAGAAGAAAGAGGAGATGTCTTTGGAGAGCTCAATGCAGATGCAGCTGTTTGGGATGAGTTGATTGAGGCGTTTGAGCTGCCAGCTGATCCTGTGCTTGCATAGCTCTTCACACTTCCTGTGTCACTCACTTCTTTCTCTTCTTTCTCTTCTGCCGCTTTCTCTTCAGCTTCTGCACGTCTTCTTTCTTCTTCTTCTCTTTCTTCTTCTTCTTTCGCCTTCTCAATCATCTTCAAAAGCGCTGTTTCTTCCTTCTCGTCGCTGTATGCAACAGCCAAAAGAGCATTCTGATAGATTTTGTTGAGTGTCTTCTCAAAAGATGAATGAGATGGTTTTTCAATGGAAGAAGAAGAAGAAGATGATGATGATGCAATAGGTTCATCAATTGTTGTCTCACCTGTTGAAAGATCAGTGCTTGTTGAGGTAATTGAAGAAGAAGGAAGAGAAGAAGAGGAGGAAGAGGAGGAAGAAGAAGATGATGATGAAATTGATGAAGAATCTGTTTTGTGAGAGAGACGAGCGAATGAAGTGGAATGAAGAGCAGAAAATGGACAAGGGTCTGTTTGAACAAAGCGAAGGAGATAAAGAAAAGATGCACTTTGAGTGGGCATCAGGCTTAACTTACAAGCAGAAGAAGAAGAAGATGATGATGATGATGATGAAACTGATGATGAAATCAGAGAGAAATAGAGAGAATATGATGAAGAAAGCGCACTTGGGATGGCGAGAGTGAGGAGCGGGTCAGTTACAATCACAGGGACAGACACCATCGACCGCACAAACACAGACAGATACATCAGCTGTGTGTGGGACGAATGGGGCGATGTTCTGACACTCGAAACAGCATTCGAATGAGAAGAAGAAGAAGACGAGGCATATGGATTGCTTCTTACACGCCTGGGGACGGGGAAGCAGGAGAAAGAGACAGAAAGAGGAGAGGCAAAGCGGAGGGTGACCGCAGAAGTGACTGTGTAGTTCTCGTGCTGCTGTGTCTTGTATCGCAGTCCAACATTCATCCTCACTTCTTCCCCGTCTCCACTCAATGCCATCCTCCTCTGTGTCTCGAGTGTGTCTATGAATGAGCTCACAAGCTCTGCTTTCTTCTCATCCTCCACAAGCTGCCTCTGCTGCTGAATGAGCTGCTGCTGCTGGAGCTTCTGCTGCTGTGCAATAGAAGCACCGTCGGGTGTCTGTTCTCTTTCTCCGCGTGGCGAGAAGGCAGAGCCGGGCTTTGAGAAGGCAGACTTTGTGGGCGAAGAAAAGGGGATGGTGGAGAAAGCACGCTGGTGTGTCAGAGGAGGCTGTTTGGATGATGAAAGGAGGAAAGAGTTGGGAGAATTGGTAGTAAATGTGGAGTTGGCAGAAGGAGACAAGTGCGCAGGTGAATGGCGTGTGGAAGAGGAAGTGAACGGAGAAGAGGGGGAAGAAACAGAAGGCGACTGGCGGATCTGAGAAGAAGAAGAAGGCGAAGGAGAGAGAGGCAACGGAAGAGGAAGAGGAAGAGGAGCAGAAAGAGGCAGAGGCTGAGGAAGAGAAAGAGAAGGAAGGAGCACACGGCGCACTGTCCAGATGGGAATGATCCATCGGACACGCGAATAAGGTGGGATGACAGGGAGGGTGATGACAGCTGGCAGAGCATCGCTGAACTCCACAAAAAGCGGCGCATCTGAATGGAACGAGGAAGAAGACGGGAACAGAGTCAGACTGCGCCCGCGAGTGGAGCTGGGGCCTTTGTATTTGCTGAGCAAAAGACTGTTTGCCTTCGAAGCAGGATTCGCTTTCTTTCCATCTCCCTTTGCGAAATCTGCGTTTTCTTGAGCATCTTCTGATGTGCCCTGGAATAGTTTGTTGCGCAGGGCAGTTCTGTTTATCTGCTGCTGCTTCAGAAGTTCTGAACGTGGGTCGCTCAAAGTCAAAGTGCCGCTGACGATTCCTTCGCTTCCAGTGAAGACAGACACGACAAGTGGCTGCAAGGGATCTGTCTCTTTGTGCTTCAACACAACAGAAGAAGAAGATGATGATGATGATATATTTTGTTCATCAAATTTATCAAGTTTTGAGCAGCTTCTGTTTAGTCTGGCTTGATCATCTGCATTCTCATTGCCATTCTTCACAGCAGCACAACTGCTTTTGATCGGTCTGTGCAACACAGGAAACAGATGCCCCGGTGACGATATGACCACTTTTGCTTGTGGTGAGCACTTCTTCACCACAAACGACAGGTCCTGCCCTTGCAAGTGGCGTGGGGCTGTGTACAGTCTGAGGGCGCCGACGTGCAAGTTCAGCTGCTCCACACAGAACTCTCCGTCGGGCAGACCCCGCACGTGGAAGCTGAGTGTGTTGAGACCTGGGCGCAGGCCGTGCGGGAGGACAAGCGTTGTCACCCACGACTTCTTCAGCTGGGAGGGGTCGAGGGTGTCGGTGGTGCCTGGCTGAGAGGGAGAAGAGAATGAATTTTGTTTGGAGGATGAAGAAGAAGCAGACTGGGCAGAGCGAATGGAGGAGGAGGCTGAAGATCCGATTGGAGAGAGCATTCTTTCGTTGAGGGAGATGGCATTCACAGAGATGCATGCACGCTCAAAGAGGAAGTCACAAGGGAAAGGTGACTCGATGTTGACTTTGATGACAGCTGTTCTGCCAAAGTGAAAAGTCTTGTCTGGCGGAAGCACAAAACGAGGGGTGAAGAGGCAGAACATTTCGTAGTTGGCTTCAGCTGTCAGCTTCTGCTTGGCAGTTGTGCAGAGTCCAGTGATGAAGGATGTGACGGTGTCTGCAAAGGAAGTGGAGAGAAGATTTGCTTCTGGTGCTGGCAATGCAGGGGAAGGAGAAGGAGAAGGAGAAGGGCAAGGGGATGGTGAGGGAGAAGGAGAAGGGAATGAAGAAGAAGTGAGACTTGGAGAGGCAGTTAATGAGAGTGTGGAAGCAGCAGTTGCGCCGCTTCCTCTCTTGTCGTCTTTAGCCTTCACAACAGTCATCTCCTTATCGACTGCTGTGTCTGCCCTTGCCTCGTTCTTCAGCTCTGCCAGGATGTCCAAGCAGAGCCTCACGTATTCTGTGTAATGATGTAGTCTTCGCTGGCACTTCACCAGTCGCACACACGCAGACGTGTACAGCTCGGTCCAGTGTGCCTGCAGATACACTTTGGACAGCACTTTGTAGAGCGACTCAGCTTCTTCATAGCGCTTTGTGTAATAATAGACATCAGCAGACTCTTCGTCAAGTGTGTTCAGCTGTCTGTCGCGGGGGATGTTTGGCTGTTTGTCCTGCATGGCGCTCATCTGCTTCTCCCGCGGGATGTTCGACAGCTTCTTCACTGCCTCGCGGGTGAGCGACAGAAACTCGTCGAGGAAGTTCGGGAAGGAGGCGAGGGCGTCGATGAGGCGCGGGTTGGTGAGCACGTTGGCTGAGGAGGTGCTGGGGAGAGGGGAGGTGTGGAGGAAGGGGGACATGGTCTGTAACAGATGGGGCACTTGAGAGGAAGGAGAGGATGATCTGGTGGTTGATGGAGAGAGAACACGAGAGGGAGGAGGAGTGGCTGCACGGAGTGAGGATGACACAGAAGAAGAAGACGGAGATGATGATGAGGAGGAGGAGGAAGGGGAAGAAGGGGAAGAAGGTGATGTGGAATGAGAAGGAGATAGCTGAGATGATGAAACAGGAACAGTTGAAACAGAAGAAAACACAGAAGAAGAAGAAGAAGATGATGATGATGAAGGAGACAAAGTGAGTGAAGGTGAGAGTGTCTCCAGTTCCGTCTGTCTGTTTGGGTGTGGCTCAAACACCATTGCCATCTGCGTGGCACCTCTTTCACCGTTCTTTGCAGGAATGTCTGTGATCGTGTAGAGGTACCTCGGCACCGTCGACACAACTGCATGCGAAAGAGTGCGTGAATGGAGCAGCTTGCTCTTCAGGATGTCTTCAGCTGTCACTCCTTCTTCGTCATCGAGATCGGAGTCGTAACCGTCTTCATCATCTTCGTCTTCGTCTTCGTCTTCTTCATTGCCTGCCTCTTTCGTGTTTGTGCATGTGCTTTCTTTTTGATTGATCTGGTTGTTTTCATTTGAGTTCTCTTTGTTTGAGTTGCTTTGTGTATCTTCTTCTTTTCCTTTTTCTTCTTTGTTGGTAACATCTTCTGTATCTTTACCCTTTCCATTCTCCGCCAAGCACTCTCTTCTCATTTTCCTTGCTTTTTTCCTCTTCTTCTCCTCCTCTTCCTCCAGCAGCGCCTTCTGCATGATGTCAGTGGGGTCTTCGTATCCCAGCAGCTTTCCCAGCTCCACCAGGTGCGAGCGCGCCATCAGGTACATGTCTCCAATGAGGATGATGATGCGCATCTGGTCTGCCACATCCATCGAGTCCAGCCCGTGCGTCAGAAAGACAGTCGCATCCAGCGCACACGAATAGCCCCAGCTGTGCACAAACACGGGGCCCCGCGAGCGCAGCACACCCAGCAGCGACTCGATGTCCCGCCGCAGCGTCCGCGCGATGCTTTTGAACTGGCCCGTCAGCCACTGCAACTCATACTGCCTCCGCAGCAGATACACCCTCGAGTCAAACTTCGTGGAACTTGCTTGCTTGAAACTAAGCACTGTCCCTGGAACCCCGGCTGACGTGAAGGGATTCAGCATGTCGTTCAACTGCTGTGGGTCGAAGTCAGGGATCGGGTCGTTCATGGATTGCTTGTTCATTCCAACATATATCTCGCACGCCTTTTTGAAAAATGCATACTGTTGATAAAGATACCCCAGCTTATCCTGAAGAATTTTTTGTTCAATTCCAAACAAGTTCCCGCTTATGTTTTTTTCATCATTTTGAATTTTTTGTAGTCTGTTGTCAAAAACAGATCCAATACGTTTTGCAAGACGTTTTGTAAGTTCAGCAATGTCAGCTTCAATTTCTGAAGGAGAAGCAAATATATCGAGTTTGAATGCATGGTCCTTTATATCACTTGTAAGCCTATTAAAAATTGATTTGGCTTTCTTTGGATTTTCTGCAGTTGCAGGATTTGTGAGTTGAATGGGGATGTATAAAACCATCCATTCCTGATCATTTTTATCCATTTCTGAGATGGGAGCTTTTAAAAGACTTGTATAGAAATACTTATATTTACTTTCATCGTCGACAGTGAATAGATAAAGCACCAGATGAGGAAGAAAATGAGACGGAAATCCATTTGATTGATGATCATAAATCATTGCAGGATGCAACAAAGAAATTTTTTCATTTATCGATGCAAGTTTGACGTTTCTCAATGAAAGAATGTCATTTTCATATCTCTGAATGTATGAACGAAGTTGGCAAAGATCTTGCACAGCTGTAAAAATAAAATAAATTTTGCAAAAATTGTTTCAACGATGTTTCCCCAACTAAAATCAAAAAGCGTCATACATATAACGATTTGTCCTTGAACGTTGACAATCTCTTCGAATGTGGATAACGATTTACGAGAATTTTGGCTGGTCATTCTGATCTGAATTCGCATAATTAAATTATTCACGTAAACTATATTCATCAAATATTTATGAATGAAGTGTTTGAATTTCTAAACAAAAAAGGAAAAAGGAAAAATGTCATTAACTTCTGGAAGTGGAGGTGAAGTGAACCATTCGTCTTGAAGAAGAGATTCAGCAGACGGTCTTTGAGATGCAGAATAAACAAAAATTCGCTCCAAGAAACGAATTGCAAGAGAAGTTGAAGAGGGTGAAGCGCTTAACGAAGAGGAGCGAGTTGCAAAAGAAGGTGAAGTTGAAGAAGAAGTTGGTGTTGAGGAAGATGCAGATGATTGTGATGAGGAGGACGATTCAGGCTGATGAGTGCATGAAGCAGCAGAAGGGATGATTGAACTTAAAGGAAGGGGAAGCTCTTCAGCGTGGAATTCTATTTTTCCATAATCAGGAAAGCTTTTAAGTTCAGGCCATGTTTCAGGTTTTGGCATGCCAAAAGTGGAAATGACTTTCACAAGCTGGTCGATGTCTGATTCTCCTCGGAGAAATTCAAAGCCCAAAAACAGTTCTGCGCATATACAGCCAACTGACCAAATGTCTATTGAGAATGTAGAAGACCGAGATCCAAACAAAAGAGAAGGTGAACGATAAAAACGTGAAGCGACTTTGTATGAAAGCAAGGGCTTTGAAACTGAAGATGAAGAAACAGAAGCAATTTTTGAAGAAGAACTTGAAGTGGATTGAACGTCAGTTTTTTTGGTATTCTGTTTTGTTGCTGAAGAAAGATATTCAGGAGGAACAATGCGAGAATGGCCCTGTAAAACTCAAATTATAAAAATATCGATTTAACCAATAACAGCATACAAAATCTCCAATTTTGATGACTCCATCTTGGGAAATAAGTATATTGGACGGTTTGAGATCCTATGAAAAAGTATTGTAAATTTTTTGCATTTATTCATTTATTAAATCATTGCTAAAAAAACTAACCCTGTGAATAACATCTTTAGAGTGACAATGAGCGACCCCTCGCAAAATCATCAGAACTATTCCTTTTATTTTAGACTCGGGAAGCGGATAGGTCAATCTTAAAATTAACAAATTAAAAAAAAATTATGTTGAGTAAAAAATTCAAAAAAAAATGGCGTTTCAAACTTTCGAAGTGCTTTCCAAAGATCCATCTTACAGTATTCAAACACAAAAACAAACTTTGTCTTATAACTGAAAAAGTCTAGTAATTTTATAATCTGCACAAGAAATGAAATCTTCATTTAACAATAACAAAAATATACATTATGGTGATTGAGCCTCAAAAGGGAATCAAGCTCTCTTTTGTAGCATGTTGTTTGCTCTTCGGTTTTGGTGTTTTTTAATACTGTTTTCATGGCAACAAGTTGTCTCGTTCTAAGATCACGGGCCTTATACAATTCACCAAAGGCTCCATAGCCCAAGCGCGAAATAATTTGATATTTTTCCATATATCAAATATTTAAAATTTCTTTCAAAGTGTATAAATCAAAAAATCAATTTCTTTTCACAAATTTTTATTGAGAAGCAAATATGGGTTAAAATATAAAAAAAGAAAGAAGCAAGCAAGCAAATGAAATTTTTGTCTTTAAGAATTTAGCTAAAAATAATGCTCTTTGGTGATTAACTTAATGAAATTTATCGCAAAATTCCATTTGTCTATGTTGAAAATAAACAAGAAGATAAGATAAAAAGTAAATCCTTAATATCATGCATTTGTCGGTTAAATGCAGGGGCATATCACAAATTATAAATGAATTGCTCCATATTTTCCTTTGAAACTTGAATTAATATACTCCTTGCAAAAGGAGCCCTTTTATCGCTTTTCTTTTCTCAATCTGGGGAAAATAGTTTTTCAACAACTGTCTCTTTCAAATTTTCCATTTTTTCATCAATTTCATCTTTCATCCTGATTTCCAACTTTTTCAGTTCGACCCCAAGAACATACTTCACTGTGTATAAAAAAAGAGAAATAACAGAAAAATAATATTGAAAGTACATAAATTTCATTTGCAAATAACAAAAGAAATACTGCCTGCAAAAGAAATGACATATTTCAAAATACAAATAAATGCACACAATCCGATGAATTCAGCTGATGTCCGCTCAGCAAGTAAGAATCGAGCATTTTTTTCCCAAAATACACCGAAAAGTGGCTAAGTTGACGATGGAAAGCTGCAGCATCTGATTCATTCAGAAATTGTAATCCGATGATCTCCCTCAGGTACGAGTGGATGATCAAGAATGTTGGAGTTTGCAAATAGTATACCAAAGATGGAGTAATATCAATCACCATCCCAACTGGCTTCTCCCCGCAAATCACAACAAAGATAATACAGATATGAAGTATTTCAATGTGAAAAGGCAAGAGACAACTTGTCTTGCAAACCTTAACAGCTCTTGCATCCACATAGTAAACGTCAGGAGATGACCTACCCTCGAGTATAACAATAGAAAGAATTCCCATGCATTGGCTCAGTGTTTTCCATTCGCCATCTTTTTGAAGAAACCCTCTAGAAGCACAAGAAAAATAAACTTTCATTGATGAAATTTTAAATGTGGGAGAACATTTCAGAATCACAGCGAAATATTTGCCATAAAAAAGTGCACGCAAAAGAAATAGATGATGCGTATTGATAAAAAGCACACCGAATAGCAAAAAATGGAAATAACAATATTTCTTTTTTGAAGAAAAAATTCAATAAAACCCCAGTTTTCATTTTGCAGTCATAAAACAAACATTTATCGTAACAAAAAAACTGTTAAAAACACATTTGTTAATGAAATGCAAACGCTTCATTTTTCATTGCTTTTATATTTACTAATTTATTTATTAATTTATTTATTTGTTTGGGTTTTTTTTTTTTTTTTTTTTTTTTTTTTTTTTTTTGTCTGTTTGTTTGTATGTTTGTTCAATTGTGTGAACTCATTCAAAAAAGAAAAAATATGAACACTTTCAAAATTTTATTTTTCCATTATTAATCATTGATAAAGAAACTTGAACAAATTCTGCAAGCTTGATAAAAAAATTGATTTCTGTGACTTGTTCTCATTTTTGTTTTTTATTCTAAAAAATAGAATTTGTGAGAATAAAATACTTTATTTGAATCTTCTCGAAATTTGAAAAAATATTTAAATTGGTGGTTTTATCTTTTAAAAAAAAATTCATTTTAATGAAATAATCAGGCTCACTAAAATGTGGAATTTTTGATTCGTTGCAGCATTTGTCAATTCATATAAAAAAATGTTTATTATTATTCAAAACAATTACTCTGTTTCTTTTTCCAATTTTGAGTGATTTTTGAGTTTTTTTCACAACATTCATATGTGGTGTCATCAAAAATTGATATGTCACTAACAATCAATTAAATGAAAAAAATAAGTTAATTGAAATACAAATCATCCATTTTTAATGAACAAAAGTTGGGGTATTTTGTTATAAATTCATTAAACATTCTGAAAGAGTGGTTATTATTCAGAAACTTTTCAGAACGAATAACCCAGTTAACAAAAATATTTGCGTTTATCAAATATGCACATTCATTCACCCACTATTCAGTCTTTTATTGAGTATTTCAAAGATCTGATATTGAAGAAAATTCTTGTTGGATTCTTGAAATAAAGCACAAAAAGAAAGCAATTAAGAAGATTGTTTATTCAATATGTGGGATAATACGAACTTTCAAGCTATTTTTGCACAAAGCACAGAAGAATGTTTCACTCATAACATTGGAAAACAAAATCAGATTTCGAAAAAATTGGATTTTCATATCTTTATTTAAACATTATTGATATTGGGTGATTATTTTTGAAATCAAATCTTTTTTCGGGGTGTTGATTTTTCAAAGATTGAAAATTTTACGAAAGAAATTTTTGTTACAAAAGAAAAGAAGCATTATAATTGAGATTAAATCAAGCGTTTTTATAAATAAAAGATTAAAATGTCTTCAAAAGCCTATTCACTTTTCAATTTTTTTAATTGATATTCAAGATATATAATTTCTCCGAAATTTTTGAATGAAAAAATTTGATTTCAAAAATAATCATCCATATAACTTTGACTTTTTGTCATTTTTGTTAACTTTGAGGAGGGAAAAATTAAAACTGGCATTAAATGAAAATAATTAAAGCAAACAAAAACGCGATAATTTAAAAAACGAAACGAAAAGAAAAGAAAAAAGAAAAATATTCATTCTCACAGTTTAATGCTTTCACACATAATAACTCATCTTGACTTGAATTGATTAGTTTTTTGTTAAAAAGTTGCAAATTTCTTAGCAATTATATGGGATTTTGAGAAAGTTTTTCCTTGTCTTCATCAAATAAATAAAATCTTTTCTTTTTAAATTAATGATAGCTATTCGCAATTTTTGATGAAATTGCAAAATTGATTCAATCAAAAAATTTAAAAATAGTTCGAATATTGTTAAAAGTTAAAAAATGAATTACATAATCAATAATAAAACTGGAAAATAATCGAATAATCTTTCAAAAAAAATCTTCAATTTATATGCCATAATAACCAAACTGGTAAACAACAATCAATTCGAGAAACATAACTTTCAAAAAAGTAGAATATAAAATGAATAAATATAAAAAATCATTGAAGTTGTCAAAATTTTCATTGTTTGCTTTGATAAACTAAAAAATTAGTTAATAGCCATATAAAGAGACAAATGTTTGCAGTCGCAAAAAACAATTCAAAAAAAAGGAGGAAAAAAAGTCACATAAAATTCAACAATTGGAAGCCAAACTTGGATTTAAGAGCACATTCAAGTTCTGACAGCTACCATCAACCATCATTCATCAATCAACAACCAGCAACTCAACAGAATTAATGTAAAAATGTAACAACAACTGTATGCTATAAAAAGATCAACCAACTCTGATTATGACTGTCTACCCAGTGATTGAAGTAGGCCCGAGGCTGCCCTTTCGGACAAAGCGATTCCGGTTGCGTCTCTTTCCAGTACTCGGCTCAAATGAAGGAGTAAAGTCATACCCAGCAGAGGGCAGGAATGAAGAAGAAGAAGAAGAAGAAGTTGTAGATGATGATGAAGTAGAAGAAGAAGGAGCAAGAGATGATGTGTTGGAACTGCCTGTTGAAGCAGATGATGATGATGACGACGAAGAGGATGAAGAAGACGATGAAGAAGAAGGAAAGATTGAAGGGAGATAAGTGTTTGATGTGGACGAAGGGTAAGAGCCGAGTGAAGACTCCTGTGAAGATATGAGGGAGGATGTTCTGGGTGCTGGTAAAGAGGATGAGCGCCATGGAATGGTCATTGAAGTGGATGAGGAGGAAGACGAGGGCTGAGCTAAAGATGGAAGATATGAAGAAGATGAAGAAGATGAAGATGGATTTTGTTGTTCTTCTTTCTTTTTGTCAAATCTTGTTTCTTTTCCAAATGAGAAGTTGGAAGAAGAAGAAGAAGAAGATGATGATGAATATGATGGTGAAGATGAAAATGATGTTGAATTGCTGCTTTGAAGAGGAGGCAAAGAAAACGACGTTGAATTTGTGTTTGAAGAAGAAGAAGAAGAAGAAGAAGAACTCGAAGAAGAAGATTGCTGACTGCCCTTTCTCTCTCCCACTGCACCCATTCCCAATCTATTTGCAGGAGGGCGTGAAGAAGACGATGTGAATGAAGAATAAGAGGAAGGAAAAGCAGACGGTGAAGGAAGACGCTTCGGAGAGCCCATTCGACGGGCAAAGATGGCATTTGAGTTGGAAGTGACAGCATTTGAAGAGGAAGAGCTGGATGAAGAATTCGAAGATTGCTTGTCTGCATTTGAGGTTGCGTTGTCCTTCTGCTTCGCTCCCTTTCCTGGCTGGTTGAACATCTCCATCATCTTCTCAAACTCATCATCGAAGTCGTCAAATGACTGTTTGTCTTTCTTTCTTCCTGAAGATAACTGCTGCTGCTTCTGTTGCTGCTGCTGCTGTTGTTGTTGTGGAAGAGGTGGAAGCACAGACGATGGCTGTTTGGCTTTTGACTTTGAATAACCAGATAATGAAGATGTGGATGAGGATGATGCAATGGAAGAAGAAGAGGAAGAGGAAGAAGAATTTGAAGTATTCTGATTCTGAGGAGGGCGTGTCTTTGGATAAGACAAACCAGAATAAGAGCCGAAGCCGAACAGATCGTCCTCTGCCTGCACACTCTTTCTCGGCAGCCTCGAAGGCGCCTGTGTATTTGCCTGTGATGGCGCTGAAGGCTTCGAAAGATCAGAGCCAAATGTCTGAAACTGCGGGGCGTATCCCTTTTTGCTGCCAAACTGGGCAGCTGATGAAGTTGGGTTAGACACAGAAGCAGCAGAAGCAGCAGCATTTGAAGAGAGCATGGCAGAGGTGGAGGTGGAGGAGCCATAGACAGGAGTGAACCCGCGGAAGTAGGGGTGGTTGAGTGCCTCTGCAGCAGTCGGGCGGAGAGAAGGGTTGAAGCGGAGAAGGCGCATGAGAAGGTCGATGCCCTCAGGCGACGCTGAGGGGATGAGGGTGGAGAGAGGCACGCCTGTCACTGCAGGGAGGCGGATGTCCATCTTCCTCGCCTGCGCCACACCTTCTGCCCACTGCAAGTTGGACGATTGAGGACCTGTTGAAATGAAGAGGTAATGATGTGATGTTATCAAATTGATTATTTGTTAAAAATGATAATTCAAATATTGTAAATGAAGATATAAATTAGGAAAATTAAACCTCCTGCATCACATGGCGAACCCATAACAGAAAATATTTTAAACAACTGATCCATCTCAGATTTTCCAGGGAAGAGAGGAGTTTTCATATACAATTCGGCCATAATACAGCCGACTGCCCAAAGATCAATTGGCGAAGAGTAATGATGGCAGCGAAGAAGGACTTCAGGTGCTCGATACCATCTTGTAGAAATATATTCAGTGTATGGTGGCATAGACCTGATTTCCCTTGCTTCACCAAAATCTGCAAGTTTAACCGTTGATCCTTTGAAAAGAAGATTTTCTGGTTTTATATCACGATGAAAAAATCCATTAGTATGCATATAATTCAATCCGGCAAGCGTTTGATATCTATTAAAAAATCATGACATTTGTTAGAATATATTTCAAAAGCAAAAGTATTATTTTCATACATGACATTTTTAATTCTTTCTTCAGTAAATGGATATTTTGGATCATTCATCTTTTGATAGAGATCACCATCAAGAAACTCGAAAATGAAAAATAAATCTGTTCCTTCCCTAATTATTTCCTTCAATTTTTCTATATTAATATGATTAAGCTTTTTGAGTGACTATTGTTGGTTGTTATATTGTAAAATGTATAAACGATGAAAGAAAAAGTCCAAACCTTTGCCTCTCGAAGATTTACGCATTCATTCCATGAGTGAAATGGTCGCTTTATTTTTTTAATTGCGACTATTTCGTTTGTTTGCGTGTTTAGTGCTTTATAGACAATACCATATGAACCGTTCCCAAGCTGCTTTAGAAATTTGAACCTCTGCATTTAAAATTGGCAGTGACGCACTTCATAACGCATATTACAAAAATACAACTCAATTTGAAATGAAAACAAATAAATAAATTGGAAAACCGGAAATACTCGGTCAATGCCAACAGTCGTCTATATATTATGGGTTAAAATATTTTTTTTCACAAAAAATAAAAATTTTCTTTCAATCATCAGTTCTTTGAAGTAGCATTTTGATGAGTTTGCACAAAAGCAGGATCTAATGATTTTTTGCGTTTTAAAGCTTCTTCACTTACAAGTTGTTTTTGCAGTTTGACAATTAGCTGAGCTGCAGTTGAAGCACTCCCTCTCAGATCACTCAAAGAACGTGCAAGAAAACTGAGCAAATAGCAAACGCCCGTGATTGGATTGTGGCCCTGTTCAAAGGAGCCATCGCCAGATATCAGTCCCGCCAAAGAGGCAGTGCTTGCACACGAAGCGTCGAGTGAAGGAGAAAAAGCGACTGTAGAAGGGGTGGAAGGAGGGGTGGCGTTGAGTGTGGTGAGAGTCTGTTTGAAGCAGGAATACAGCCAATAGACAGAATTCTGCCCAGGAGAAGAGGAATTGAGGGAGGCGTAGCTGGCAGAAGAGGGGTGTGATGTGAGAGTCAGCGAATTATGGTTAGATTTTGTGGGTGTGAAAGCACTCATTGAATCAACAGATGATAATGTTGGCGTGGTGGAGCGTGAACTTGGGCGGGAGAATGAAAGAGAAGAAGAAGAAGAGAGAGAAGGGCTTTGTTCTTGCTCGGAGAGTGCAGAGTGAGAAAGAGAGGAATTGGAAGAGGAAGGAGAGGTGCTGTTTGAAGAAGAAGAAGATGATGATGAAGAAGGAAGAGTGGCAAATGAAACGTGTGCAGAAGAAGAAGAAGAAGAGCCGATGTGTCTGTCAGAAGGTGATGTTCTCATGGAGACTGCCACAACAGAGCGGAGGGAGTTTCTGATGGACATCACATCCGACGCCACGCAGATTGAAAGGAGAACGCTGTACAGATGAAGTGTTGCGATCAATTCTGATGCAGAAGGAAGATTAGATTCATCAGAAATGGATGAAGAAGAAGGAGAAGAGGGAGAGGAAGAGGAGGAAGAAGAAGTAAACGAAGAAGGAATTGCCAGTTCCAGTGAATCTTTATCGAACTCTGAATTTTCCTTTTGTTCACTCTCATCCTCTTTCAAATTCTCCGTCTCTTCTATTTCTCCGTTCTGGCAGCTGCGAAGGAGAACCAGCGAGTTCTGTGCGATGGAACGCAGCTTCTCGACAGTCGAGTCTTTCCTCTGTGAAACAGAAACAGTGGAGAGCGAGCGGTGGAGAAGAGAAGGCGAAAAGGAAGAGTCAACAGGAAGAGTGGAGAATGAAGGAGAAGGTGAGGAAAGAAGAGGAGTGGTGAAGACGTTGGAGTTTGGAGAGAGGTCTGTCACTGGAGTGGCACTCCCAGGTGGAGCAGCAGCCTGGTTGTGTGCTTGTATCTGTGCTTGCAGCTCAGAGAATGTGTTGAGCGAGGCATTTGAGGCAGAAGGAGAGAGAGAGATGCTGTTTGGCCGCGAAGCAGAAGGTGAGAGAGGGAAATGGTTCATGTTGGAAGAGGCAGAAGGCGAAGGGGCAAACAGCTTGCTGATCTGAGGCGGGACAGAAGGCGATTGAATGTGAGAGACGCAGTTGTTGACGACTGCTGTGTACATTCCACTGAATGGCTGAATCATCTGCACTTCTTTCTCTTTCTTCAATTCGATCTGTTTGGACTCGATTTCTGCACTCAGCTCGTTCAGCTGCTTTTGAAGATCCATCTTCTTCTGTTCTTCTTGTTGCGCCTGCTCCTTTTGCTCTTTCTGCTCTTCAGTTATTCTGTTGCATTCTGCTTCCAGTTTGTTTTTCTCTTCTCTTGCTTCAGACAGCTCTGCTTCAACACTCTTCAATTCTTGTGATATCTTCTCTTCTTTCTCTTCCATTTCTTTTATCTTTTCTTCGAATTCGTTTTGTTTCTGTGCTAATTTCTCCTTCACTTCGCCCAGTTCTTTCTCTGTTGCCTTTCGAGAACTGTCTGCTTCAGCACATTTCTCTTGCATTTCTCTCAACTTTTCATCTGAAGCCTCAATGCTCTTCTTTCTTTCATCCAACTCCTTTTGAGCTTTTTCAACAGAAATCGCACAATTTTCAATAGTTTTCTCGAATTCTTGCTTTTTCTCGTCCAAATTGTCGATTTCTGTGCTTAGCTTTGTTTTCGATTTCTTCATTGCCTCCAACTCTTTCTGGTAATTCTTCGTTTTCTCACGCAACGCTTTCACTTCTTCTTCCACTTTCTTCTTTTCTTCTTCAATTTCCTTTTTCCCTTCTTCAATTTTCGCTTTTTCTTCTTCTGTTTTCTTCTTCTCTTCTTCCATTTTCATTTTCTCTTCTTTCATCTCTTTCTCATTTTTCTCTAATTTCTCCAAATTAATCTCCAACTCTTTCGCATTTTCATCCACTTTCTGCTTTTCCTTCTTCAAATTCTCAATTTCTGTCTGAAGAGTCTCAATCTGCTTTCTCTTTTCTGCTATTTCTTGGCTGGCTTCACCTGATTCTGCCTGTATTCCTTCCAATTCCTTCTTCTTCTCATTCACTTCGTTTTCTGTTTCATTCAGCAATTCTTTCTGCTCTTCAATTTCTTTCTGAACGTCACCCAAAGATTTCTCTGTTTGCTGTTTTTGTGATTTCACTTCTGTCTCCATCTCTTTCAATTCTTTTATCTCCTTCAAAACTGCCTCTTTCTGTCTCATCACATCTGACACTGCATTTTGTGCTTCTTCTTTTTCCCTTTCGATTTCATCGATTTCCGTTTGCTTTGCCTCAACCTCCTTTTGCAACGTTGCAAGCTTTTCTTCAGTGCTGTGGAGTTCGCTTGTAACGCTGTTCAATTCAGAAACCTGCTTTTCATATCCTTCTTTTCCTTCCTTCAAAATCTGCAGTTCTTTTTCTTCTTTCTCTTTTCTCTGCATCAGCCCCTCCACTTCGCTCTGAAGATTCGCAGCTGCCTTTCTCGTTTCTTCCTCTTCTTTCTTTGCACTCTCAACATTTTCCTTCATCTCATTCATTGTCTTCCTCAAATTCTCGCTTTCCTTCTGCAATGCCCCCATCTTCTCTGTCTGCTCCTCAATCTTCTGCTTCAAATCCTCGTTCTGTTTTTCTTTCTCTTTCATTCTGTCGTTCAGCTCATTCTCTTGTTTCTGCTTGCCCTTCAGCGCTTTCTCAATCTGCTTCATTTTCTTTTGAGTTTCTGCACAGTTCTTCTGCATTTCGCTGTGTTCTTTCGAACATTTCTCTAATTTCTGCACTGTTTCTGCAAGTAGATTTCGTTCATTATCACATTTTGCTTTCGTCTCTTCCAAAATTTTGGATTCCTCTTCACATTCTTTCTGAATTGCTTCAAGTTGTTTTGTGACTTCTGCACATTTATTTTCTGCCTCTTCGCATTTTTTCTGTTCCTCAGAGTGTTTTTTCATCGTTTCTTCGTATTCTCCCTGCATTTCGTTCAGTTTGTTGTTCATGTCTTTTCTTTTATGTGTCAATTCTTCCACTTTTTGCTCTGCTTTCATTCTGTTTTCATTCACTTCTTCGAATGATTTCTGTGCTTCTGCCACATTTTTCTCAATTTCTTCTTGTTTTTGCTTCAATTCTGTGACAATTCTTTGCCCATCTTCGCACTTCTTCATTGTTTCTATCTTTTCTTTCTCCAGTTTTTCAATGTCATTTTGCATTTCATCCTTCTGATTCTTTTTCTCTTCGCAATTTGCTTGCAGCTCTTTCAGCTTCGCTTCCAACTCTTCGCTCGTCTTCCTCGTTTTCTCTCTTTTCTTTTCTGCTTTTTCTATTTGTTTGTTGAGCGCTTCTTTCTTTTTCTGCTCTTCTTCGTTCTCCTTCTGCACTTTCACAAGCCTTTCTTCCTCATCTGCCTGCTTCTTTTGGATAACTTTCAGCTTTTCCTGTGCTTCCTCAATGGAAGATTGGATTTCTTTGTGTCTCTCTTCTGCTTCAGCGATATTCTGCTGGATGTGCTCGTGTTTATCTTCACTCTCCAAACAAGTCCTTTGCGCCCTTTCGAGTTGCTCTTCCTTTTCTCTTATCAATTCTTCCCTTTCTTTAATCATTTTTTCCTTTTCTTTTATCATTCTTTCCGTCTCTTCACACTTCGCTTGAGTCTCTCTCAGTGTTTCCTTTGCGCTGTCAACCAACTTTCGCATGTGTTCATGTTCTGAATGTGTTTTATCGGCTTCTTTCTGTTTCTCCTCCCTTTTCTGCTCTGCTTCTTCCTGCTTCATCAAAAGAACCTTCAGCTTTTCTTCTGCTTTCTCTGCATCTGCATTCAATTCTTGTATCTTTTCAGTCAAACCTTCAACTGTTTTCTCCTCATCGCTCTTCATTTTCAACGCTGCTGCACACTCATTCTGAATGTTTTTGAAGACTTCTTCTTCTTCTTTCTTCTTCTTCTCCAGTTCTTCGCAGCTGTGTTTCAACTCCTCAAGGCGATTGTTGATGTCTGAACACAATTTCTCTGTTTCCTCGTTCTTTTCACTCGCATTTTCGCATTTGGCCTGCAGTTCATTGAGCAATTCCTCCTTTTCCTTGCAATTCTCTTTCAGCTCTTGCAATTTTCTTGTCTCTTTTTCCATTTCAGCTTTTCTTGTTTGTTCTTCTTTGACATATTCTTCTTGAAGTTGTGCGTTTTTCTCTTCCATCGACTTCACCTCAGCTTCGACTCTTTCTTTGGCTTTCTCCAATTCATCTAACCTGCTTTTTTGAGCTGAATTCTTCTTCTCCAACTGCTCACTCTCATTCACAAGTTCATTCAGTTCTGTTTGGCGTTCTTTGATTTCACACTCAATTTCATCATGCTGCTTTGTCAGTTCCTCGTTTTCCTTTCTCACTTTCTTCGATTCCTCTTTCGCTGCTTCTATTTCCTTTTCTAACCCCGTTTTTTCTTCCTCTTTTGTCTGTATTTCATTCGTTACTTCAACCAGCTGTGCTTTTTTAGCTTTCACTTCTTCTTCGAGTTGCTTCAATTGTGTCGAAAAAATCGATTTTTCTTTTTCTTCCTCTTCTTTTCGTTGCTTCATTTCTGTCTCAAGAAGTTTGCTTTCGCTTCTGAGCAATTTAACTTGTCTTGTCTCTTCCTCCACTTTAGATTCTTCTTCCTCTTTTTCTTTTTCTGCTGCTTTTGTTTCCACTTTCAGTGCTGCCAAAACCACTTCCAAGTCTTCGATTTCGCCTTGCAGCTGATCAACATGCTCTTTTTCTGCTTCTTTCTCTTCAGAAATTCCATTCAAAATGGCTTCACTTTGTGCCTTTTCTTGCATCTGCTTCTTGATTTCAGTGAGGATTGCTTCTAATTCTGCATCTCTTTCCTTTTTCTCTTTCAAATACATCTCTTTTTCTCTCAAATACTCTTTTTCCTCTTCCTTTATTTTCTCCTCCAGCTGCTGCATTTCACTCATCATCTGATTTTTCCTCTGTGACATCTCTTTCATCTCGTTTTCTATGCTTAGCAACTCTTCTCGTTTGCTCCTTTCTTCTTCTTTGTTCTTCCTCTCATTTTCCTTGTTCTTGCTTTCCATCTCACACAGCTTCTGCTCCTTCTCTTCCAGTTCTGCTGCCATTGTTTTGAGTGTCTTCATCATGTCGATGCTTTGCTTCAGGATTGCCTCATTTTCCTCCTGCAGCGCAACATACTCCGCAACAAACCTGTCCTGCTGGAATGCTGCTGCCCCAGACACAAACGGTGAAGAGTGGGGAGAGGTCAGTTCATCAACTGAATTGAAAAGCCTCGAACGCGACTTCGAAGACGCGGGAGACATCGGACTTGAAAATGAGGAAGAAGCGCTTAGACTATCCTTTTGAGGAGTGGAAAGTGTTGTTTTTGATTCATCGAATTTTTCTAGTTGTTCCTCTTTTTCTTCCACCTGCGAAAATGTTGAATTCCTCAAAGAGGATCCTTCAAGAACTGCATTAATTCTGTTTTTCCTTTTGTTGTAAAGAGATTCTGGTGTCTTTTTTTGAGCAAAAGCATCTGATTTTTGGGTTGTCTCTTGATTTGAATGAACTGGCGAAGATTTTTCTGAAGGCAAATATACTTCTTTTGCTATAAGCAAGTTTTCAACTCTTGTCACATCACTTGAAGATAAGGATTGAGTTAAAAGGGGATTTTGTTTTATTAATTTAGCATCTGCAATCGATAAAAATCGCGAACTGCCATATTGAGATTTGCTACCTTGTTTGTTCAAACGTTGGAGTACTTGCTCAACAAAATCGATAAATGATTTTGGATAATTTTCACTATTGTTTTGGAGATCACATCCAGGAACATTATCCGGTTCAGGAATCATAAAAAATGCGCTCAAAAATGAGACTTGGTCTTCCAACGATTGGAAAAGTTCATCATCACCATCATATATTTGCTGACATGTTTCCTTCAGGATCTGTCGGATTTTTGTTTTGTTTGCAATTGCCTACAGAAATTAAAAAAATATTATTAACCAAAAAATAAGAAAAATAGACAAACAAAAGATGCAGTTTTTGATTCATCCTGCTTTACATTAGCAATTAATTTGCTTAAAAGCGGATGTTTTTCTGAATCACACATAAATAGCTTGAAACTCTTGGTCAAAGAATTTGAAGAAATTAAATAAATAATGGGCACTGTTCGAATTGGATGTGAAGCAATGAATGCATTTAAATGGAAGGAATGTTCCAAATGTATTAACATTATAAAATCTGATATTTTGGATTCATAATTGAAAGGTTGGAAATTATTAAACTTTTTAATCAAATGAAATGTTTATCAAATGAAAATACATAAACGTTACACATCACATCATTCAAAGAATTGAACTTAAACGCTAAATTAACAAACAAGCATAAATAATTTTCGATTTCAAAACAAAAATCGTCTTACTTTAATTTGAATTTGACTTCTTTCCATCCATCGAAATAATCTCCGGTATCTGCTCTCCCACCTGTTAAATATTGAGAGCCTCGCTTTTTCTCTGAATCGCTTTCATCATCGTCTTCCTCATCTTCGTCTCTATAACCTTTTCCTCTCTTTGCAGTAAGAGACACGCTCATTCCTCCTTTAGTATTCTCCACCTTGAGATCAACATCTCTTTCATCATCCACCCCCAACAATTCTCCGGCTGAAATTACACCGATTTTCATTAGCTCCAATTCAAATGTTTTTTTGCTCATGTGTTGCCCTCCAAATGGCTTTGCTGTCATCCAATTCTTAATAATTGTTCCTTGTCTATAAACGAGGACTGTTGGGCAATTTTCATCCGGATAATTGTGAATAGCTTCTGCTCCTCTAATCTTGACAAATTTTATTTGGGGATGAACCGATGCAACAACGTTGAAAATTTCTTCAAGCTGAGCAACTTCTCGGCTTCTGAACATTTCATCAAAAATATAAAGATTAAGAATTTTTAAATGTGCAAATAAAATGAACTAACCCAGAGCATGTGAGTAAAAGAACAACATCAACTTTTTTGCTCGCCTCCGTAACTTCACGTTTATAGTCTGGCTCCGTAATCGCAAAGACTCGACCATAGCAATTTGCACTTTGCTCCTGTTTTAACTCTTGCAGTCTTTTTTCGCTGGAGGAATAAATGAATCTTTAAAAAAATTTCAAGTTAGGCCAGCAGGCATACCGATATTTTTCTAAAAACATTCGCTCTTCCTCTTCTTCTTCCTCCAATTCTTCTCGGGTAGGCTTTTCATCTTTTCCATCAGGGCTGAAATAAACACCTTTTGGACCTAATTCAGGATCCTTTAATTCCGGACGAGCTAAATAAAAAAATTGAATAATTATTTTTCAGTGAAATGCAATCTTCTTCTGAAAAGGAATTTCAAACTATCATCGATAACATCTCTTTTAACAAGTTCATCGTGGAACTGTGTGGTGATAATTCCATCAGGTCTTATATTTGACCTTGTATCAACAAAAGGTACGAAAGACATTTTAAATAATTTTTTCGATCATTTTTTGTTTGGGATTTTCTTTAATTGGGTCATGAATGCTGATTAATGTTTCTAAATATTATAATAACAGCATACTCTTATTTTATCAGATGAAACGAAAATTTGAAAGAACTCAAATTTTATCATTGTTAACTTTGTGTAAAGAAATTTTTTAAAAAATAAAAGAATTATAAAAATTAATGAAACGGTGAAAGAAAAGCAAATAACTGCATAAAAATATAAGTGTTCGCTTAATTCGTAAAAAATATTCTTTTTAAAAACAAGAAAATATAAGGGGAGATGCTACGTGTTAACGTGATTGCGTTGATAAGGCTGGAAAGATACGAGTAAAGAAGAAGAAGAAGAAGAAGAAGAAGAAGAAGAAGAAGAAGAGACAGATGAATTGTCAAATGGAACAGATTGCTGACTCGTTTGTGAAATGGGGACATTTGAAGGGAACACCTCTGATGACTGAAATGAAGATGATGAAGAAGGATAAGTTGAGTAAGATTGAGATGGTGATGTAGTGGAAGAAGTGAGAGGAGAGGAAAGAGAAGGTGAAGTAGAAGAAGAAGAAGAAGATGATGATGATGACAAAGATGATGAACGAGCAAAAGACATCCTTTGCAGTGGATGGTAATGATCCATGCCGACAGAAGAAGGAATGCTGAATGTGTCTGATGAATCGATGGATGCTGTTGAAAAGGCATCTGAATGGTCTGGCTGAGAGAGGTCGATGCTGATAGACGACTGCGAAATGACTGAATTGGATGAGTCATCGTGGATGTGGTGAGGGTGGTACAATGGATCTGATTGGGGAATAGAGGAAGAGGAGGAGGAGGAAGAAGAAGAAGAGGGGGAGGAGGAAGAGGAGGAGGAAGAAGAAGAAGAAGAAGAAGAGGAATATAACCCAAAAGCAGAGGAAGGCTGGATTGTTTGCGAGTATGAACTGGATGGGGAAGAAGAGAGAAGTGAAGAAGAAGGAGAAAGAGAAGAAGGAGAAGGAGAAATGCTGTTGGAAGAAGGCAAAGTGGATGTTGTCGATATTGAAAGAGGCGTTTTCTTTCCAACAGGCGCAGAAATCAATTGATCTGTTGAAGCAAATGAAGGAGAAGAAGAATATGAAGAGGATGAAGTGGAACGTGTTGAGGTTGAAGCAGGTGTTCTGTTCAGAAGTAAGGGAGATGACTCGTCATAAGAGGCAGTTGTCTTCTCATTTGTGTTGACGCTGATGTTTGAGTTGCTTTCTCCAAGCAATCTTTCCAGTTCTTTTCTTTCCTTCTCGCTCTTCTTCCACGCCAGATACCTCTGCCTCGCCCGCTCCATCTTCAGCTTCCTCCTCTCTTCGGCCTTCTGCTTCATCACACTGAACTCTTTCTTCCTCACTTGCACCACATTCTCCTCCTGCACAACAAGAGGGGAGATGAATGAGTCCATCTTGTTGTTGTTCTGTTGAAGGAGAAAGAGAGAAAAAGAGAAGAATGAGGTTGGTCAATATGATGTGTATAATTGTGAGTGGATTTGAATAAAAGTTGAAAAAGGTAAATGAAGAAAAACATAAAATGCATATGTGAGAAAATGAGTTATATTGTTCATGACGCATAATTCACAATTCAATCAAAAACGAAACAAAAAAAGAAGAAGATGACGATGACATAATCCAGTTGCATAAAATAGCAGACAATATCAACTTTATAAGAAAAAAATTCACTTTCAATCATACTCTTTTGTAGTCAATCAATTTGATAGCACAGCAGACAGACAGAGCAATTGTGACGAGCATTTCGAAGAACATAAAGACAGAATTGTATCCTTGGCTCTCATTCAGCATCCCTACAATCATTGCTGATATGCCCATCATAAACATCTGATGACAAAAAAAGATGATTTGGCATTGTTTTTTTATAAATTGCGTTTATGTTGGAAAAAAAGAGAGGAAAAGAGAATAGAAAGAAGAAGAAAGAAGAAAAAGAAATGTTATGAAGAGCATCAATCAATATAGAGCAATATGAGTCAAAGAAAAAACTCATGAAAAATATCAAAAAAACAGAAATCTTCAAACTTGAGTGGAGTTCATGAATGAGTTAGCTGTGCCAATGTCGTGTCGTCCAATCAGCAAAGAGATGGAAGACCAAATGACAGACGCCACCATTGCAAACGAGATTCCGCTCATCATCATGCCGAAAAGAGGATCCTGTTAATAAAACAAGGGAAATTATGTGGGGTTAACAAAATATTGAAAAGTATTTTTTTTTGTAAATAAATGGAAGAATTGTTATGTTTTTGAGGACTATGTTTGACGTCACTGCATACAATTGCTTTGAATTCCATGAGGTAGTTGAATGCAACCATAATCAGGACAGAAATAAGAAGCACGCTGCATCGCTTTCCAAAACTGAGGAAGAGGAGGAGGAGGGGGGGGGGGGGGGGGGGGGGGAATATGAGAAGAAAAAATGGTTATTTTCGTGAAATATGAATGGAAATAAGATTGATGATGATTAATTTCAATGAGATGATTCATTCAACACAGAAGAAAATGTAAGATAAACAAAAATAAATAAGAATAGTCTTCAATCAAAAACCATGCAAAAATACTTCATTCGCACAAACCGGTCAACAACCATTCCAACGATGACTGAAGCAGGAATAGATGCAATTATTGAGACAGCAGCAATCGCTCCCGCATGAAATGAGTTTTTGTCATACACTTAAAAAAAAAACATTGTTATGATGGTTTTTAATTTTTGTAACAGACAAATATGAATGAAGAATAATAGAGAAGACGAAAATCATCTTTGAAAAGTATAATGAATAATCGAACAAACCTGTCTTTACCAAATCGATTATCACAGAATTTAGCCTAAAATGACATGTTCAAAATGAAGTTGCTAAGAATCTCAATCAGAAAGGTTGTTGCATACGCAAAGTGGTTTGAATAAAATAGCCCGCAGACGATGCACAGAAGCCAAAATTGTATCTGATGTTAATCCAAATTGTTTAATAATCATGTTAAATTTTTCGAATTTTCGAATTAGTTGATGAAAGAGATGAATGTGACAATAAGTCAGAAATATCAAAATCAGGAGGTGTAGTTTTCCAAATGTTGATCAAAAAGAAAAGAAATTTCGAAAATATTCATAAAAAATATTAAAAAAATGCATACAGGCCAAGATTTGATGTGGTTGCATTTGAATAAGTAAACCCGTGTTCGTGCAGTGACAACCCATTTTTCTCTTTCTGCTTTTTTCTCCATGAAAATATATATTATGATGCAGCCAAGGGAGAATAAGCACATATACAATCCTAATAGAGAAAGCAATTATGAATTGATTCAACAATGAAAAAAAGAAATATGGAAAAAAAAAACATCAGATTTCCAAATAAAAAATTAAGGAAAATAGAAAATGGCTCCAAATTTTTGTGTGCTATTTGCTTGTAATCAAATAAAAAAAGAAAAATAAATCCATTTTGTTGACAATACCGAAGTAAAGGACTTTAAGCCATCCAATTTTATCAACAAGCGTAGGTGTCACGAAAAAATTAATAACTGATCCAATACGTGCAAGTGTAGTTGAAGTTCCTGCTGCAACTCCAAGTTCTAGCCCACCAAAAAATACTAAATTACGGTATTTAATGAAAACTTCAATTTTTATATTCTTTTGTAAGACAAATCAAACAATTGACAACTGCATTTTTTACAATAGTTGCAGCTCCATATCCAATCCCAAAAACAGAACGTCCCTAAATGAAAGAAAATTTTTTATTGAATTATTTTTGAAATAAGCCAAACTGCTGCCATAAGCCAATACCAATGATTTTGAGCCCCTATAAGAAAAAGGCCATGACCCAGTACAATTATTAAATGAGTTACAATCATTCCAAGTCTGTTTGATGTTAGATCAACAAGTGGACCTGAAAAAAAACTCTTTTGAAATTTTTGAATAAAACAGTAAAAATAATGAGCGAAAAAAAAAATTACATAAAAAAGCGACAAACAAATATGCACCCTGACCAGTTGTAAAAAGAAAATAGCATTGAATATTGAGTAGCTAATTCATAATTTAATAATAAATTAAAAAAACGAATATTTAAGAATACGTGTTATTTCAAGCTCATCAGATAAATCAGATTGCATAGAAGGAAGAAGATCGACAACATATGTTCTTATTTGCAATCATTATTGGTAGTTTCAAAATAAAAATAAATAATTATTTTTTCTTTATAAAAATTTAGAATACCCTCCAAAAAGTCCAAGAGATATGAGTACAAGCACTATCCAACGATAAAAACATGGCGAACCTTTTCCAGCCTCTTTTCCCGGAAGAGGAGGAGGTAAAATGCTTGTTTGCATCTTCACCCATTGTTTTTTTATATTTTGATTATTCTTAAAAAAAATTCTTTTGAAAAAACATGAATAAAATATATTTTGAAAATCAAGATATGACATATTATGTTGAAAAATCTGTATTGTGATAGTAAATAATTTACAATTGCATTTAACAATGAAAGAAAATAAAAAAATATAATTAAGGGACTCGAATAACACTTTTTTCTTCACATTATCCTTTCAGGAAAGTTTGAACAAATAATTTTTTTATTTCAAACCATTTCCTAAATTTTTCTGACTGATTCAATAAGGAAAAAAATTTTTTCAAAAATTTTTTCGAATTATTATGCACAATTCATAATTTTTATGTTCATTTCAAATAAATTGAGATGATACGAATAATAATGAAAGTTGCATATTAATATGTTGTTCTTTTTGAAAAGAACCAAATGTGTAATTTGCAAAATAACAAAAAATTCATTTTCTGATCAAATTTCAGTTCGTGCTCACAAATCCACTTTAAAATAAATTCAATGAAATTGTCAAGAAATGTCTACCATTTTGGTGATGTTTCGAAAGTGTGAACTAAATTTTGTTGCTGTTTGAATTTAACATTTGCGACTTTTCAAAAAGTTTAACACTTATATTGTTTTCGAAATTGTTATTATTATAGTTTTTTATTTGATTCTTTTTTCAATACAAATAATGAATTATTTCCTGATTGAAAATTTCATTCTCTTTTCGTTTCCTTCACATCATTATTCACAAAGTTATGAAACGAAACATTTTCTTATTATCACTGTGCAATGGCATTTAGATGATCTTCTTTTTTTTTAACCCGAAAAGTATTTTCTTTCAGATATTTTAAATTTATTATCCACGTGAAAGTTCAGTATTGATAATTGTTTCTGAAATAACAACTGATTTTCTTCCCGATCTTCAAAATTCTGTTATAATAATGTTTGAAAAGTAATGATATTCACAAGGATAATAATTTTTTATTTAATATTTCTTTTCATTTTTTTTATGTTTTTATCATTAATGTTTTCTTAACTTTTCATCAACGATCTTTATATCAATAAGAAATTTTTTGATGAAAATCCATATCCTTAAAAATTTTGGATTTCATAAAAAAATTACAAATAAATATCACGAACATTAAAAACATTATTGTATTGAAAGAAAAGAATGGTCTTTTACTTATAATTTGGAAAAATCATGTAATCATTTGCTTGAATTTTTGTCGAAGTTAAATAACAGTAATTATTCAGCACAATCTTTCTGTGAAATTAACAATATTTATTACTCTTTTTATTCACATGAGTGCATTTTCCCCAAACTTTTCTTTCTTGTTCAAAGTTTGTTGTTCATCACTTAAAACCATTCCTATTTAAAAAATAACTATTTAACACAAATTTGTCTCAAAAATTATTCTTGTTTTTGAAGTATTTTTAAAATCGATTACTGTTTGCGCAAAAAATACTTAACAATATCGATTAGACAATAACCGCAAGAGGAATTGTTTTGTAAATTTTCATCTAAACACATCTCATCAATAGAAGCTCATTTGATAAACGAGACTTTCAAAATCACTTCATTTGTGTTCAGAGAAAATTATTTTTAAAAATCTCGGAGAAACTCAAAATCTCATTTATCCAATATTTCAATAATAATTTTCTCTGAACACAAATGAAGTGATTTTGAAAGTCTCGTTTATCAAATGAGCTTCTATTGATGAGATGTGTTTAGATGAAAATTAACAAAACTATTCCTCTTGCGGTTATTGTTTAATCGATATTGTTAAGTATTTTTGGATCAAACTGTATTTTATTTGAGTGCAGAAGAAAAGAAAAAAAAAAAAAAGAAAAAAAAAAAAACTTTGATTATCATCTTTTCAGTTTTGTATTCAATTTCGATTTCCAACAACTTTTGAACAAAACAATGTGATACAAAAATTTTTAATTGTTGCAGTTTCCTTTTTTCTTCAAAATAAAATGAAAGATAATTTTTTTGAATAAAAGTTTTTCAATTTGAATCTTTGGAATATTGAATATTTTATTAAATTGAAGTTTTGATTGTTCCATTTTTATATTTTATATTACTATTCATTCGATTAATAATGTTGTGCACGTTATTGATAATTCAAATATTTGAGAACCATTAATGCAGTCAAAGAAAGGAAAAGAAAGGAACTTTCGAGAAATAACAATCGGAAGTCATTACGACAAAGAGTTTCCATCCAACTATGTCAGCACAACAAAATATCATCCACTGACATTTATTCCAAAGAATTTATTGGAACAATTTAGACGACTTGCGAATTTGTATTTTTTGATGATTGCCATTCTTCAATTGATTCCAAACTTGACAACACTAAATCCTGTCACTTCAATTTTACCGTTAATTTTTGTTGTTTTGGTAACGATGATTAAAGATCTTGTTGAAGACTTGAGAAGGCTGTCAAGTGATAGAATTGCAAATAGTAAGCCTTCATTAGTTTGGAACGGTGGAGAATTTGTTAAAATTCCATGGAAAGATATTAAAGTTGGACACCTTGTGAAAGTTGAATGCGATGAGCTTGTTCCAGCTGATCTAGTAATCATTTACTCTCCATTGGAACTTGGAGTTTGTAATATTGAAACTTCAAATCTGGATGGAGAAACCAATTTGAAAACAAAACAAGCAATCAAGCTTGAAGGACTTTATGCAGACTTTATAAATGATATCAATTGTTTGAAAGGAAAAATTCGATGCGACAATCCACATCCAAATTTACATGTTTTCAATGGGACTTATTCTCTTCTCGGATTGAGAGACAAACCAATCAATAACACAAACATGATTTTACGATCTTGCTCACTGAGAAACACTCCATACGTTATTGGACTTGTTGTATATACTGGGCATGAAACAAAAATCATGATGAATACTGGCGTATCTCCTATGAAGAAAACGAAACTCGAAAAGCTGCTGAACATTTTTGTATTTATAGCATTTGCATTTCAGCTTCTATTTTGTGTGTTTTGTGCGGCTATGTCAGAAATCTTTATAATCCGGAACAAAGATCATTCATATTTGGGGATAGGGAATGATAGTCCTCTTTCTGTTGTTGTACGATCCTTTTTTTCGCATGTCATTCTCTTCAACACGCTCATCCCGATCTCTCTTTACGTCACACTTGAGGTGGTAAAGCTGGGGCAAGTGCTGTTCATCAACCAGGATCTGCAGATGTTCGATCCAAAGAGCGACACACGCGCAAATGCCCGAACATCCAACTTGAACGAGTCGTTGGGAATGGTCGAGTACGTGTTCAGTGACAAGACAGGCACACTGACACAGAATGTGATGCAGTTTTTCAAGTGCTCAATCGGCGGGCGTGTGTTCGGGAAGGGCATTTCTGAGATAAAAGCATCAGAAATGCGGAGAAATGGAGACAAAGCAGCAAAGCCAACAGGACGTGGGTTTGAAGATGATGACCTTGCTGCACTTTTGATGGGCAGAGAAATTCAGGCAGAGTCATCTGACGAAAAAGAAGACGAGGAGGACTCAGAATACGAGAATGTTAAGATCATCAACGATCCGAATGATCTCGAAGAAAGCGAAGAAGAAGACGATGATGATGATTCATTGGTGGGCTCATTTCACGTTAGTACCGAAACACTTCGCCAATTCGCTTTTGACTTCTTCACTGCACTTTCGCTGTGTCACACGTGCATAACAGAAGCAGACACAGAGAACAACATGACAAGCGGTTCGCTTTCGTTGCCTTATGATTCACCACAACAGCACTCCCACTATTCAGAGCAGCATCAACTTTACTCTGCATCGCTTGGTCCACGCGGGTCTGACGATTTATCCTTCGATCTGTCTGATTCGAGTGTTGCACCATCAGAAATCTCCTTCTCGTCGTCGATGATGTCTTCTTCCTCCTCTTCTTTCCAGTCACATGGCAATTCTTATCTTTCTTCTGGTGACTCTCCCCAGACAGTTGCCCCCAGAATATACAAGGCATCCTCGCCTGATGAAGGCGCACTGGTCAAAGCTGCCTCCTCGTTGGGATTTGAGTTCCTGGATAAGGAAAGAAACGGCTACGTTGTGAGGATGCTTCCAGCAGCGGCTCTACATCTGAATCACTCCACTCCTCGTGCTTCTGTTTCAAATGCACACTCACCACATTCATTTGCTCCATCTCATATGACTGTTTCTTCTACATCTTCTTCTTTATCATCGCCTATTTCATACAACAAGCAATCCTTTTCACTTCATAACACCTCATCTTCATATTCATCTCTTACACCTTCTTATTCGTCCAACTCTCTTGATAGACAAAACCCTTCTTTTTCTCCTCAAACATCTTCCAGTGAAAGTGCGAATGAGCTGCAAAAAGCAGTCAAAGTGCCTGTGACGTTTGAAGTGCTGCATGTGCTCGAATTCAACTCCGACCGGAAGCGGAACTCAGTGATTGTGAAGCTACCCAACGACCACATCCGAATGTATTCGAAGGGTGCTGATGCGACAATGGTGCCGCTGCTGTCAAAGACGAAGACAGATAAAGCATTACTACAGACGACACTGGCACAGATGGAGGAGTTTGCGGAGGAAGGTCTCAGGACACTTGTGGTGGCACAGAGAGACATCGAAGATGTGATGTGGTACAAGCAGTGGGAGAAGAGGTATTTGGCAGCTCAGAATGCGATGAATGACAGGCAGAAGAAGATTGATGCAGTTGCTGCAGAGATCGAAGTGGAAATGGAGCTGATTGGAGCAACAGCCATCGAAGACAAGCTGCAGGAGGGTGTTCCAGAATGCATCGAAGTGCTGCGAAAGGCGGGGATAAAAGTGTGGGTGCTGACAGGAGACAAGCAGGAGACAGCAATCAACATCGGCTTTGCATGCAATCTGCTAACGAGGGATATGCAGATGATCACGGTGTCTGGAGACAACGAAACATTGATCAGGAAGCAGATGAATGAACTGGCACACATCTTTGCGACCATTCCTGCATCACACTTTATGAACTATGCTCTGGTGATTGAAGGGTCTGCACTTTCGTATTGCTTATCAGACACAATGCTCTCTGCCACACTGGCTGTCTGTATGAAGTGTGGGGTTGTTGTCTGCTGCAGAGTATCTCCCAAACAGAAGGCTGATGTTGTGGGCGCCATTCGCGACAACAGCGATGCAACAACACTTTCCATTGGCGATGGAGCAAACGATGTGCCGATGATACAAAGGGCGCATGTTGGCGTGGGGATCAGCGGAAACGAAGGAATGCAGGCTGTAATGTCGTCGGATTATTCAATTGCGCAGTTCAGATTCCTGCAAAGATTGCTATTGGTGCACGGAAGGCTCAGCTACAAGCGCATTTCGCTGGTTGTGCTGTACTCGTTTTATAAGAACTTCTCGTTCACTCTGACGATGTTCTGGTTCGGCTGGTTCAACGGCTTTTCTGCTCAGTCAATGTATGAGTCATGGTTTATTTCCCTGTTCAACTTGGTCTTCACAGTTGCTCCGATTGTGGTGTATGGTCTGGCAGATGCAGAAATCCCACCAGACACGCTTGCAGACATTCCAGCGTCATATGCACTGGGAAGACTAGGCAGAGCAGCGACGCCTGCTTCGTTCATCAAATGGATAGCGGAGGGCATTTGGACGTCTTTTGCTTCCTTTTTCCTGGCGCTGTTTGTGTTCCAGACGAATGTGCAGTTAGATGGAAGAAGCGAAGACATCTGGTTCTTCGGGAATGCCATCTGCACAGCAGTCATCATCACAGTCACTCTCAGGCTGTTTATCGAGTGCAACCTTGTCACCTGGATACACTGGCTCATCTTTCTCCTCTCTGTAGTTGCGTGGTTCCTTGTAGCGATCATATTCAATCTTGGTCTACAGCCGAAGCTGACAGGCTCTTTCTGGAGGAACTGCCAATCGTCTGTGTTCTGGCTGTACATTTGTGTTACGCCTATCGTCTGCATTCTCCCTTCAGTTTTGATTCGGGGAATCAAACACGCATTCCATCCGACAATAGACAGAATCATAGCAGAGAATGAACACGTGCTGCGCCATCACTACACCAACCACCACTGGCGCACACAGCATCCAGCAGATGTGGAGATGGAGGACTCTGATGTGGATGCCCTCGACAGCACAGCGTCCTCCTTGTCTGCCACACAGCCACTTATTGAGACATCTGACGATGCATCTGTCATCCCCTCTCTTTCTGATGGCCCCTTGTTGGATCACACCCCTCCACCCATCCCTCACTTCCTCCCGCAACACCGCAAGACACGCACTGGATATGCATTCACGTGGACTGAGGCCCTTCCAGACCCTGCACCTCCTACTGCTTCTTTTGCTTTCACTTGAGCTTTCGAAGAATTGTCACTCAATATTTTTTTCCTTTCTGATTGGCGATTATTAGTTTTGTGCTCAATCGCCTGCACATATCG
The DNA here is from genome assembly GCF_001643675.1 of Monocercomonoides exilis. Lineage (NCBI taxonomy): Eukaryota > Preaxostyla > Oxymonadida > Polymastigidae > Monocercomonoides > Monocercomonoides exilis. Next base: position 862,467 of record NW_027150580.1, read on the forward strand.
GTTTCGTTCATAAATATTATTCAAATTACCTTTTTTTATTTTTTTTTTAAAAATTTATATCCATATGCATGATTTTCAGTAAATATTTTTAAACATTTTTGTATTTTGATCTTTTAATAGAAAGTAACAACAATTGTATCTTCACAAATAGACTTTATTGTTAGACTTTGATTCATCACATAAGTTAAATCAAAAACCATGATTTATGAAAAAACATTTGACAAATGAATGAAAACTATTAGGGAGTATAGCCTTTGAAGAAGAAATGGAAAGTGAAAATATGCGATCTTTTTTTGTTGAAGATATTGCTCTTTGGAAATATTAAAACAAACATCGAAAAATAAAATGAAATTCACTAATACACTTTATAAGAGAACTCAATATGAAAATATTTTGGTTAATTCTGGAATAAAACATTTTGAAAATTGATCATAAAACCTCAATAAATTATTAAATTCAAAATTTAAAGTTTTGTTCTTGCAAACAGAAACTTTTTAAGGTTTCTATAACGAACCAGAAATTGCGTGATATATTTTAATATCGTTTGTTTCATTTTTAATTTGGATAAAATGATTTCGACCTTGGATAATCATTGTTATTCAGAATTTTATGGAACAGAAATTGATTAATGAAAAACATTTTGAAAATTCTCAAAAAATCTCGTTAAAAAATGAGAGTTTACTTATGCATTGCGCAAAATCTCCTTTGAAACAGGTTCTTTATTGAATTTTTCCAAAGGAAACGTTAATTTTTATTCGATAAATTATCACTTAGATTTCTAAACCTTCAGATTTTCAGCAATCACCATTTAATCTAGAATCTTCTTTTTCTTGTTTGTGCATTTTTATTTCTTGTTGTATATTTATTTAATAATTTCTTTATTTTATTAAAGCGAACAATCATCTTTCTTCAAGTTCATTCAAAAGCTCTTCGTCTTACGTTACGGCTTACCAAGAATTACTTGACAACAAAGAGCATCTGCGAAATCCAGACAACCAGTCGCAATTGGATCAAACATCTTTTTTTTCAACGATTAGCGAAAAGAACAGTTTAAACTTTCAAAAAACAGAAATGCAGACGAGGAATTTATCTTCAACAATGCAACAAAAACCTAAATTTTCTGTTCCAACAAGAATTCCACCTCAAACATCTTTTTCAGACACTTCTCAAAATGAAACATGGAGAAGTGATCCTTTTTGTGTGACAGTACTTCAAGAGGAAAATCCTTCATTGACACCACTTGAAGAGGAGAGGACAGGAAAGCTGACACACCATTTGAAACATGGAGCAAAAAACTGTCAGGCAGCTTATTTTGAAAATCAAGAAAGTTCAGATGATGAGTTACCACCATCTCAAATGGGGTTGCGTTCACCAATTATCGAAGCTCGAAACATGTTTACGCCACCAAAGAAAGAGAAAAAGTCAAAAAAATCTGACAGTTTGCAAATTATTAAACCAAATAATATTTGATTTTTTTTTAAAAAAATTTGCTCAATTGATGTTTAATTGATGTAAACTGTGAAATGTCAAAACTCAATGGAAATTTTAGATAGCAAAGAAGCATACATTCATCGACGTTACAAAGGGAGCGCTGCTTTTAAAGCATATGATACAAGCGCAGCTGCAAATTCGCGTAAAGAAGACGATAGCCTTCCGTTGTACAGAGCCTATTTTGGTGTTGAAGAACTTCTAAGAGAAAAAGAAGAAGAGAGATTGAGGATGAACGATGCAATTTCAGAACAGGAAAGAATCGGACTAAGTAACATTGAAGAAGACGAAGACGGATTTATTGGAGAAACTTTGCCCACTACTCCAAAAATGAAGTCATCAATATCAAAATCTCAAACGTTTTCTCCTTTCTTCTCTTCCACGACACCACAACATTCACCAATTCTTGTTGCTTCATCAGAAATATACTCAACTCCACCTCCGCCATTGCCAAGTCCTCTTAAACAATACGATTCGCTTCTAACCTGCCAGCGAAATCTTCTGAGATACCCATCACGTCAATCGAGAAAGGAACGACACAGACGGAACAAAGCTGCAATTTATGGTTTGAAAAGTTCTTCTCCTACAAACCAAAAAGGAGAAGATAAAACGGGACTTACGCAAAACAAACCACTTTTTAGTCAGTCTCAACAAGAACAAATAAAACAAGAGCAAAAGCCAATTCACACATCTGCATATCCATTATCACCTCCACTTTATTCCAAGTCTCCTGAATCTCTTTCAACTCCTCTCAAGGTTTCATTTCTTCATACACCAGTCACTTCATCTCCTTCAACTTCTTCGTCAGTCCTGACTGCGTCTTCCTCGTCACCTTTACCATCTTCATCATCTTCTTCTATTTCTTCACCAGTACCCTCAACTACTGCTTCTTCATCAATTGCTACCTCTGTTACCTCAACTCAATCCGCCGAGTCTACACCGACCGAATCATTGACTGAAAACAACTCACCACAATCTGCCAAGTTAAATTCCTCATCTTCCACTTCTTCTCTTTCTTCATCCAGAAACTCTTCTCTGTCAATGTTGCCTGAGATGGAAGCCTTCCGACAGACTGTCATCGCATCTACACCAACAATCAAGCCGCCAGAGTGGATAAATGTTCTCTCTCCTTCTCCATTGTCGCGCCGACATCTTTCTTTTGACGAAGCGATTGTTGAAGTTGATGAAGAGGACACGGACATCCCCCCTCAATCGCATTCACAACCTCTTCCTTCTGCAACAGAGCCTTTGCAGGCAGAAGAAGCTCCTCTTTCAGATCCTTTTGCTGCTGTGCAGAAACTTCCTCATCTGAGTACAGATCCATCACCATTTACTCGTTCTTCTCTCACTGGAAGGACAGATCCTTCAGAAGTTAAACGCTCAGATCGCTCGCAATCATTAACAGTAACATTGACTCAACATCCAAATACAACCCAATCAACAAACAACACATCAAAGCTTGCAATTGTGCTGAACGCAGAAGACGAAGGAAAATTAATAAATGAAAGCAAGCACCCAGAAACATGGCAGCAAAATGGAGCAGTAGATTTAGCAGCAAGCCTTAATTCTTTTCAAAAGCTACCACAATCTCCTTCATCATTTCATCGTCGTTCTCTTTCGCAGAATTCTCCTTCTCGCGAACTTACAGCATCATCTTTGGGTGCACAAGCCGCAGCAGGTGATCGTCGGCACACCATTGCATCTTTCTCTCCATCATCTCTTTCTGATGAGATGAGCTCAAGAATGAGTCCACCAGCAGACGAGGCAGAGGCAATGTGGAAAGAGCCATTATCTCCAAGAGCGCAGGAGAAAGAGAGGGAAAAAGTGAAAGGATTACATTCAGCAATTTTGCGATCAGTTGGAATCTTAAAAGGATCGATCTACACAAAGAAGAAGAATGAAGCAAACGGAGTAGCAGCAAAGAGCAAGAGAAGTCTGTCCCCATATACAAGCGAATCTGCAAATAGCACGCTTAGAAGAGGAAATCAAGACTTTTTGAACTCATCTTCAGTCTCGGGAAAATCAAATTCGTATTTCAGATCGTTAAACTCTTCTTATACAATGGCTTCAGCAAATGAGGATGAGTCGAGAAGAGGAGGTGATGTTGTACCCGACGAAGAGAATGTGCTATTAAACACATTCAAAGAGCTCACACTAAAGAACACTGCAATTCCTGAAATCATTTCTTCCTCATCCACTTCTACGTTTGATTTATGCAAAACATCGCAAAAGAATGAAATACATACAGAAGCGAATACAACATTTGACAAAACAAAAACGAAGAAAGCTGCAAGCAAAGAGGTTTCTTTTCTCAAAGAAGATGGAGGATTCCAGCATCCACCAACAGCTGTTTCTTCTCTTGCTCGAGCAATTCTTACTGAATATGCAAAAGAAGAAGCAAAAATAAGAGAAAACAAAACACAAATAAAGGAGGATGACAAAGATGCTTTGTCAGTCTCCGGAGTGGAAGGAGAATACGGCGCAGCTTACGGAGCGAGCGATGCATTTGGACTTGAAGGGGCTGGAGAGAGCGGGAAATTGAAAGTTAAATCAGAGGCTTTGCCATCGGAAACAAACAAAATGAGATGGCTGAACGAAAACAGAGTACAAAAAATGATTTCACCAGCAGCTGTGAAGGTTCTTTTTTCAATGACGCAGCAACAAAAAATAACTAGTGAAGAAAGAAGTGAGAATGAAACAAAAATGAACAGTGCCGATGACCCAGAACATTCACAAATGCAACATAGCTCAACCGAATATAGTGAATTTGGAAAGCAAAGCGAAGAGGAGGAAGCAACGGAAGAGAAAATACCGGCACGAGACGAGAGCAAAACAAGCATAACAATAATTATTGAAAAAGAGAAAAATAGCGAGAGCGAAGAAAAAGAATTAGAAAGCGATGATTCAAGTGAAACAGAATGGGAAAAGTCGCATGGAAATGAATGGGCTGAACAAATAAAGAAACGGTCGTTAAGGAAAAAGAGCAGCAAGAGAGAAGGAGAAGGAGAAGGAGAAGGAGAAGATGAAGATGAAAGCGATGAGGAAGAAGAAAACGATCAGCTCGAAGAAGATAAATGCGAAAGTGCTTCAAGCCTTCCATTTTCAAGCGACGAACACGAACAGCGCAAGTCAAACACAAAGACAACACATGAAAAACGGAAACATTTGACACAAACACAGCTGACATATGGCAAATCTTTCGATGAAGTGGCTCAGATGCCTCAACAAAACGCAAAAATTTCTGCAAATGAAGACACACGATTATCAGAAACACGGCAAAAGATGAAAGAAGAAAGAGAACAGAGAGAAGAAAGAATGAGAAGGAGAGAAATTGAAAAACAAAAGCGGCTGAAAGAAGTCCAACGAATTGCCAAGAAAGGAAAATGGGGACTCACTCTTAGAAATGCAAAACGTATGCTTTTTTCACCTTTTCGACATGTTTTTATAAATTTAAACACTTTTATATTTTTGAAAAAAAATTTGTTTAAAATTCATTTTTAGCTGAACAACCATCAGCGCTGTCTCAAAAGATAAAAAAATTGAAAGAAAAAGAAGAGCGTCGGGAAGCGACTCAGATTCTTGCGGGTCAGATGCCAACTCGTGTATTAATGCTGATGACAAAACCAGACACGCGGGAATCTCTTGCACTCCGCCCAGCCAGATTCGCGCCTCAGCGGATGTCTCGACATGAAAGCGTCGAAAAAGCGAGGCAGTTGCTTGCTGGACGGACCATTTCTATGCTTTCAACAGAAGCAACTCCAGAAGATTTGGCCCTTCAAGAGTTTTCTGATCCAAACGGAACAAAGCTTGGTGGAAGTACATTGTAAATATCACACATTATTTCATATCATTTGAGATTTGTTAATTATTTTTCTGAAATTCTATTCATGCTTCTTCAAATAAACACTTTGAAGAATTCATTTTCTTTCACAAACACCACCCTTTCCAATTGACTAATTTATTTAAAGGAAATTTATTTTTCTTTTATTTTCATCCATTTATTCAAAAATCACATGAATGATAAAACCCTTTCTCTCTTTTTCAATTCCATTTCATTTTTTTCATTAATTTTTCTTCAATCTCAAAACGATAAACAATCCAAGTTTAATCGTAGATATTTTCTTTCAAATAATGTTGTTTCAATATTCACGACTCATTTTGAAGTTTGAAAGAATTAGAGTAAAATTCAGGATGTTATTAAATTTTCAATATTAAAAATAATAAATTAAACTTCCTAAAAACATAGTCATAACGTTGAACAACATAATGAATAAAAACAAAGATATTGCTCTTTTTGTGATTCTTTCACGACAAATTCATAAATAATAAATTATTATTATTAAATAAAAAATCTGATATTTCTCTTCATTCCGAAGCAATTTTGTTGTGTCCATATTTTTCATTTATAAATGTGTTTATAATTCACTGTCCTTTGTGAAAAAATACGAAAAAGATCAGTTAATGGGCAGTAGTGTCGATAATAATATAAATTATGGCTTGTTTTTGGAACATGTCTTCCGACGAATTGCTTGGTCCACAGGACCCTGTCGCAGTTGTAGGGCTTGGAGCTCGTTTGCCCGGAGGTGCTAATTCACCTGAACAGTTTTGGAAATTACTTCTTGAAGGATATGATGGAATTTCTGACATACCTAAAGAACGTTGGGACGGAGCGTATTTTCATGACCCAGAAAATCTTGGACTCGTTGGTAAATCTATTCAAAATAAAGGTGGTTTTTTGAAAGGATATAACATTGATGAAATTGACTTGAAATTCTTTTATCTTTCACCAAGAGAAGCAAAGACTCTTGATCCCAATCAGAGACTTTTGTTGGAGGTTACATATGAAACATTTGAAAATGCTGGTGTTCCCTTGGAGCATATCAGCGGTAGCAGGACTGGAGTTTTTGTGGGTATCTCTGCAACAGATTATTCACATTTACAATTTCCAGACATCAACACAATCGATGTGCACACACAAACAGGCGTTTCCACTTCAATCAACGCAAATAGATTGTCATATTTTTACAATTTAATCGGTCCTTCATTCATTGTTGATACAGCTTGCTCATCAACACTTGTTGCATTAAACTGTGCTTGTCAATCAATGAGAACCAGAGAATGCGACTCAGCTTTGTGCGGAGCCGTTAACCTTATGATGTATCCAGAAATCTCAATTGGATTTTCAAAACTTGGAGTTCTCTCGCCTGACGGTCATTGCAAAGCATTTGATGCAAAAGCAAATGGATACGTGAGATCTGAAGGTTGCGGAATGGTTCTTTTGAAACGTCTTTCCGATGCAGAAAGGGATGGTAATCGTATCTATGCAGTTATCAGAGGAACTCATGTTGGCTCTGATGGGCATTATCAACAACAAATGACTTCTCCATCAGAACAACAACAAGCCGTTGTTTTGAGAGAAATTTTGAAGAAGTCATCAATTCAATCGGCAGATGTTGGATATGTTGAGTCACATGGAACAGGTACATTCGTTGGAGATCCTATTGAATGCCGTTCTGTAAGCTCAGTGTTGAATATCGGACGAAAGGATGATGAACATATTTTAATTGGCTCCGTGAAATCAAATGTGGGCCATTTAGAGCCTGCAGCTGGTATTGTATCAATTATTAAAGTTTCAATGTGCCTTAAGGAGAAGATGATTCCAGCAACAATCAGCGTAAAAAAACCAAATCCAAATATCGACATGCAGAAACTGAACTTGAAGATCGTAACATCACATATGAAATATCCAGAAGGCAGAAACGGAATGCCAAGAACTGCAGTTATTTCCGCTTTTGGCTTTGGAGGAACAAACGGAGGATGCGTGATGCAGGAATACACCGGAAATAAAGGCTTGAAGGATGTTCCAAGCGGACTTAAGGAAATTGAAAGAGAAGAACTGTTTATTCTTTCAGCCCGATCTGTCGATGCTTTGAAAGGATACGCCAAAAAATTGGCAGAATTCATGTCTTCACATTCTTGCCCACCCATCCAGCACATCGCATACACACTTGGCTGCCACAGAACACAACACAAGCAATGCAGACTCGCATTCATTGCCAGATCGAAAGAAGAAGCTGTTAAGGAGCTGAATGCATTTGTGAATGATGAGAAAGACACAGGAGCGGTCCAAACACGCTTCACAAGCATGATGCCATCAGAGAAGAAGAGAAAGTTATGCCTTGTTTACTGCGGACAAGGATCACAATGGTTTGGAATGGGACGCGCTTTATACAGAGAAAACGTTGTATTCAGAGAATGGATGGACAGAATCGATAACTGCCTGAAGGAAGCAGGAGCAGATTATTCAATTGTCGAGGAGATCATTACAGGAACAGAGGAGACATCTCATGTCGATCAAGTGGAATATCTCCAGCCAATCTTCTTTGCCATCCAGGTTTGCGTTTACAAGGTGATGGAAGCAGCAGGCTTGAAGCCTGACGCAGTTGTTGGCCATTCACTTGGAGAGATTGCAGCTGCTCATGTTTCTGGAGCCTTGTCAATTGAAGATGCCACCAAGGTTGCATGGGAAAGAGCAAAAGGACAGAAGTTCTGCAACGGTATGGGACACATGGCTGCTGTGACTGGTGAATATGCCGATCTGAAGAGACTTATTGAAGGCAGAGGAGTTGACATTGCAGGACACAACGCTCCAACTCGATGGAACATTTCTGGTGAAACAGCTGGAATGGACGAAGTTGAGCGAATTGCAACTGAAGGAGAAGAAACACCAGTGCGCGTTAGAAGACTTCTTGTCGACGAGCCAATGCATTCGCAGTTTGTCGATCTCATTCACGACCAGCTTGTTGGAGGATTGAAGAACATTGTTCCACAGCGCCCAACAATTCCATTGATCTCAACATATACTCCACAACAGAAGGACTTCAAAATGGACGGAAAATACTGGTGGGCCTCTCTGCGTAGCCCTGTGCAATTTATGGATGCTATTCTGGAGATGGTTAGAAGGACATCTGCTGAGTCAGACGCTGAAGAAGAAGAAGCTGAGAAAGAAGGCGAAGAGGAAGGAGAGGACAATTCACATCACGATCACAGAGAAACCGAATGGGTGTTCTTGGAATGCGGACCTCACAACGTTCTCAGAACATTCCTCGGAGAAATTATGGGTTCGGAAGGAAAGCCGTTTATTTACGTGCCAACTTTGTTGAGAAAAGCAGAAAACGAACGTTTGCTGATGTTGCGAACATTGGCCAACATGTTCTCATTGGGATACAATTTGGATCTTAAGAATTCTGTCTTCATTCCATACAACACATACTACGAAACTAAAGCCCGCGTTTTGTTCGAAGAGTCCTCGTTGTCCACAAAAGAAGACGTTCCTCAATATTACTATGTACCAAATCTTCCTCTTTATGCTTGGGCTCGCACAAAATGCTGGAACGAGTCACCTGTTCAGCACGAGCACAGATTGGGATCAAGCGACAACCATCCAATCGCTCGTATCAGACAAGACACACTCAATCCTTGCTGGCAGAGCGATATCTCCACATCACACATTCCATGGGTCGTTGACCATTGCCTGCAAGGAAACATTGTTGTGCCAGGTGTCACATTCGTGGAATGCATCCTGACATGCGGACGTCGTGTCTTTGGTGACAGGCCGTTTTGGCTGAGGAATGTGCATTTCAAGAACGCATTCTATATGAACAAAGGAGATGTGATGCGTGTGAACATCTCTCTTGATCCAATCTACAAAGAAGGCTCTCGCTCATCAACAGTCGATGCTTACAATGTCACTTTATCTTCACGTGTCCTTCCAAAAGGAGAATATCAAGTGAATTGCGCTGTTGTGATTGAAGCCGAAGATTCCATTGCAGAGAAAGAAAAAGCAGCAGTCAAGAAAGTTCCAGGCCTTCCACCGAACTTCCAAATTTCGCATCCATCTCAGGCTTTCGATGATATCGATCTTGATGCCTTCAGAAAGCTGTGCCCAATTGAAATTCCAACCGATCAATTCTTCTCTCAACTGTGGGAAGATGGTTTGGAGCTGAGACGTCAGCTGCGTTTGTGCAGAAAGATCTGGATCAATGACAGAAACAATCCTCTGATGTCCATTGCATACATTGAAGTCAACCCTGAGACCACCGAAGAAGAATTAGGCAGATGGGGATTCATGTACCCACCTTTCCTCGATTCTTGCCTGCAATCTGGTCTGTCTGCAAGAGAGAAAAGAGGAGCATTCTTCCCTGTTGAAGCTTATCGTGCCCGTTTCGCTCGTTCTGTGCCAAAGACCGCTCGCCACTGCTGGGCCTTGTCACGAAAGGACCCTGTTACAGGCAGATTGTCAATGACATGCTGCGATGACGAAGGTAAGGTCTATGGATCACTTCAAGATGTCCTTATAAGATATTTGGAGTCAGGAAAGAGAGGAACCAAGCTTGGAATGATTGGAGGAACTGAGACACCAGTCTTTGAACACAAATGGGAATACCTCTCAACAATTCCAGCACACGGAATTGAAGAGGAAACAGGAGACTCTCCCTTGCCATCCCCTGAAGACCCAGCTTTTGTTGCATCATGCGACGATATGATGAGGAAAATTGGAGCAGAATTCCACACGCAAGAAATGGCAGATGTGATTATTCCACTGAACAACATGCTGACAAATGCTATTGTTTTGGAAGTGTTCAGAACAAAATTGAATCTGTGGAAACAAGAAGCCGAACTGATTCGCTCAAAGAAGATTGACGTTTCTGCAATCAAAGCTGTCCCAGTGAAGCAACTTGCTGAATCAGTTAACATTCTTCCATTCTATCACAGACTTTTCTTGCTGCTCTGTCGCTATCTTTCTGAAGCTGGATACCTCGCTTTGTCATTAATTCCAGAAGCTCAACAAAAAGCGAAGAGCGAACCAACATTCTTCATTGAGAACTATGTTGCTGCTCCACTTGCACCATTCTTCCACGATGAGACTCAACCATTGCCGCACAATGAGGACTGCGAGGCATTAACTGCTGAAATTCTTTCACGCTTCCCACAGATGCGTCCATCAACCATGCTCATGATGGATGTTGGCAGAAAAATGAAGGATGTGATTGTCGATGGAGAAAAAGCCGTCACTCTTATCTTCAAAGATAAAGGACTTGCTGATGCTGTCTATAGAGATGATGGTGAAGTTCGTACCTTCAACTATGTGGCTCAAGGTGTTCTTGCGTGCCTTATAAAGACAATGAAAGAAAAAGAGAAGAAAGAAGGAGAAGCAACCAGCGATAAGCCATTGAAGATTCTTGAAGTCGGTGCAGGAACTGGAGGTACCACTGCTTATTTGATGGAATTGCTTGATCCACTGACAACAACATACACATACACAGATATTTCTGCATCCTTCTTTGGAACAGCCAAACAGAGATTTGCTCGCTATGCATCTTTCATGAACTTCAAAACACTTAACATTGAAGAGCAACCAATTGAACAAGGATTTGAACCACATTCACAGGATATTATCGTTGCAGCCAACGTCGTTCACGCTACAACCGATCTTTCAGTGACTCTTTCTCACATCCAGCAACTTCTTAAACCAGGAGGGCACCTGATTCTCTTGGAAGCCTTGAATGGATTGAGATGGTTGGATATTGTATTTGGTCTTACCGACGGATGGTGGGCATTGCAAGACAAACAGTTTAGGCAGCATCCTCTTCTTACTCCTGCAATGTGGACAGACATTCTGAAGCGTTCAGGATTTGAGTCCAGCCACGTGTTCTCTGAATGGAAAGAGTTCGGAACAAATGGAGCTAGAATGGGACGTGTTGGTATTCCAGTTGCACAAACACCAAAGACATCACAAAAGCAGAAAGAGGAACTTCAAGCTTCGATGAATGCCAAACAAGAAGAAACTCTCAAAAAGATCCAAACAGAAGCACCCACAACTTCAGCCATTGTGTTTGCTGAAGAGAGAAATGTTGTATCTGGAGCAGTTATTTCTTCACTTTTGCGCGATGGACATTATGTCATTGCCGCCTTGAAACAAAAGACCCAATTGAGCTCTGCTGACTTCTTGAAGGAGATTTGCACCAAGCCAGTTGACCACTCAAAGAATCATCTTCTGCTCTCTCAAAATGAGATCAGCGTGTTAGCTGCCAATTTCCATGTGATGTTTGTCGAAGAAGCAGCAACATCACGTGCAGGATATGATGCAATCTTCAAACACATCACAGAAGCCTCTAAGCCTCCGGTTGTCTCAATAGTTCACGGATGGTCACTTGATCTGCCAGCAATGGCTGATACTGAAAAGGAAATCATGCAAGGATTCGAGCTGAACGTATACTCACCATTGTACCTTGTCCATACACTTTCTGACGTCTCAAAAACTTCAGCTGTGTCGTCTCATATTACAACATGGGGCGTTACACAGGGCGTGTGGACTGTGGACGGAGCATCAAGACCAGGAACAGTGGGAGTTGGGCAAGCAACTCTGTGGGGTCTGAACAGATGTATCTTGAATGAATTAGGCTCTGTACATCCACGTTCAATTGATCTGTCACTTCATCCAGATCAGACTGAATTGGATTCATTTATCTCTGTAATAGTCTCAACGGCATTTGATGCTAAGACCAAATGCAACTCGGTTGTTTCATCTTCTTCCCAGACAGCTGAAACAAGCGCAGTTGTTCCACTTTATGAAACTGAAATTGCAATCAGAGGAAACAAATGCTTCGCTCAAAGATTGATTCAACATCAACATTCAGATGAATTGCACTTGATCAATCAAATTGCACCATCTTCTGAAGGCTGCTACGCACTTACAACTCCAACAAACAACAAGCTCATCCTTGAAGAAAGAAAGAGATTGGATGTTATTCCAGCCGGAGAAGTTGAAGTCCATGTTGCTGCATCAGGTATCGTGTACCGTGATATTATGATGTGGAGCGGAAGACTTCCAGAGAATGCAAGACAAGGTTCCAACGTTGGTTTGGAATTTGCTGGTGTTGTCAGCCGTGTTGGTGAAGGAGTTACAAACGTTGCTGTTGGAGATCGCGTGTTTGGTGTCGGAAGAGAATGCGCTTCATCTTACACAGTTGTCCACTCAACAAACATCGGAAAAGCTCCTTCGACATATTCATGGGATCAGCTTGGTGGTATTGGTTTGGAATTGATTACAGCATACTACTCTTTGGTGACTGTGGGAAGAATGAAGAAGGGAGATTACGTTTTGATCCATGCTGCGACTGGTGGTGTTGGAATGTGCGCTCTCTCTCTTTGCCGCTGCTTCGGTGCTATTCCCATCTGCACCACACGTTCTGAAATGAAGAAGAGATTCTTGGAATACATGGGAGTGAAACACATCGTTTCATCGGAAGATACTTCCTTCTGCGAGAAAGCTCGTGCCCTGACACCAAACGGACGTGGTGTTGATATCGTTTTGAACTCTCTTCCAGGACAAGAGAACATCCACGCCGGTCTTGCTGCATTGGCAAAAGGCGGAAGATTCGTTGAAATCGGAAAAGTTGATCTTTACGGAGGAACTATGATCTCATTGCAACCATTTATCGGAAATGTTTCATACAATGTTGTTGCTATTGATCAGAAAATCCTTGACGATGATGATCAGCTTGGACCAATCTTCGAAGATTGCTCAAAACTTTTGTTTGAAGGAACGTTTATTCCTCCACCAATTACAAGCTATCCATTGTCACAAGCTGAAGATGCATACAACTTCTTCAAAGAAGGAAAACACATTGGAAAAGTTGTTCTTTCACCAGTTTCACTTTCATTTGCACCAACTGCCATTCCACCAGTTCGTAGCATTCTTCCTCTGTCTTCTCAGGGCTCATACATCCTATCAGACGGAACATATCTCGTAACAGCCGGAACAGCTGGATTCTCATTCGAGCTTGCTGTTGGACTTCTTGAAAGAGGCGCTAAGCATCTGGCTCTTTCATCTCGTTCTGGAGCAGGAGACATTAACCGTCAAAGACAATTTGAAGCACTGAGAAAGAAATATGGAGCAGAAGTCAGAGTGTTCAGCTGCGATTCATCATCTGCTGAACAAACAAGAGAAATGCTGGCTGAGATCAGAAGAAGCATGCCTCCACTGAGAGGACTTATCCATGGTGCTATGCTTCTTCACGATGGCTACATGATCAATTTGGATCACAAAGCATTCTTTGAAGTGCTTGGCCCCAAATCTCTTGGTGCATGGCTTCTTCACGATGATACAGTGAAGCACAATGATCCAATCGAACAGTTCATCGTTCTTTCTTCCTTGAACGTTGTTGTCGGAACACACGGACAGGCAAACTATGCCTCTGCCAATATGTTCCTGGATGGTCTTGTTCAGCACAGACGTGCACAGGGCTTGCCAGCCATGTCAGTCCAGTGGGGTGTGCTGGGTGGAGTTGGCTATGTCCACAGAAACAGCTCCACTTTGGGAGCAAACATGTCTCAGTTTGGCTTCCGTGCCTTCTCTCCACAATGGGCAAACAGAATGCTCCACACATGCCTCGAAGCTCAGGCTGATATCGAAGAAGAGCATGTTGGAAACCTTCCAGCTGAACGCGCTCTTTCAGCTGCATTGGCCCAACAACAGGCAGATGCATTCAAATCAATTCCAGTTGGTCTTCTCCCCGCTTCTCTTCGCCCTGAAAACGAAGCAAGCCATCCATCACACTTCTTCGAAGGTGCACACAACAGAAACAACATTGTGGCTGCACGCAAAGTGTTCAGATTCCCATCATCAGTACCAACATCTGTTGGTGTGTTCAATGTGAGCTGGGAGCCTTTGTTCGAGTTCATGTCTGCCCTTCCTGAGACCGGCAGATTCAAATATATTAAGCAAGAGCTCGAAAAGGATCTGCAAATGAGCGGAAAGAAGAAGAAGTCTGGCGGAAGCGAAGGTCTTTCTGTGACTGAGAAAGGATTGGCTGGTTTGATGGATGATGGAGCCGATTCAACAGGAGCTGGAGAGTCATCACTTGATGAATCTCTGACAGTTTCAGAAAAACTGAAGACCATCACATCAGAAGAAGAAGCAATTGCATTCCTTTCTCGTGCCATTGCTGCTCAATCCGCTCAAGTTCTTGGCATCAGCTCATCTGAGACCATTTCATTGGATGTTCCTCTGTCTCAATATGGGTTGGATTCTTTGACTGCTGTTGAAATGAAGAACTGGACTGAAAAGCAAGTGAAAGTTGATATTCCCGTCGTCGACTTTGTTAGAGGTCCATCATCAGATCAACTGGCACACAGCATGTTGACTAAGTTCTACGAAAGCTACGGAAGACCAAAGGCGTCAGCCGCTCAAGCTGAAGCATCTGATTCCTCAAAAGCCGCAACATCTAGTCATCCTTCAGCATCAGCCTCGTCTGCATCTGCTTCAGCTGCAAGCAGCGCATCATCTTCAGCGTTTGACTCAGCAAGCGGTGGAGCAACAATATCAGTTGACAAAGACGCACCAGTTCTGGAAGAGAAAGAAGAAGAGAAGCCAAAGAGAAAGTCTCCATTGACAGCATATGTATTCACTGGCCAATCAGGATTGAAAACAGGAGTTGGAATGGATCTTTATGATGCTTATCCAGAAGCAAGAGAAATTTGGGACAAATGCGATGCTCACTTTATGGATCAGCTTGGCGTTTCGCTCTTGAAGATTATTCGTGAAAACCCAGTATCATACAAAGTTGACTTTACAGACGGAGAAAGAGGAAAAGAGCTGCGCAAGAAGTTTATGAATCTGAGAGTTACTGACGACGATGAGGTGATGAAAGAGGTGCATGCAATTGATCCAACAATCGATGCACGCGCATTCCCAACAGTCAACGAAGATACAGCCCATTACACTTTCTACTCTCCAAATGGACTTCTGAACATGACTCACTTTGCTCAGCCAATCATCATCATCTACGAGTATGTTGCTTTGGCTATTCTGAATGCACAGAAAGAGAAGAGCGGAGGAAAAGACAGCAAGCACAAAGTGAATCATCTGTTCTGCGGACATTCATTGGGTGAATACTGTGCACTGACCGCAGTTGGTGGCATTGCACCTGCCCACGAAATGGCCATGGTGTGCTTCATCAGAGGAATGGTGATGCAGACGTGTGTGCCTCGTGACAGAATCACCCACATGACAGACTACGGAATGGCAGCTGTGTCTCCACTGCGTGTTGCTTCGTGGTTCAAGATTGAGCATCTGAGGAAAGTGATGGAATGCACCATCAACGCCTGCGGAGGCAGACTCCTTCAGATTGTGAACTACAACGTCTACAACGACCAGTATGTTGTGTCAGGTGAGCGATATGCCATCTGGCAATTGGGACTTGCACTGACCCACGTCGAAGAAGAAAGCAGAAAGAGACTCGACAACCCGAAGTCGAAGCTGAGCGGAGAAGCACTCGCTGATTCAGTATTGGCTGATATTGAAACTGTGTGCTATGAGCATATCTTCCAACATCCATTCACTCAAACTCCACTCGAAGTGCCACGTACAACATCTGTGATGCCTCTGAAGGGTATTGACATGCCATTCCATTCTCGCCTTCTGAGAAAAGTGGTTCCATTGTTCCGATCATTCCTTGACTCCAGACTGCCAACAGTTGACAAATTCGATTATGCAGGCACATTGGTTGGGAGATTCATCACCAACACATACAGCAAAGAAGTGTTCTCTTTGAATCTTCCATATGTGAGACAGATCTTAGCAGTGACTGGATCACCTTATCTTCGCGATGCCATGGGACAGCTTGTCGATGAAAGCATGAACGAGATGGTGATGAGATATGAAATGAATGCAGCTGTGAAGAAAGAAGGAGAAGCAGCCAAGCAGAGATTCCCGCAGTGGCTGAGCATGACACCCAACGAGCGCTGTCGTCTGATTCTCAGAGAATCCCTTTCCTACCAGTTTGCCTCGCCTGTGCAGTGGATTGATGCCCAGAACACGCTGATGGGCAGCAAGATTAAGAGAGTTGTTGAGATCGGCCCATCAAAGACACTCTCAACAATGTTCTCAAAGTCTATTTTGAAGGCCAAAGCAAGCGCAGAAGGAGACAGAAAGGCATTGATCAAGGAATTAGACCAGATTTCTGTATTTACATTCAGCACAGATAAAGATGCACTTATGAAAATGGCTGAAGAAGAGACCGAGTAAAACAAAGGAAATTACAAATAAATTTAACCAATGAGAAAAATTAAAAACTAAGTTCTGTAAAATTTACAAAAGTCATTTGTCTCTATTTACCTTTTTTGATAAATCATTTCTTTTCTCGTTCTCAATCATATCAATAGCTTAGATCTCTAAAGAATATACGTATTATTCACTTTAGTCTTCACTCCATTTTACCAATTATTTTTGTGTTTTCTATTAATGATTTCAGCGGATTGTATTTTAGCGATATTTAACCAACAACGCGCATTCGAAATCATGAATATTTAATTGTTATTTTTATATCTTACCAAGTCTCATTAAACATTTTTGTTCATTATTTTGGGAATTAAGATCAACAATAAGTTTAGATTCAAAATTTTTTATGGATGATGAATTTGTTCTTCCTTCCAAGCTGAATATTGATGATTTTTTATCGGTTATATTTAAATTTCATAAGATTTTTTAAAATCAATTTATTCTTTATGCTTAAACACGATTTTAAATCGAAAAATTTGAATTTATTTCAGGCTCGGCAACAAGAGATCGAACAATTAAAGCAACTTATTAGAGCGGTATGATATATATTTTTGAAAATTTACATTTTGGCTTTTTTATTTTTTTTGTGATTTACAGAAAAGAAGAGAGAAAAATACTCGTTCTTTCCAAACTTTGCCTCGTTTTCTCAGAAGAAGGACACAAAGTCACAACCTTCATCGTGTTCCAGCATCAATAAGATGCTGGGCAGAAAAAGAATTTAAGGCGAGCCCCCCAAATCATCACCCACCGTCAAGGAAGAAAAGAAGATTTACAAATCATCTACTTCATCCTGATTACCGTTGGGCAAGAGAAAGCGTCGAAGATCGAAAGTTGGATCCAACACAACAGTCTTTGATAACACCTTCAAGCAGCTCAGAAGAAAAGACTTATCTGGATATTCACAACACCAATAGAGGTGTTTGGCTTGAAACTCACATATGGCATGCAAAAAGATTTCATATGGAAAACAAATGGGGATTTATGCTTGCAAAAAGTCCGACATGCAAATCATACACACAAATACATAAAGCACTATCTGAAGGTTGTGTGCTTCATGATGCTTCATATCTTACTCCTCTTCGAGTAAAAGCATCTCATGCAGAACTAGAGGCACTGTTGAAAAAGTCTGTTTATTGTGAAACCTGTGATTTTTCCGATACGTTATTTCTTGCGGGAGGGCGAGAAGTTCTTGGCCTGCTTCATTGGAGTAAAGGAGATAATGATTTTTCAGGTCCTGCTCCAGATGGAATAATAGGAAGAGTTGGTATCATGTACGGATATGAATTGCCGAATGAAAACAACGATAATCAAAGCACTTCATCTGCAGCGGACTCGTTGGATTCTCTTCCGTTGAACGGATCATCATCTTCTTCATCTGAACAGGAATTTGACATTAATACTTCAACTTCTTCTTCTCCTGCACCTTCGGTTTTGTTTTGGATCCATCCAACAATGCGCGCAGAAGCTATAGCTGCTCTCGTTCTGTGTGCAGTTGAAATAGAGAAAGAACGGATGCTCAAAGAATCAGCGGAAGAAATGCAGAATCAACAGCAACCGATGGACGAAAAAGAGTCAGCTGCGGAGAAATTGCAAAGCAAAATGAGAAAACGACTACGACTGTCATTTCCGCGACTGCAAAAGCCGCTTAGCCAAGCGGTTCCATCGCCTTTAAACAAATTGAGGAGAAAGAAGCTTCGGTCAAGTTCGAGAAAAAGTGCAAGAGACTCAAACCAAATTAGAAAGGCATCACATGCAGAAACTTGGTATGCGGGGAATTTTTCGATTGCGGATGAAAGAAAGAGGCTATGCAGATTTCAGCTGAGAGGAGCGCAGGCGCTGCTTATGCTCCAGACAACTTTGTCACCATTTACAGTTAGACCTGATGATGAAGGCAACCAATTCTCAAATCAATCTTCGCTTTGCAATTCTTCTTCTATTCTTTCGTTGACTGACGACACATTCATCCAATCTTCACTTCACTCATTGCATCAATCGCTAATCACATCATTGCCTCCTCAAATTCAGACTCCCTCATTCCGTCAGAGCCTTCTTCGTCAGCTGGAGCAGTGGCGCACTCTGCTCTTTCTCCCATCTTCATCATTTCTCACACCGCAGCGCTGTATCCTGCCATTCACTGTGACTGACCCGCGGCTTCGCTTGTCTGTCTCCGTCTTTTCATCATCCAAGAAAAGGGCAGCATTTCGTCTACCGACTGCTGTTCTCAGAGCACTCGCATTTCTGGCGCAAACAACGAACGAAGTTGTGTTGAGAGAATGGGTGGGCAAATGGGCAGAGCAGAAGAGATACAAGCAGCAGAATCCAAAAGAGTTCTCAAAGGTGAAAGAGGAACCAACAGTGGGTGCGATGGCTCCACTTCCAAATGGCCTTCCTCAGCCTGCTCAGAAGCGAAGGTTCGTTTTGCCAGATGATGATGAAGCAACCGAGGAGTTTTGCTGTTATGCCACTTCTCCCTCAAAGTGGATTGGCGGAATGACGCAGCATCGTCCATCTGAAGAATCTTCAGATGCTTCCTCCTCTTCTTCTTGTTCAATGTCTGTTGATGATCCTGCGTTAAGCGTCAAGTCTACTTCGGCTGCTCCTGAACGTTCTGCTCAAACAGCTGCAGTTGCCTCTCAATCATCCTTGACAAGCAAAGGTAGTAATCTGATTCCTCTTGTCAGTCCTCTTCATACTTCTTCACTTCTGTCGTGGATGTCATCTCCTGACCATTTTATAAGAACATCGCTTCTTTCCGAAATGAAATCAATGAATGTGATAAAGGCATCACAATCATCATCATCTTTTTCTTCTTCTGATGCTTCAACAGTCAATGATGAAATTTCCAATGGATCAGACTTGCAGCAACAACATTCGAAAGCTCAAACTTCTTCTGCATCTGTTTCTTCTTCTTTTTCTTCTTCCACTTCAGTTAAAAACCATGTTTCTCTTCCATATTCAACGAATGCCTCAATTTCTCAGATGTTTATCGTTGCAGATGAATGCATTTCTGATTGGGTTCACAGAAGAACATACAGATTTGAGGAGAAAAAGAAGCAAAAAGCGAAAACGAAGGAAAAGCGAAGAAAAGCGAAAGAAGAAATAAGATTGAGGAAAAAAGAAAAAGCAAAGAAAAGGAAGGAAAAATTGAAGAAGAATAAGCAAAATTCTTCAGTTCAAAATGATGTTGTATCAAAGGATGCAACAACGCAGCCTGCAAATGCATCTGAAGCAAAAACCGGAGAAATGGAAATAGAAATGAAAGATGAGGCTGAAAATGCATCTGATTTGCAATCAACGACGAAAGAAGTTGAATCTGGTACCATTCAGCCAAAAGAAAAGGATGTGAAAAAGCAGCAAAAAAGACCCACATCTAAAGTTGTTTCGCAAAATAACAAACCGAAAGTCAATCAAAACAATTCAATAACATCTTCTTCATCAACAATGGCTTTGGAGGAAGCTCCCTCAAAAGAGCCACAACCTCAGCATCGCAATCCTCCAAGCAGATATCCAGTCACACGGTGGAACCCTCCACAGCACCCGCTCTGCCTTACTCCATCTATCCTCGTTGTGCAACAGCCTGGCGTCTATATTCCGAAATTGTATGCAATTACCTCGCAAATACAAACAAACGAAGACGGAAGCGTTACAGTTTTGGATGATGCTGAAAGGAAAAAGCTGAAGAACAAGAGGAAGAAAGAGAGGAAAAGAGCAAAGATGGAAAGGGAAATGGAAGAATTGACAAGGAAAAAGAATGAACAAAAAGGTCAAAGCAAAGAATCGAAAAACAAAACAGGAGCAGCTAAATCGCAAAAAAAGAATATGAGCAAAACAACGGAAGATACTCATTCAAAAGAAGATGAAGAGAAAATGGCTGAGAAAGAGAAGCTCGAAAAGGAGAAGAAAGAATTGGAAGCATCCATTTTGAAGGGACTTCTTCCAGAAAAGCCAAAAGTGAATGAGAAAAAAGGAAAGAATAACCAAAAAAGAAACAAGAATCAGCAACTCATTGTTCATTTGGAAGACGACACAAAAGAAATAAAGTCAAATGAAACACAAACAAAAAAACGGAGTGCGAGTAAATCAAACGAAAGATCAGCTGCAGAAATTCAAGAAAAGAATATGTCCAAAGATTCATCTGGAAATGTCAATTCTTCGGAATTGATCCGAGACTCAAGTTATTCACAGAAAAAAGATGTTCATTCAAAGACAGTTTCTTTATCTTCATCAAATGATCAGAATTCGAAACATTTCTTTTCTGCTTTATCTTCGCCTCATTTTTCGTCTTCTTCCTTTTCTGAGACACAGCCATTGCTTCCTCTGGGTGGTGTGGATGTTATTCTCCCTTCACAATTTTCACTTCCATTCTTTCATTCGTTTGTGAAGGCTGGAGCTCTTCCGATTGGAATCGATGATGTTGAGTGGCTGAATGTTGATTCGTCTTCAGTCGGAATATGCACAAAATGTGAAGATTCAACATTGACTGATACAGACAGAACTTTATCTTTGTCGTCGCCTTCATCTTCATGTGATCCTTCAAATACCACAATTACAACAGAAAACTGTTCTACTCAAAATACTTTGCAATTATCGCAAACGACCAATTGTTTCAGTCAACCAACACTTTTATTCCCACTGTCTGCGCCAACATTTTTACCTGACACAGCTTCATTCTCTCGTCTATCTGCTTTGGAACATTATAAGCTTTTGGCCAAGCATGCAAGTCGGCCACCTTCTGCTCGCATAAATTACGAGAAAAAAGGAATTGACTTTCCATTTACGTGCGAATGGAAGCTTCTTTTTAGTGAGGAAGAAGCAAACGACAATCAAAACAATTCATTAAATGCAATTGCAATGAGATCAGAGCCAGCCAAAGAAAATGCATCATCCGCAATCATTCAATCAAATTCTGAAGAGGAAGCAAGTACAGTGGAACATTTAAGCCACGAAAAGAAAGAGTTGCTAACAGACAGCGAACTTACACGAAGATTGGAGGAGAGAGAGAAAATGGAGCGGAGATACGAGGCAATGAAAAGGCAACTTAAAAAGGTCGAAAAATTAAGAGCTATTAGACGAGCCCGTCTGGGAGTTGAGAGACAAGATATTAGAGTTATTTATAAGAATTTGAAAAAAGAAGAAACAAAGAAAGAAGATGAAAAAATAAAAGAAGTTGTTGAAGTTAAAAAAGCTTTTGTTGAAGAAACAAAAAATATGGAAGAAGAAAAACAACATAACGACAAAGACACAGAAAGAAATGCAGTTTCAAATGACGTTTCACAAGCAACAACCGAACCAGAAGCAAAAACTTTGTCAGCTGGTGTAAATGCGAAAATTGACTCAAACTCAGAAGAGAGATCAGATAAAGCATTGTCGCTTCAGCCAACATCAATTTCTTTGGAAGTGAAAGATGTTCCTTTACCTGATAATCCTTCTCCATTTGGTGGTAAAACAGATTCTTACATTCTTCCTCCTCCACCAATCGTCAAAGTTACGTTGTCTCCTCCTCCTCAGCCACTCACAGTAATTCTACCATTTTACAAAGAAGCTTTTGTCAGGCCATATGAACTCGATGAGAGAGTGCTGATGAGGATGGCAGAGTACAAATGGAACGAAAAAAAAACAAATGTGCCAGCGTCTTTGACAGGTAGCGCTGAACAAATGTGTTTAAAGAAAGCTGAAATACACAAAAATAAGATAACTGTAATCAGAAATATGTTGTTTCTTTCTTCTGTTTTCCCCGTTATTTCGAAATTTCATCCAATCCATCGAACTTTTCCAAATCGAAAAGGAGGTTTATATACTGATCCAATAATTAAAGATTCTTCCACAAAAAGAAAAGAAGACGATAAATCAAACAAAGAATCAAATGAATATGAAGATGAGATCGAAACGGATTTACTGAATGCAGAAGTGGCAGATATATCATTCATTAAACCTATGAAACGATCAACTTTTGAACAGTTATCAGAAAAAGATTTGACAGAGAATATTAATAAGTCTTCAAGCATAAAACAGGATCGCTCAGAGGAATCTGACATTACTTCTGTTACGTCTTTCATTTCTTCAGCTAATACAGAGATGTCTTTTTGTACCACCTCTTCTCCACAATCCAACGATCATAAATTGGAATGCTTTGAAAGGACTGATCAATCAAATGTTTCTGCTGATATTTTCTCCACATCAAGCACAGATGAAAGTGTTTTTCAGAGAATGCCTTCTTTTTCACTTGTTGCAGTATCGATTCGTTGCCTTTGTGGATCGTTGCCACCATATTCGCAAATATTTTCCCCACTTATTACAGATCACATTGCATTTTCATTATCGGGATATAATTGGAGGGGTGTGGATATTTCCAAAAAAGAACAACGAAGAAGACGAATGATGCTCGGCTTTGTTTTATCCGGGCATCATTCATTTTTGCATGGTGGAATCAGCGTTGGAATTGGCTTTGTTTCCGCGAGGAGATTATGGAAGCATCAGGAGATGGTAAATTCTTTAAGGTTAGCAATTGTTTATATTTTTATTTATTTGCTTTAACTTAGTTTTTATTTTCTATTTTTAGGAAAAGCAGTGATAACCCTGAGCATTTTCATTTGGCTCTTGTTCAACCTCCAAATTCTTCGGCTCTTTTTCCTGTAAATCTAACCATAACAGCATTATGAATGAGAGAATTGTAGTGATGAAAATTCTATTGTCTGGCAAAATAGCGTTTTCTTTTTCAATATTGAAACCACCATTAAAATTTTGTTTTCTCTCATTTGAAATACAAAACTTTAGGAATTTTTGAGGTGATTGTGCGAACAAATATTTTGATGAAGAGAATTTTATTCAAATAACAAAACAAATTAATGTTGCTATTTTTTTTCTATTTTTCAAAAAAGAGAGCGAATGCTTTATGATTTATTTAATGCAAGTCTGAGAATTCTTTCAATTGGATAGTCTTTCGAATGGAGCAATTTTTTATCAACAGAAATTGAAAAAAAAGTTGCCTCAGGCAACGAAGCACTCGATAACTTACGGAACTTTTGGAATCAAACAAGACATATGGAATTCTTATTTTCAAAAGTTTTCTTTTTAATTTTTTTTATCTAACAAACAGAAAATTTTCAATTAAATTAATGCACTCCTGAAAACTATGGTTCTGAAAAATGAATGAAAATTTCTATGCATGTTATAAATTAATTGTTCACTAACAATGTCAACGTTGCATTAGCATTGTTTCACTAACGTCAATATCCTTCTCTTTCGGTTAAATGTAGTTTGTTTCTTTCATAATTTTTCTATTTTGCAAAAAAATGCAAAATGCAAAAGATGATCGAAAATCCATTTTTTCTTTTGCAATTTTTACAACTATTCTGTAATTCCGTGATGATCTTTTTTGGAAACAAATGCAAATTTGAAACATATGCAGTCTGATCAAGCAAATTAAACATGTATTTATAATCACATACACACACGAATATATATGTTAATTCATGTGATTTTTATATAATAGAAAAAAAAATAAATTATATAACGATCCTTTGTGAATAGACCTATTTTAGTTAGAATCAATAAATTCAAATATGTTAACTCAATTTCAATTACCTTCAACTTATCCAAATTTGCTTAATCTAATTCGAATTCCCTTAAACTTTTTTTTGGTTAAAAGGGCAATTTTATGATCAACACAAAATGATCGCAAGTTTTTGTTTTTGTGCATTTTTCACTCACATTGAATGAAAACTGAACAAAAGATTATGGCTCATCATTAAAAAGAAATGTGTGTGATCAATTTTTAAAAATTTTTGAGTTTTTTCTGTCAATTTTTCTTAAATGTGACTTTTTTTATTATTGATGTATTCTCTTTCTCATACACAAGCTTTGCATATTGTAACATGTTTTGGATATTCCATTTTAGCTTTTAACGAGATTCAAATTGTATTTTCTTAATTTTTTTCACATTTTGCAATATTTTCATTTCAACTTCAATTTTTATTGGCTATTAAATAACAAAGAATGAAAATGAAGTTTTAGTTAAAAAATTTTTTTCAGAAAAATAAAACAAAAGAAAAAATCTTATAATTCAAAAAAAATTCTTTTTCCTTTTTTCAAAAAAAAAAAAAAAAGAAATGAGAGAGAAATTTGGTGAATGTTTATTTAAATAAATGATAAAGAGGATAACAGCCTTTATGTGGTTATTTGAATACAGTGATTGTTATTTTGTTTGACTATGATTTTCATTGGATGAGAAAGAAGATGATCGTGCCCGAGATAAGTTTGAAGCTGAAGATGCAGAAGAATCTGATTGTTGAGAAAATAAATGATGAGTTGAAATCAATTGCAAAGACGAAATTGGAGTATTTGACTGTAGTTGAGGAGAAATTGCCGTTTCATTCAGTGAAGCCTGAGAAGAATATTGTGTATTTATTAGGGGCAAAGGGGAATTCAATAAAAACTGATTAGATGAAGTCGACTTCCGCAAACGAGTTGATTCCCATTGATCTGGAAGAAACCAAGAAAAAGGGCAACTTCTTGTATCATCATCGTTTATTCTTTCTATTTCTTTCAATTTATCTTCATTTCTTTCAGTATTATTGAAATTGACAGTTTTTCTTTTTTCTTTTTCTTTTTCTTTTTCTCTTTCTCTTTCTTTTTCTTCAGAAGTTGAATCATCATCTATTTCTATTTCTTCTCTTTCTTCTAATTCCAATATTGAATGTTTTTGTTTTTTCTCTTGATCTGGATGTTTGGAAAATCGTTCGCAGTATGGGTCATCTGATTCTGTTGATTCTTCTATAAATGATAAATAATGGAAATATGAAAGTGAAAAAATGTTCTTTTCATGCTCAAAAGAACAATATGGGTGTAAAAACAAAAACAAACCAATTCTTTGGATTGGCTTTGAATATTCAAAAGTTGAATTCTCATTTGCAAGATTTAGTTTTTTTCTTTGTCTTTCTATATACTGCTCGTTCGCTTTCTTTTTCGCTTCCTTTTTTTGACAAAATTGAGTGTGAAGTTCGTAAATAATCAACTCGTTTGCATCGCAATCTGATTTCGTTAAAGGATTATGTAAAATGTGAAAATTGGTTAAACAAACTGAAACAATAAAAAAATCTTCAACTGTTTTAATATCCATAGGCCAATTTCTTCTGAACACAGTAAATAAAGTCTTTAATCGTCCAAAAAATCTTTCCACAATAACCCTGTGCTTCGATAGATATGGCGTTCCTTGGGGCTTTGTAATAATAGCTCCCAATTCTGCTTTTGCTCCCATATAGGCCGAGTCTGCCATGATTTTGGAACCTTTGAGATGTTGAGAGAAGGTTGGATAGTGATTTTTGAATATTTCATAGTCATGAACGCTTCCTGGGTAAAAATCACTGATTGTGCTGGCTAATCCGTTCTTTGGGTTGACCCCAATTTCAACTTTAACACAGTAAGAATGATGTTTTCCACTAAAAAATTTTATTCCATCTGCCAATTTTCCACTTGGCCTGTTAATAGGCACAATTGTGCAATCCATAATTAGACCAACCTCTTGCAATTCTTTGATTCTATCTTTACGAAAAATCAAAAGTGAATTAACAAGTGTATCTTTTATGTTTCCAACGATGCTGTGTAATAACTGCGTAACTGAGCTATGTGATTTGTAAAATGGATAAGTCACAAGTTCTGTCATTGATGTTGAGCCCAAATGAAGGAAATTGAGTAAAATAAAAAGTTGTTCGTCAATATTTTGAATTGCCTTTTGCTTTCCACGATGTTGAGGTAACTCGTAATCAAGAAGAAGAAGCAACATATCGAATTCTGTTCTTGTGAAACCTGTCAAGCGGAAAAATCCGTGAATGGGATCTTCGCTTTTTTGACAAGCTTTTTCTATTAAGGAATTTTTTTTCTCTTCCGGAGTTATTGGCGTGTGCGTTGGAAGCGTTATTCTTTTTTCTGCACGCTCAAGAACCTCCAAAAAATTAAATCGTTCCATGACAAATATTTATTTGCAAAATTTCAATTGATCTTACACCATTTTTTGTTCAATCAACTTTATGATCGACAAACCAGTATTTGAAGTTTTGAAATTGATTGAGTCATTTTGAAAAAGTATTTGTTTTATCGTATTTTTATCAAACTTATTTCAATTTTGTTCCACTTTTTCTAATTGAAAAAATATATTTAAAATAGGTCTAATGTTTTTTTTTCCACTTTTTTTTTCATTTGTTATTTTTATTCGGCTATTCAATTCGATTTACAAAAGGCTAATAATGAAAAATAATGAACTCAAAACAATCATCTCAATGAATTGAAACTTTTTGTTCAAAATTCAATTTGCTTAAATGGATTGATCATATTATTACTGATATTTGAGAAAATTAACAACTTAATTATTATTTGATTTATCGTTTAGATTAAGAAAAGCACAATCATTTGCAAATATTGTTTAAAATCTTAGCGTTCTTCACCAGTTGTTTGGCTTGAAGCTTTCATGAATTTAACTGTTCACTATGTTCCGATTTTCCAATACCTCCAACATTTCATGATCATTCTTTCAAATGTATCTATTATCAGCCACATACTGATTTTTCACAATTTGTAATGGGCGCGAACAAAGATATTTCATTTCATATTTAATGAATTTGTGCGTTTAATTTTTCAGATAGATTTTTCACACTTGTGTTGCTTGCACATTCCAAAATATTGTTTCAATCTCATTCCATGCGATCTCTTAAATTTCATTCACCATACTTTGTGACTGACATGTGATCGATTTATGCTTGTGTCGATCAGTGGAAACACAGACAATTGAACATCAAAAGGAATGTTTCTGAAATTCGTTTTAATCCAAGTTGCGATGATGACTCACTCTCAAGATGTTGATTCAACTGGCTTGACAGAAGCTTTTGTGAAGCAAAGTGGGAGTGAAAGCAGCAGTGGAGAATCAATCGATCATGAAAAGAGTTCTTTGAAAAGTGCTTATGATCTGCTTGGAGACAATGAAGAGTGCCATTTGATGGTAGTGGATGATGCTGCTGCGCTGACAGCCGAGCCAATCACATTCAACAAGAGTCACGGAATAACCATTGAAGGAATAGAGAGCAACGGATACAGAAACACTGAAGCAACAATTGACTGCACTGTTTCAGCATCATCAGTTTTATTCAATTGTGCAAAACATGTTGAATTCAAGTCTTTGGCATTCAACTTTCCAATATCAAGATCAAACAAATACACAGTCATTAGTGCAGGATCTGATTCTATTTCATTGGCAATCAGCGATTGCAGTTTTGTCAGGGTTAATATCAACCAACAAAATGGAGCTGTTGCTAATGTCAACGGAGACAATCTGGTTGCGAACAATCTTGTGAGGGTCACAACTGGGACAGCAACACTGAATGCAGTTTCATGTCAAGATGACACTGAAACAGTGACATTCTCGTATTCACCATTCAGCTTCATTGGAGCAAGAGAAGTCTCATTGTTTGGAGTGGCAATCAACAAGGTGAATGTGCTTAATGGAGCCGCGATAAAAATCAAAGATCGGATTCACAACTCAACAAAAGTTGTCATTGAGGGAATGAACATGATGGAAGTGAATTCAGAGGGAAGAACTGTTGGAGGTTTGCAAATATCTCTTGTATCTGAGGAATCAACAGCAGACATCGGAAGAAGCAGTAAATGTACATTCAAATCGTGCACAGCACCAAATGGAAAATCTGGGGCAGTGTTTGTGAAAATGCCAGAGGCTATGTCTCACTTGAAACTTCCATTGGCAAACAATTTGGATATCGACAGATCAAACATTGCACGTTCAACAGCCACATCTTTGTTCATTTCTGCACCAGATTACGAAGAGTTCAGAGATCAAGAAGATGCATTTGAGTTTCAGCAGAGCTTCAACGGTGATATAGTTAACTTGGTTGATGGAGAGGAAGTTGAAATGGCTCAGGGAGATGTTGAAAATATATTAAATGGTATAAAGGATGTTGTCGATAATGTAGAAAATGTTGTAAATAAAGTCAAAGATAAAAGCACAACTGATTTTGGCATAGAGATTGGAAATCTTGCCTTGAGCATTTTGAAGCTTATTATTATTTTAATTATTTATCGCAACACGAAATGAGACTCTAAACAGAAAACTTTTCAAGTTCCATAAAATTTTTATTTAACAGATGATATTTTCTTATGTTTTTTCTATTTCCCTATAGTTTTTGATTGCATTTTATGTTGAAACTTAATTTATTTTCGATTTTTTTGAGATTTTTGTTTTTTTTTTAAAAGAAGTTTTGTCGAATATAAAACTTCATATGATGTCAAACAAGAAGAAAGAATATAGTAATTATTATTATTATTATGATGTTGTATTGATTCAAAATCCAAGATGAAAAAAAGGATAAACATTAATTTTCATTTTGATAAATTGACAATAAATCAACTTTTTGATGTTCAACTTAAAAGTGATAAAGAGAAAGATTATCGAAACAAAGTTTGCCTTTAGGAAAAAAAAATACAAATCAGCGAAATATTAGATGAAATTTGAATAGACTTCTTCAATTAAAATAAACCCATTTAATTCAAATGAAATTGGTTCATTTTAATTAAAAACTGCATATGCAAATTAACGCTGAAATCCGTCTTGAAGAAGTTATGAAAAATTATATGACATTTTGCAAAATAACTTAATGGTTCATTTGGTGTTATTTCTTAAAAAAAATTGAATTCAATTTTTTCAACAATTTTGATCTTTTTGTTTTTTATTGGAAATGTGACTAAATAACAACAAAATGAGCTTGAAAGACACCATAAAAAAATGAAGTGAGTTGAAGGTTTGTTTCGCTTATGTTTTTATGTTTATTTTGAAAAAGAACACAGATGAAACGATCTTTATTTGGATAAAAATGTTGAAAGAAAAAGTGAAATGCTCCTTGCAATTTCGTTGTCTCAAACAATAATTCCTGCAAAAATGCACTTAATGCAACGAAGCAGCTCATGAACAAGCCTTTATTTTCTTCTTTTTCTTCTTCGTATCTCCATTCTTTTTGCATTGTTTTCTTTCTCATCCTCCACACTTGCAACCCCATCGATAGCGACATTCTCACCTCTCTCAGCAGCCTATCCACTTCTCTTTCTGCCTTCAATGCTTCTTTCCTCCATCAAACACGTTCTTCACCAAATAATCTTGGAAAATACAACGGATCCGAAACTCAAAGAAAGGAATTAAAAAGAATGTCCTCATTCAACCTAAATAGCTATCTCTTTGCATGGTGCGAATGGAATGATACAACTGGTAGGTCAAATCGTGGAGGTGCACTTTATGTTGTTTGTGAAAATGCAAATCTTTCAATCACTTCTTGTTCATTCAACAATTGTTATTGCACAGGTGGCTGGGAAGGAGGAGCATTGTTCTGCGGAAATTTGTTAAAAATTGAAGCCACAAAATCGAAATTTCACAAACTGTTCTTCATTTCACGGAGGAGCAATTTGTACAGATGGTCAAAAATCATCTTCCGTTTATTCATTTTCTGATCACAAAGCAGAAAATTGTTCAGCCACAGATAATGGTTATGGTGGAGCATCACATTGTTTATATCTGTTAAAAATACCAATATCACAAAATCTGATTTCACAAACTGTTCTTCATTTCATGGAGGAGCAATTTGAATTGATGGAAGGCAATCATCTTCCGTTTATTCACTCTCAGAAAACAGAGCGGAAAGTTGTTCAATAACAAATTGGTGTGGAACTGGTTGGTATTTTGGGATCAATAACATGACCTCAACTTGTCAATTCCCGTTTTCCGAATGTTGGTGTATCGCAAATTCTGGTGGTGATTCTGCTGGTTCTTTTACATTTTCTTATCCTCCACAAAATAAACCAAATCAATTTTTGGTTAATGATTGCCAATTCATAAACAACAAATTGACAAGTTCATCAACTTCCTATGGTGGCGCTGCGCTGTGTTGCACAGCAACTTATTCCTGGATGAGAGGAAATAAATTCATCACTTTCTGCTTCTTTAATGGTAACTCCGCCACAAATGGAAGAGGGAATGATTTCTTTTTCAATGGAAGCAGCATCATCCAATCTCCATTTCAGCAATGGAAACCAACCGTTGCACCCAGCATTATCCTGTATTGTTGTTCCACAGTCTTTATGTTGGAGTTGTTGATACGCAATCATCTTATCTCCTTTTTTTTCAAATGAAAATTCATGAGAAATTTCATCTCTTCATTTTCTTCATTTTCTTCCTCACTCTCTCTTCCTATTCCTTCCGCTTCGATTATGTTTGTGAAAATATACCTTTTTTATGTGAAGCTAAAGCTATCGGCTTCCGTGTCCATTTCTCCTAAACCTCATGTTTTATTTCCTCTTTTTGCTTTTGTCCTTTATATTCCTTAAAAATTAACTTCATTACTCCATTGACTTTCTCTTCTTTCTCTTCTTCCTCCCCACTTCTCCTCCTCTTCTCACAACTTAAGCGTTGCCAGAGCATTCATCCCGCTTTCAACATAACCACATCTTCCACTTTCAGTCTTTTATTCTTAAGCGCCTTCTCCTCTATCTCTTCCACTTCACACGCTGCAACCCCTCACCAGATCGCTTAGTCGTCCTGTTTCACCATCACACGCATCGACTGCAGAGATCACCATATCTGTAGTGAAGGGTCAAACAGATCGTTGGTGAACGGGAATGCTATTCACATCTGCCTCCGAAAAGATCCTCTTGCACCCCGACTTCGTTCCCATCGAAACTGCAACAACGGAAGTGGAGCTACCAGCTGAACAGAAAGCATCACCGAAAGCACCACATAATAGGCACATACGACACCCCCATACAACACAGCCCGCCGCGCCACATCACATCCCTGCAGCATCTGTAGCTCCATCAGAAACGACTATCTGTGATTTTCATACGTTTCAGCCGCCTCAGGCACCACAATACGTAGCCGCCTCTCGTTGTTGTCCATCGCTGTTTCAGACGTGTTTGAAGCCGCCACCTCCGACGCATCCGAAGGGTAAATTGCATGTGCAGATGAAGATGTTAATAACTGTTCATCACCTCCCACCCACTTCTCTTCGCTTCTACACCTCTGGAGTGAAGATGCAGACCGGAGTCCTGCTCCATATCAGATTGATGAAAAAGATGAGGAAGATAGTATTTGATTTGGAAGAAGAAGAAGTTGATGAAGAAGAATGAGGAGACAATGAAAATAAACCTTTTCTTTCTACGGCACATGAGTGGCAGTATTTCATAGAAGGGGAAAGAATTCATTTTCGAGTGTTTCTGCGTAGAATTCCCTTCAGTGATAAGTGAGGACTAGAAGGCAGGAATAGATCATTGAAGTTCGAAGGATATGAAGAAGAAAAAGAAGAAGTTATTGATGAGATTTTTTGATATTCAGAATAATGAAGTTTAACGATAACAAATACAAAGATTCTCGTTGAAATCTATCTTTTTCTGTTTTAGATTTCTTTGGTATCATATTCTTCTTGCAAGCAGTAATTACTGTATCCTTCAAACATTCAACTTGCTCCTTAACCTCTTTCCAACAAAAAAGGAAACATTTAGAAATCCGTTTTTCCGTTTCTTCCTTTCCTCGTTTTCCTCTTTAATTTCCTCACTTCAATAAATAATATCGTTCAACTTAATTATTTTTAAAGCAAGAACAAACGTTTTGTGTTTTGCGATATCATGAACACTGTCGATTTTCGTATTTCCTCTTTTCTTCATCTTGCTGAAAATGGATTTCTTCTTCATCTTAAAATCATTCGTCATATTTGAGTTCTTTTTTGCTTATATCTTTCATTAATCCAATCATTCCTTCAATCTTCTGTATTTGCTCTTCTTCATCGCAATTTTCCAGTTCAGAAAACAATTCTTCAAATAATAGATACAGAAAGAAAGAAATTCACTCATCAAGTGTTCTAATGCAACAACGAACATAAAAAAGTGAACTTTTTTGTGTTGTCCGTCATTTGCATTTTTACGAAAATATTGCATTCAGAAAACAACTGCAATCTTGCCTTTCACATTGAATTGGAGCATGTTGGGAAGAAGAAAATGACGATAATAAAAAACTCATAAAGATCATAGAAAAATATGCATTCAAACCGTTCCATCAAGCGTTGACATTTTCGACTTGTAATTTCAAAGAAAAAGAATTCTTTATCTTTTCTGTTTGTTGTTATGGTTTCAATGATCGAATCATTTACTTTAAACTGGAATATTCATACACAGAATGAGAAGTCAGTAAGTGAACATTACCTGTAGAACTAGAAATTATATTTCATGTGATGAAAGTTGACAATGGTAGAGATGCAATAATTCTGAAATTCTATCTGATGATTTTTGGAGATTGGAAGATAGAAGAAATACACCAATTTCATCAATTACACAAAAAGACATAACGTATGTATTTTGTATTGTTCTATTGATTGTGAAGATGTTTCCATCTGTATCATTTCCAAAGTGCAGGAATCCGTCTTATTGTTGAAATGGCAAATCTCCGCTTTGGAGAGCAATACGATGAGAACGGAGCTGATTATTATATAGTCATTGGGAAATAAATGAAGTTACGCAAGATATATGATTTTTATTTGGAACAAGAGATGAAAACAAATTCAACTGAAGTTTTATTGAATGAAGATTTATGGATGGAATTCTGTGAAGGACAAAATCTGCACAAAATTGTATAGCATTTTGGAATATAAGGCCTGATGGGTGGTTTGTGGTATTTTTTAACAAGGAAAGTGGTTGGCAATATCGAGGGAAGGATATTTATCACAAAAAAATACAACAGCTCAACGAAAAAAAAGGAGAAACCAAAAATATCGGTTTTATTTATAAGGTTTTCCTGTTTCTCGGACTGCGCCAGGCAGACATGGAAAGCGACGAAATTCTATTTCTGATTCCGCTTTTGCTTCAAAAGAGTGGAGAAACGCCAACTACGAGACATCAAATTGATGAATATTAGTTGGCAGTTGAACAACATTCAGGCCAACAGCTCTTGAATTTCATTCTTCGAAGGGACAGCCATTTTGAGTGAGCAATGTGATTATCATTCGAAGTTTGCTTACTTCGATGCCACAGCCGATGAGAGAGAATTTGATGGTTTTTGTTTTCATCGTTTGTTTTTCAACAAAGCTGTTGTTTCGCTCAGTTTCTATGTTTGTACATGGTCCATTGAATTTTGTGCATTGTGCATCAGAGAATGCATTTCAGAAGCATTGTCATCTGCATCGTGAGCATCGATGAATGAATGCCAACCTTTCCATCCATCTTCCTCCTCTTCGCTGTTGAAGCACAGCCAACTCATTCTCTTCGTTTTCATCAGGGTTTATCTTCCTCATCCGCAATCTCGTTGGAATTTGGTGCCTTCCAATCACGCAGGCCGAAGAGCGATTTCCTTCAAGCACAGAAAGATGAGCATCCCTTCCTTCCTCGGCATCCCCTTTTCGTCTGCTTCAATCCGCCGATCGTTGTTGTCTATTTCTTCTTCCCCTTTTTCTTCTGTGAAGCGAGCTTGGCGAATGCCCAAAAGCACAAAGTGTGGTCATTCAAGCCACAAGCACCCAAAGTCCGCAAACGCCATTGTTTTTTTTTAAATAATTGAGATTGTCTTCTTTTTTTATTCTTTTAATTTTCAGATTTTGAAGAATGGAACAAACGAAGCAAAAAAAAAAAAAAAACTTTTACTTTCTTTGTTCATTTGGAGGAGGAAGCAAGAAGGCGAAAAGGAAGGGACAGGACAAAATGGAGAGAAGAAGAAGAAGTAGTAGTAGTAGTAGAGAATATTAAAAAAAAAAATGAATGTTCGAAAGTGAATGGATGGGAAAGCACTTGGGTGGTCCTGTGGGCTTTTGTCGAATTGCTTAAAGCGATTTAGAAGCGGAAGGAATGCGCAGAGGGTGGATGGCGTGTCATTCTGCTTTGTCTGAATTATTTCTTTGTTTTGAAATTGGTTTTGGAGTTTGTTTTTTAGTCATATAAATATAATTTAAGTTTTAATAAATTATTTTATTATCTTTTTGTTTTGATTTCATATGCAATCCTTCAACAATGCTGTAATATTTGTAGTCGTCATATCCTTCTTCGTTCAACTTCCAGTCAACCTTCCACCTTTTCTATTCTCGCCAGCTAGTCTCATCACTCGACTGGATCAACACCCATCCGCTTTGCGCCGACTACCGCTCCAACACCCCTGACCAGTGCATGCAGCCCCTGGGACACGCCTACGAGCTTCCCTCTCTCATTGCCAATGGCACCCTCACACACATTCTGTCTGAGCAGCCAGGGGTGAAGACGCTGTTTGTGTGGAATGTGGATGGGATCGGCGTGTGGTGCGACACAACGCTGCTGGGGAGGCATCGGAAGGGAGGAAGAGTGGTGGACTTTGAGGTGATGGAGAGAGGAGTGGACGACAAAGGGTGCTTTTTGAGGAGGGTGGAGACAGCGGGAGGGGAGGAAACGGAGACTGAGGCTGAAGAAGAGAATGGAGAAAGAGGAAAGGGAAAGAAATTGAATGAGATAGAAAGTGAGATAAGCAACTCCAAAATTAATCAAAGCGAAAGAAAAGCATCAACAGAATGCGATAAAGACAAGACATCTTCAAACACATCTCAGTCGGAGCTTCCCGACAGCGCTCATTCAGCAGCTGATTCAGCGATGCTGTGCCTTCTTGGCGAGCACATGTTGAGTGAGGAAGAGAAATGGAAGCTCCGCTTTGTGGCAACAGGAGCCATGTGGATCGATGTGGATGGGCTGCTGTCGCTGTTTGGGCTGACCAGAAGGGACATTCTGAAGCAGAATGAAGCGAATGTTGATGAAGCGAAAAGAGCACACAAAAAAACAAAAGAACCCCACAATCCTTCTTTTGAAGCAACATCACAAGGCAAACAAAGCAATTTACTATTGAAATGCAATGAAACAACAGAAAAAGCACAAAACATCATTTGTTGCACAGAAACACATCGAGTCAACCACAATTCCTTCCCCTTTGCTGCGTTCTCCTCCAACCAGCGCCCAGCACTCCCGCACTGCTTCTCTTTTCTCCCCTCTTTCCACTCGTTCCTCGCCCTGCTACCCACCCGCGTCTCCATCAAGCAGGTGCGGCGCACGAAAGACAACACAGGCGGTGAAGAGTCGCATTCGACTGCTCAGATGGATAAGCTCTTCTCAGACATCACTCACGTCGACTGGCAAAGGCACTTTAAGGAGAGCCAGAAGAATTGCCAGATTGGAATTGGACATCAGAAGAAGGCAAACCTGTTTGGATACATTTGCGTTGAAAGGCTCAGAGGAATGAGCTTGAAGGAAAAAGGAAATGTGGATTCTTGGTCAGATGAAGGCGGTGATTTTTATGTTAATAAGCACTGCCTTTTTGAGGAAGACTTATAATGACAATTGTATTTGTTACAATTTTCTTGTTCATGTCATGAATATTTAGTATTTTTTTGTTAACAATAATTATTTTATCCAAAAAGATTGGGAATTGATCATTCAATTGAAAAAATTAAAATTTTCATGTGTCAAAAAGTTAGATGCACGAAATGGTTTATATGTTTAACTTATAACAAAATTCTTAATATCTTTTT
Source organism: Monocercomonoides exilis (assembly GCF_001643675.1). Taxonomy (NCBI): domain Eukaryota; phylum Preaxostyla; order Oxymonadida; family Polymastigidae; genus Monocercomonoides; species Monocercomonoides exilis. The sequence continues at coordinate 898,647 of NW_027150580.1, forward strand.
AGTCGAAAATGGTTGATATTGTTTCGATTATTGCTTTTATAAGAAATGAATTATTCTTTTCAAAGGACTTGGAAAGGATGCGGACAACACATTGAGCAATGCTTATCTGGTGTTCCCCAAAATGAAAGATGCACATGTACAGAACATTCACCTGAAATGCTCAGTCAAATGGAAAAAATGATAATTGGAGCCTTCACAGTTGTTATTGTTGCATTTGTTGGATATTCCTTCATGAAAAAGTAACAGCTTGCTGTATTATATTTACAAAATGTATTTTTGTGCATGTAATTTTAATTGTACAAATGTATTTTTCTTTTGGCGATTGATTTGCAAATTTTGTATCTTTTTTTTTTCTTTCTTGAATAATTATGTAGCATATGTATCAAATCATATTTGTATTTATTATCTTTTCATATTTTTTTTCAAAAATTTATGCAAATCTTTGTATTTTCAGAAGATTACAAATTTGAAAAAAAAGGAAATGCAACGAACAAAAAGGGAAAGTTAGCCATGGCAACAGGCTGAAAGCAAAAAAGATGATTGTGTTGATAAGTCAAAGGCAATAAATGAAACGTGCTCATATTTTACGATTATATCACATCGTTGGAGATTTCTCGTTTTTATTGAAGAAGTGGAACAATTTTACCTCAAGCAACGATTTCGAACGAAAACAATCTCATTATTTGCATTGAACTCCTATGGAAAACATGCACTATTAACTACTTATATAAACGTTAATAAATTGGAGGAAATAATATTCTTTGATGAAAATTGAGAAAGAAGAAGAAAAGAAATATGCATTTCAGAATCAATTCACAGAAAGAGCTACAACTGAAACGACACAAGCATGAACAAAAGAGAAGAAGAAGAAGAAGAAGAAAGCTACTGAAAGAATAGATTGCCTTTCATGAAATTTCTTCCACAAAAAATGAAGAAAAGTTAAAAAAATTCATTGCTCGAAAAATGACACGTTAATGGTTAATTTCACACTTTTACAGTCTGATAGTGCATTCAATATTTCCTTTTCCGTTTTACAGTCTCGATATCCGCTAAATTCATTCTCTCAAGGAACATCCTTTTACGAAGAGACAGTTGCCTGATAGACAAATCTGAAAGCAGAATAAAAGCAGATGAATCTTTGGGAAAAAGAATCATCAAGTGAAAATAGAAAAAGAACCTTTTTTTCTTTTTGAAAAGTTATTTCTTTCTTTTATTGAAAATTTGAATTTTGTTACTCGCACTCACCAATATGTCGTAGAAATTTGGAGTCGAATTGAAGAACTATTCCCGCAAGCCTTCGGAGCTCGGATCAATTTCATTCAATCATCTAACTTTCAATTACATTTCTCCAACAGGTTCCGATTTCTGTGAATTATGAAAATATTCAAAGCAAAATATTTGGAAACGCTATTTTATGCGCTGAGCAATGTGAAAGCTGTGATTTGAAAAACCGTCGAGTTCAGATTTTCAAGATGCCCATAAAAGCAAAGATCAGAGAATTTTTTCCATGTGGTTTGCATATTATTCAATGCTATTACATGGAGATTATCTGTTAAAAAATTCTTCAAGCAATGCTGACTACAAACACATCTTCATCTCTGACTATTCCTGAATTTATTGGCTTGATTTTTATAGAATTGAAAAATAATTAGAAAATGACTCTAATATGAATCATGAACCAACATCTTAATTCTTGATGCTCCCTGATTAGGAAGCACTCTCATTTTCAGAGAGAAAAATATCGATGATGGATTTGGCAGAAAAACACAAAAATAAAGCAATACCAAAACAAAAACAGAAAAGAGATGAAATAGGCTTCAACAAATCAAAAACGCATATCTTTTTATTGGGGATAACAGCCATATTCTATTTTGTCATTGCTAACTATTTTGCACAGCTCCATTCGTTCCTCAACGACTTCACACGCTGCCAATGTTGACATCTGATTCACTGCTTCTATTTCTGCTTTTGCTGATATTTCTATTGACAACTTTGCTGCCTTTTTTGTCACAGCTCTCAGCATTGCAGGTGAAAAGAGCATCAGACATGGTGAGTACAACTGCACTTGCAGGGAAGTGCTGGATGAACTCTCTTTTCAGATCTCCCAAGCATGGCCTGCTCGCAGATGGCTGCACGAGACACATCTTGACTATTTCTCCAAAAGACGATTCCTCTGTCTTTTTTGTGTCTGGCCTTTCGCCATTCACAATCTTCTGTCCTGCCACTTCTGCCTCATGCTCCCCAAATGGTATATCAAGTGTCAAACACTCCAAAAGCATCATCCCAATTGAAAATGCCACAGATTTCTCAGTTGCTCCCATGTTCCTGTTCATCTGCAACTCTGGTGCCTTCCACCTCAAACATTCTATTTTGTAATAATCATCATCCTCAAAAGCCGAAGAAGGCAGAGAGTCACTATCATCATCATCATCATCACTTGCAGATGTTACAACAGTTGATGAAGAGATCAACGATGAATCTGAACTATCATCTGATAAAATGTCTGAATGCATTACAATGCAGATGACCATGTGCTCGGAGAATAGCACAATATGGGGACTCAAGTTTGACAAGGAGGGAAGTTCATCTTCCTCATCTTCAATCGAGTGGAGTGCGAGATTAGCAACCCAGAACAGGATTTGAGCAGCAGTTATTTCTCTCTCCTTTAATAAACCAATTTCCATCTCCTTCTTCTCATTTCTTCCATGAAGCAGCATGAACAGTGAATCTCTCAGATCCACAATCAGCTTCTCATGAGGAGATGAACAGGCCATCGCATCCACCAGATTCGACATTGATGAAGTTGTTGGGCACAGACTCTCCGATCGAACAAATGTTGAATCCGAGTCAGTTGTTGAAGTGGATGAAATGGATGGTGATGGTGTTCTCTTTCTTATCTCTTCTTCTTCATCTTTCTCCAATGCCCATTCAGGGACCTTGTCTGAATCCTTTCCAAGAATATATTCAGTGGATCCACTCTCAGATAGAAGATGCTCTGATGATTCTGAATGTTGCATATTCGTGTCATATACCCTCTTCTTTATCCTCTCTTCATTTTTCTTCTCTGCTTCCCTCTCAGCTCTCCTCCACTGCTCCTCTGGCGACATCTCCATCGTCACCATTTCAAATGCCTTTGGATCTTTTCTAATGTTGTCATTCACAATCTCTCTCAAATCTTCTGCTTCGTTCTTCACTTTCCTCCACCGAACAACAAATATAATAGATACAATAAGAACAATTAGTAATATGATACCCATGATAATCACAATTAACAACCAATACGATTTCCCTTCTTTTCCCCCTTCAACAATCCTTTCATTTCCACTTGACTGACTTTCACTCCTGTTCTTCAGAATAAATGATTGTGTTGATGAGGAGGCTTCCTTGTTTCCAAACAGTATCGACACTGAAACTTCTGTTTCAGGGGGTGCATCTGCAACAACAGACAAGGGCACTTTGCCATCCACCTCGCTCTCATCCACAAATTCAGAATCTTCAAACACATAATGGTCGATAACTTCCACATTGTTTGTCAGCGATATCACGCGGAATGACAGGTTGCATGGAAGCAAAAGCGTTCCCTTGAAAATGAGCCTCAGGCTGTTTCCAGCATTTACCACTTCAACATTTCGAAGTGTTGGGATGAAGAACGGAGAAGCTCGCTCTTTCGCAATTCCTTCCAGTTCGCACCCTTCATTCAGAATCCACAGCGATGCGTTATCTTTTATTCCATCTCCGCCCTTCACACTCACAACATTCAATTGCGCAGAATCCGAGCACTTCACATTTCTTCGAACAGATGGATATCCCTCAATCGATGGGTTGTTGTTATCGAATTTTCCATCTTCAATCTTTAAACTGCCTCCCCTCATGCTCAATCCTCCTCTTTTTCTATTTCGAATTGTTGTTTCCTTCATCTCCACATGGCTCTTCTCCATTTCAATCATTGATCCATTCCAGTCACATATTTCGCATGTTATATCAAAAAGAGTTCGATCTGAAAAATTTGTTTCGCCTTGAAATTGGCAGGATTCGATCGAAACATTTTTGCAGCCATTCATTGAAATGCAACCTCCTTTTCCAATGATGTTGTCACAGCTCAAAAACGAGCAATTATGAAGTACAAGTAATTTATACAAGGAAGATTTGAAATCGACACTTAGAACTGAGCTTTTTTCTGAAAAGCAGGTAATATTGCAAAATGACGTTAGTACTAGAATGAAAGAGTTTGAAATATCGTTCAATGTGTCTCTTTGTGGTGATTGCACTGTTTCAAAACAGGAACAATCAATCAATGAATTTTCTATCAATAACTCTTGAATCGAAATATTTGGCAAGTTGCCAGTAAGTTTCACAATCGATTCATTTGATGAAATGCCATAAACATGAAGGCCTTCAATGGAAAGTGAAACTTCGTTTTCAAAAAGGAGCATGATTGACTGCATTGTCATTGACGCTATTGTAGAATTTCTAATTTGTATTGTACCACATTTTGAATGAAAAAGAGAAAAATTCAACAACAACATGGAAAAACCATCTTCTGATTCGATGAAAAAAGAAATTTCTTCAAGTTTCAAGAATCCTCTCTCTTGACATAAAAACGATGAATGGTTCGAAGAAATATTTGAATGAAAAACCAGTGAACAACGCTCAACTTGAACTTTGCCTGTTAATGTCAGAATTGAATCTCTAGTTTTCGAGATGGATCCAACAACGTGTATTTCTGAATTCTCAGAGCTATCAATTGACTTGATACAAACATCACTTGCATCACTTTCAATGCAAAGACTAGTTTTTTCCGAAATCAGTAAGTGAGAAAACTGCGATGGAATAATATGACGCAATCCAACATCCAAAGAACTGCATGGAGCGGATATCTCTCCGCACTGATTTGAGTTGGAATTGTTGTCCAGTGATAGTGAGACAAATATGATTTCATTTCGATAAACAAGAAATTGTGGAAATAGTATTCTTTCATCCGAAAAATCAAATTCAGCGCATCCCCAAAATGCATTTTCCATGTTATAAATCTTTTCGAAGTCTATCAGAAACTGAGATTCGCTGATCTGTGTTGTAATATCGGAACATTAAACAAAAATATGTTTTCCGCGAAAAGCTTTGTTTGAAGAAAATGTGATGTTGGAAAGTTCAATGTTTGCCAGTTGCGGCTGTGACGATCTGCATTCAATGAAAATTGCGCCACCTCTTCCTGATATTGCAGCATAGCAATGACTGAATTCGGAGTTTTTACTAACGATATTTCCATTTTCTCTGAGAGAAAGCGAAAAGGCCCCTCCTTTAACTGAATTGACTGCTCTGCAATTTGAAAAGGTTGAATTGTGAATAAAAATATTGGAATCTTTTGTTGCTTCAAGGGAAAACAAAATTGCAGATTGATCATTAGTCGATTGATTAATTCCTTCAAATGTGCAACATTCAATCAGAACATTACTCGGAATGTTTTCTGCGTTTCTCATTTTTTGTTGAAAGCTTATTAGTGAGATGCAACTTTTTTCACTTGATATATTTTGAAAAGTGCAGTTGCGAAGTTCCATTTATGTTTCTTCATATATCTGAAAAATCTCTTGTTCTGAAAATACATTACTGACCGTTAATAACTTCAGTCTTAAAGTTCCTCCTTCAACAGATATTAAGCAATATGACAGTGGAGTCAAATCTTCAATTTTCATGAAAAAAACACAATTAATCAAACTTATGCAACTGCTTTGAGTCTTTGACTGTATGGCATTATCAATGGTATTTGAAGGAAATGGAACCAATTCAAAACAAATGTTTTCAAAATTGCTGTTTTGCGTTGAAACAAATATTGAATTCATTTCACCTTCGATCAATCCATCAAATTGAATGACAGAAGGTTTTTCAATTGATGACCGAATTGTTGCTCCACTGATGATAATTTTCTTTTTGATTGTGAGATTTCCACTGATACATATATCTCTTTTATTTTCACCTTCGACTTGTTTTAAGGAATATTCCAAGGTTTTGCAAGGATATTCCTGAAGACCGCAAACTATCGTATCTGCCCCTTTGTTTGATATATGCAAAATTTTTCCAGTTGTCCTCCAAAAATACACCAAAGGAATAGAATTATATTTGTCTTCTGCATCGAATCCTTCCATCGAATCCACAGAAATTAGCGAAATATTCTCTCTTACAAACGGAAGAGAAGTATTTGTTATAGTTTTTACTAAATTCACTGAATCAACAAATATATCTCTTCCGTTTGAGTCTTTATTCGGGGATGCTTGAGTAAATATCGGTTGAGAAATAACAAAGCAAGTATCTTCAGAATAGAGCTTCAGAAACATTCCTCCTCCAAAACCCTTGGAAGGAGGATCATTTGGAGCTTGGCACGATTCAAAAGTTGAATCAGTTATTCTTGCATAGGCTTGATCATTCATTTCAAAAAAGAGCGCACCGCCTCCACTTTCATTTTCACATACAGAGCAATTATTGAAAATACAATTTTCAACAATTGTAATTGTGTTTGTGTTGCAGTTTCTTTTTTTGCTTATACACACTCCAGACCCAACTGAACGAGAAATATTGGAAAATGAAGATTCAGTGATGTTAATCAATGCACCTTCACAAAAATCAATAATGCATCCTTCATTAACGATGTGATCGGAGAAATTACTATTGTGAATTTCAATTGAGCCTATTTGAAGAGAACTGTTCAAAGTCAGAAGTGACCATTTCTCCTGCATAATATTCTTAATCGAGAAGTCAGTAATTTTTAGTTCTCCTCCAACAACGGATGCAAACGAATAGGCTATTGAACCATCAGTTGAATAAGCATGGCAATGGCTTAAATGAGATTATTGCTTTTGCATATAATAAAGCATTCCAAGATTCCAAGTGTATTGGGTATAGAAAACAAAACTTCACTGATTGTTGCAGATACCGATGTTTTTATCATTCCCTCAGAAATATTGCAATCTTTACAAGAAACAAGGCAATTTTGATGTGATTCGCATGTTACGATGCTCCATTCCAATGAATCAAGAATTAATTCTTCGTTTAAAACAAATCCCGGCATTATGGATATGTTGCGTTTTGTTTCATCAAATCGAAATAGAGCTGCCTTTGAAATTGATGAGCATGGATATTCAAAATATCCGCATCCGCTAAAGTCAGACCCTCTTCCACTGACATATGCAGGAGGTGTGAAGTTATACCAAAGATAAACTACTAATGGTATTTGCATTGTTTCATTTGTTGTTGATGTTTCATATCCGTTCAAACTTTCAAAATCTGAAAGTGAGCAACTAAATGCAAATGTGGAAGTGTTAATTATTGATTTAAAGTATTCGGCAACAATAAACATGTTGTTCCCTTTTTCCGCTGAACAAGACGAGAATTTGATGTGATTCAAGAATAAATTGCATTCATTTGAATCAACAACAAAATAGAATCCTCCTCCAAGCCCTCCATCGTTATCTTCTTTCGTCGAAGAACATCTTTGCAAAAATAAAGAATTATCATTTGTATTTATATGTTCAATTTGACTTTTGTTGCCAATTATTATTGATGAATCAGCAGCCATCTTTGCACTCAAGCAACCTCCGTTGCCTCCGTGGCACACACAATTCGAAATAACTCCTCCATCAATTTCCAATGAGCACCCATTTTCTGCAACGCAACTAATTGCTCCACCATTTTTTCCATAGATGTCATAGCCTGTTATTGAATTGTTAGTCAATTTTGCATGCTCAACATTCAATATTGATATGCATCGAGATTCACATTCGTTTGAAGATATCAGAACGGATTCACAAAGTGAAAATTCAGAACTTTTAGAACTGCTTATCAGACAGCACACATTACCAGAAGATGCAACAGTGAGAGACATTGATGATAAATAACCCTTTGTTGATGGACCGTCCAAAGAAATCAAAGATTTTCCTTTAAGCTTTATTGGCGCAATTGTTTTGATATAAGACGCTTTGAAACTTCCACCAGAGATATGGAAGACAGTGAAAGAGAGTGACTGTTCTTGGTGTTTCATCAAAAGGTTGATAGTTTCAAGAATAAGAGATTTTGAGGATTCAATGAACGAAGAGCACGAACCTATTGATGGAGAAAGTGATACAGTGATATTATTCAACGAAGTTTCACTCTTTGCGTTTATAAGCGAGGATGATGAACTTAAGTTTTCGCTGTCTGAAACATTAAAGCCACTTGTATCTCTTTTCCCTTTGATCACATGTTTGAATTCATCAAATTCAAAAGTGCATAATAATTGAATCATTCCATCAACAACAATATGCTTTTCAGTTTCTTGGCGAGTCAGTGAATACTCCAGCGTTCTGCACATAAAGAATGAGAATCCGCACATTTTTTGATCAAAAGAATTTTCTTCACTTACAAAAACTTCTGAAGACATTTCAATCAAATAGATGCATAATGGAATGGGTATTTCTTCATTGTTGTCAAAACCTCTGATTTTGTCAACGTTCTCAATTGATTCACTCAGAGCACTGATTTGATGCTTCAGAACAGTTGCATTCAAGTCAGGAGAAACCACAAAGATATCTAAGCCCCATTTTGCCATGTTTTCAGAGAAATCAATATTATCGATAAGAAATGTGTACTCAGCATCATTTAATTTTAAGTATATGCCTCCACCGCAGCCGACTGAATCTGAGCAAAAGCAGTTATGAACACTCCCTCCATTCATTGTGATTGATCTCCCATTTCCAACATTTAGCATCATTCCACCTCCTTTTAACGATTCTATACACCCACAGCATGTTAATTCGCAGTTTATCATTTCAACAGAAAGATAAAGTGAGTTTGAATCAAACAAAGTTGCGCCAGATTCAAGTCTTTCTATTTCGTTGAAATTTGTATTTCTGAAGCTTAAAGAAACAGTATTTTTTCCCTCCACTTCAAAAAGTGGCTTCAATCCAATTGTGTTTCTCCAATTAGCATCGAGCATCTCAAATGCTCCACCACAAATATGAATTGGAGATTTTTGAAGATATAATTCATTTGCGTGTTGATTACCTATCGAAACGTTGATATTTGCGAGATATTGTCTACCACTCCCAGATATTTCGAAGAGCCTTCATTGCGCATTCATAAATTGTGATGTATCGAACAATATCCCTATTTCACTGAGACTTAATTCTCCATTACCAACTTTAAATAAACAAGTTCCGGGAATGTCAAATGATACTTTAATTATCGGATTAGACTTATTCTTACCAATTATGTCAACAATAGAATCATCAATATTTATGCATTGTCTTTCAATGATATTTCCAGGCAATATTTCAATTTCTTTAACATATCCTGGAATCAATTGTGTAAGGGCATGACTCACTGAAGCACAAGGTTTTGTCTCGTTCACTCCGCAAGTGAATGTATCAGATGCGTTTGAATTACGCAGAGCGGATTCAACGTATCTAATTCTTCCTCCATTATTTTGTAGCCAATCGCTTTTATCTTCATTATTATAATATCGAATTCCGTCAATATTTGTAGAGTAACTGTAACTGACTTGAGAAGCTCCAAATGATCCAATATCACTTATATCATCTCCATGTGCTGCTTTGTTGTTGTGAAAAAAGCAAAACACGATAATTGAGCCTGAATATTCAGTTAAACTTTGCAAAGCAACACCTCCACCTCTATAAGAGCAGAAACATTTTTGAAAAAGACAATTTGAAATGACAATTCTATCTATTTGACTCCAATGCAGGAAACCTCCTCCGTCTGAATTAGATTTATCATTTTCTCCTGTACAATTGAAAAATGAACAGCCCAGGATGCATTCTTTTGTTTTTGTTGCGTTGCTTTTCCATATACCCATTCCTCCTCCATTGTGAGTTGAGTATCCATTTTGAAATTGACAGTTAATTGTTAATGATTGTGTTTTAATACCAATGATTGAAAGTCCGCCTCCGCCACCTCCATCAGAAGTTGAAGCAAAGCAGGAACAGTTATTGAAGATGCAATGCTTAATTGTGCATTCTGAAATATTTTTTGCAAATATTCCACCTCCAAGTGTCAAAGTTGCATTGCATTTAGTGAATGATGAATTGAATACTTCGAGAGTTGTTATTGAATTATCATGAACATATAGTGCTCCACCACAAGGTGCGCTGCAATCAATCCATTCTTCATTAAGAAATGTGAGTGATTCTGTTGAATCATTGTGCACTTCTTTGTTGGGATTGTTTATTCTTTCACTTTCAGAAAACGTTGTGTTTGAGCATGTGAAAGCTCTTGACTTTTCTGTTCCAGAAATGATGCCTCCTTCAAGTGAATTGATGCATGCATCGCACACGCTATTGGATAATGAGCTTTGAAAAATGTTGTCACGTTTTTCATGATCACAATCATTTGGATTTGAAATTTTCGTCATATTAAAGAAATAACATTCATTAATTTGCTCATATTGACCTCGACCACATCTTAGAAAATCGCACCACGAATGCAAAACGCAATTTTCAAAAATAGAGTTATGCAATTCAACATTGTCTTCAATTGAACACATTTTTAACAAACTTCTCAATTCTTGTGTTTTGCCACGATCAACAACTGTAAAGTTGTAAAGAATGATACAACTTTCAGACGAAATAAAAACACTTGAAATTGAAGAACTATACTGGCAGAATGTGTTTGAGCAAGATAGGTTTGAATTATTTGCCAATGAAAAGGTAAAGTTAAGTTTATGCTCCATAATGACATTATCAAATTGCAAAGAACAATTTTTCATCAAAATTGTTGTTTGGACATATGTTTGTCGGATGTAATTAGGTTCAAAGTTATCAATGGTGTTTTTATTTGCACATGCAATCTTGTTTATGAAATTCTGGTAAGTTTTCGAATTAGTCGATTCATTATCATTTAAAGATTTTGGAAAAAGTTGTGTATTGTGTATCCTGAAAATTGAATTATAATAATTTTCAGAGACTGATTTGTTTAATAATAGAAATATTAGAATAGGCGATCTATAAATTAATAGAACAATGAGACTTTGCATGTATAAATAAAATGAGTATTTAAAAAACCAATTTGATCAAAATTTTTTGAATAATATGTGATAAAAAACAAATTATGCAAATTGCACATTTCTAAGCTTTTCAATTTCTTTATGTGACGCTAACACATTTATATTTTACAAAATGAAATCAAACAAAAATTTCTGAAAAATGAAGATAACTGTAACATTTTGAAAATTTTGTTAATTCAGTTGTTTGGCATCTTCAAAATAAGTTTTTTTGAAAGCCTTCACCAAATTATTGTATTTATAATTCATATCTCGTTTTCTTTTTAACACGGTGTTGAATTCAAACTTTTTTTTGAAATAATAATAATAATAATAATAATAATATTTTTTTTTTTTCAAGTTGTTGTTGTTGTTGTTGTTTCAACGCATTCAAAATTGAAAAAATAAATAAATAAAAGGGATGTTAAACTGGAAATCGCTCAATTTCATATATTTTTTTAACTGTTCGTTTCGAATATTTTTAATGATTACTATTAAAATCTTTTGCATGATTTAATTTTTTCGAAGTGAAAATTCTTTATAAAATGTTTTTCAACTAATTGAATATACACGTTATTTCTTTATTTTCATATAAAACGAATAGGAAATTGGTGATTAGAAAAAAATTGAAAAATAAAAATCCATTAAAAATTTCAATTTATGGTTATGGTTTTTATCAATAGCAAGTGAAATATTTATCTTCACTTCTGTTTGACTTCTTTATATTATCAAAAATCTATTTTCTTTTAAAATGAATTCTTATTGAATGAGAAATCTTTTCTTGATAATAATAATTATTTCATCTTTTTCTATTTCACATTATTCTCCATTATTTCTTTATAAACGTCCGAATCACCGACACAACTCTCAGTTCTTTTTTCCTCTGGTGCATGTTTTCAAAAGTTCAAAAAACTGATCCTTTTCATGTTCGGAATGCTATGTTTTTTTTTTAATATTTGATTTGATCAAACCCAAAATGTGATTATTTCATTCGATTTAGTAAAAAAAAACGGAAAACATAATCGGCATTATCAGGCATTTTTAAAATAACGTAAAGAATGTTCAAACTCACTTATGTTCGTGTCATAACAGAAAAAAAATAAGTTTTAAGGACTTCGATATTTTCCATAAATGCCAAATTATTATGTTAAGAAAAGTGATGATTCCAAAAAGAAAAAATGAAGTTAATTCTTTGTCTTTTTCATTGGTTAAAGAAACTGCTTTTAAATATTATTATCTGAAATTATTATTCTCACACAAATGACAAAAAACTTTTATTGAATCCAACGTCTTGAAACTGGAGATGATTTCACAGTAAAAACCTGAAATAATATGAGTAATTCTGTTTGAAAAGTCGCAAATGTTTAATTTGCAAATTAATCAAAAATTACATATTTTGCTCAAATTTTCGTTTCCACTTTCGAATCTTCTTTAGAATGTGTGAAATAGCATTGTTAAGTAATCAGTTCCATATTAATGATGTTTGGTGTATGAAAACAAAATTTTGAGTAATATATAAAAAATTTCATTTATTTGAAAATTAAACATTAACGACTTTTCAAAAAGAATTACAAATATGGCTTTTCAAAAACAAGAACATATTTTTCAAATGCATATTCCATATTTTCTGTCTGAGTAAAACACCAAAAATTGTTCAAAGTCGAAAAACTTTCAAACAAAGTCGAAAGTTCGAAAAACTTCAAATTTTCAAAAAGTTGGCAATTATCAATAAAAGTCAAAATAACATTTTTATTGAAGAAATATGAATGGTATTTGTCATTTTAATGATTTTTCATCTCTTTTCCGAAATATTTTTGTGCTTCCTTTTGTCCAATTGCAAAATCAAAATATGAGAGGAATTTAAACACATTTTATCTCATTTCTATTGTTTGTTCATGGCTTTTCAGAAGATTTGCTAAAGAAATATTTTGTTTCTAATAAACCAACTTTTTTAGAAAATGATGAAAACAGTTTAACGTCTCTTGTTTCGTGTTTTATAAAATAAAATACTCATTTGGTGTGAAATATTTCCTTTCAGGCATTTTCACTTAAAAATAATGCACTTTTCATTGACTTTATCAGAACACAAAACACAATAAAAATGGGTTCTTTATTTGACATTCGTGAAATGTCGCCACACTTTATGTTTTGTTTTCAACGATGCATGTTTGCAGATATTAAAATCAAATTTATTTCAAAATTTAAGAAAGTGAAATAAAGTTATGAGTGAAGCAATTCTTTAATGCCTTGTGAAAAAAAAACTTGAAAATTAGTGTTTTCCCCCATTTCTAATAAAATGAAACAAATATTTAGTGTTTCGTTTCGTGTTTATTTTTGTGTTTATTTTTGGCTTGAAACAATCAAAATTCGCAGAAAACATTTTCACAAATATTGTGATAATTTTTTCTTTAATAAACGAATAATAATTTTCATCACTTGAATAACCTTTATAAAACATTTATTTTTCATGATGAAAATTTCGATTTCGATTGAAAGTTTTTCGACTTTGAATTATTTTTGGTGTAATTGATCGAGTATAATATTTGTGAGAAAAAATAAACGAGCCAAATTAAGTGAAATGCAAAGAGGGTTTGAAAACCATATAGATAGCTGATTTTGCCACCAATGAACATTCTGTTTTCTTTTTTATTGGTTAGAAAAATAATTTGAATTGATAATTTTGGAAAATCAATTTTTCGATGGATTTAGAGAAAATTATGACGATATGTTGCTGTTATATGTCAAAATTTTATTGATAAGTTCGTTTTATTGTATTTTCGATCTAATAAAAAACATCATATTCCGATCAAATTTCTGTTCCCACTAATAAAACTTTGCTGTAATTGAAATAATATCATTGCTTAGGTTCTGTTTTCATGATTGCGAAATTTGACGAGTGGAAACAGAAATTTGATCGAAATATGAAATTTTTATTAAATTTGAAAAATAAACAAAGGAACTTTTCAAAAAAATTTTCACATTAATAATATTTCTTTGCTAATAAAAACATTTATTGTGTCATAAATCCGGGACATGAAATCAATCCGAAACAACACTTTAAAATAAACTTCAATTTTGCATTTCGCTCATTTATTTAATACAAATAAATGAGCGAAATGCAAAATTGAAGTTTATTTTAAAGTGTTGTTTCGGATTGATTTCATGTCCCGGATTTATGACACATTATTCATTTTTTGACGTTTGCAACATGTGTTCATATTTTGAGCGTTTGTGAAAAAAAAATCACTGGGTGGCGACTTTTTTCTTCAGTCATATCATTATTTGTCTTTCATTTCATTTCAAAAAATATTTGTGAAGATTTTTTTGTTGAGAAAATGTAAGTTTTAATTAAGTGGAACAGAATTCACAAAGATTAAAATAAATTCCCATAGTGAATTATTATTCATACACATTCATTATTTTGAACCTATTCACATATAAAAAATGCATATCAATCTCATTGAAATTAACAATATGAAAAACTTCAACGCATTATATTTATCAATAATGAGGTACAATCCCAATTGGCGGACATAACCCATAATTATTTATTTGAAAAAAGAAAAAAGAAATAAATACAAATATAAAAATCATGTTTATTTGTTGAAGATATGGGGGAAAATACGGACTTTCAAGCTTTTTTTGCACAAAGCATTGAAAAAATGCTTCACTCATAACTTTATTTCACTTTCTTTGATTTCAAAATTAATTTGATTTTCAAATCTGCACACAGGCGTCGTTGAAATCAAAACAAAAATCATTGTGTCATTTCACGAATTTCAAAAAATGGGCTCATTTTCATTGTGTTTTTTGTTCTCAAAAAGTTAATCGAAAATGCATAATTTTTCAATGAAAATGCCTGAAGAGAAATATTTTGCCCCATATGTTAAAAATGAAAAGTGCTGGTGGGTGCTGTACTTAGAAAATAAAATTATAGACAAAAATATTTTTTTATTGTTTGTTCATAAAAAAATTAGTAAAGAATAACACTGAATGGCTTGAAAAATTAATGAATAGAAAACAATAACTTAGTGAGTTATGTGCTTTAACCTGCAGCATTCTGAATCATCGATATTTTTTATTTCATCTGAAAAAAGAAAAAAAAGTTAATTGACTTAAAAATTAAAATTTAAAACTTCCATTTGTTTATAAATATTATTGACGGCCAAGGAATCCAAAAACGTGTAATAAGTGCTTTCTTCTTGCCTTTTGTAAGCGAAAGAATCCATGTAGGATTGAATCACAGAATGTCTAACTCCATGTGGTGGTAAACTTTTACGAAACAAGGACCAGAGACCTTCTATACGGTTAGTGTGAGTGTTTGTATCTTTATTAATAAATGTTTTTTTGTGATTGACCATTCTATGTGTGTAACCAAGATTTTCCATTCCATTGTAGGCACGCCAGCTGTCACTGTTGATTATAGAACCCAATTCAATGTTTCTTCTCACTGAAGAATGCAAAGTGTGCTTTTTTCTATCTGGAACCATTTCCATAAACATAATGCTTTTTCCTTTTCCTGTTTGAGGTAAGTCAATGCCACCGAAAACCCACTGTTGAGGTTTTTTTCTTCCTTTTTTATATTTTCTGCGAAATAATAGCATCTCATCTATTTGCACTATTCTATTGACTCCACCAATCCTTCTCTTCATAATATGCATTTCCCGAGACACAGCGCTCCTAAAAAGAGAATAAATATGGCAAACCGTGTTTTTGGATAGATTTGTAAGTAAAGTTGCCTGTTTTGCTGTAATATTTATCCAAAAATATAGTGACAACTTCATAAATTGATGCATTTTTATTCGAATATTTTCAAATATTGTATTTTTTCTTAAGCTGACTGATTGGTGCTGGCAACGGTAGCGAAATCTTTCATCTACTTCTTTTTTGAATCCTATCATCTTTTTGCATTTGCTGCAGTAAATTTGCTTCTTAACCAAATTCCTTTCAACAAGAAAATCAACGGTTTTTTCTTCATCGTTGAAGGTTTGGCTCAATTTGGATATTTCTGATTTTTTATTTGAATTTTCCATATTTAATAATGGGTTATGTCCACCTATTGGGATTGTACAAATAATGAAAATGGAAATCACGAAAGGTTATGGGTACAGAAAAAATAAAAGATTGTTTAATTCATATTTATCATTATTTATGGAGAAAGAAAATTTCGTCATGAATGATTTGATAGTCCCGCAACAAATCAAAGAGTTTGCGATGGGGTTGTCAGAAGAGCAAAGAAGAAAATGCCTCTGTTTGTTTTTGAACAGCTCGCCAAATTTACCAATATCAACGGAGATGGAAAGATTTTCAGAATCTCTTGGCGTTTTGGAAAAAGCGGATTTTTGGAAGGCTGTATCGGAAGTTCAGGCTCAATCGACAAATCTTGTTCCATTGCCAAGCTTACCCACTTCTAACAACATTTGCGCATATCCTGCTGCTCCACCGAATCTCGAGGGAGTTAACAGTTCAGTGCCAGTTGCAAACGAAGTTAGTTGCGAACCTCCCATTAACTTAGGAGATGCAGCTCCGAAGAATAAATGGGAATTAAGCTTTATTGCTCCAATCATTGACGAAGAAGGCGTTCCTTCTCCGCAATTCTTTTCTCAGCTGATGAAAGGTGAAATAGCAATAAAAGATCTGGAAAAAGAAAAGCCACCATTTTCAAGTTCAACAGCCGCTCAGCGTGAAGTTGCAAGGAATTCAATCAAAAACGACACATTTCGAAACGACAAATGCTTGAATGAGGACCAAAAGGCTGTTGCAGCAGAATACAAACGAATTTGGGAAAAAGAGAAGAAGAGAGTTGATTGCAACAAAATGTTTCGTATCAGTGATGTTTGCTTAATGAGTTGCCTTGTGGCTGTGCTAATTATTGGAATTGTCATATGGATTGCAGGATTAGCGATCTTGGGAAATGATTTATCATTTTAAAGCGGGCTAGCACTTATTATTGTTGGATCGCTAATTATTATTATCTCTGTTATCATGTTAATTTGCATGTGCTGCCCTTTCTGTATGAATTCTTTAGGAACGGAAAGAGATTTATCCTCGAATGAGTTTTATTGTGATTTGAAAGAATGTGTAAGGTTGTGTGTGGAAAAAAGAGTTAAGAATTGGAGGAGAAGAAAGGAATGGAGATGGCTTATGACAAGAAAAGAAAGAGAGGCTGAAGAAAAGATTGACAAAGAGGAGGAAGAAAGAAAGAAAAAGGAAGAAGATGAAAAATTGAGCCGTGAAGCTGCAATTGAAATGGAGAAACTTCAACTTAAGCGAGCATTTTCTGAAAATGATGAAGAAGTTAACAGCAAATATCATAATTGCAATCACAGTACTTTGATTGTTGTGGATGTTGGATCAGGAGCACTCAAAAAGGACGATGATTATTAGACGTTGTGAATGATAGATTTTTTTCCATATGGATGAGAACGAGTCGCATTTCTTTCTTTCTTTTGGGGAATTTTAAAATTGATGTTCAAACGCTTTTTTGGGTTTTTATTGCTTATTTTTGACGTTTAACTTTGTTTTATTTTGTTAAAATAATTTTTTCATTTTGAGTTAGAGTTTTTATATGTAAAATTTTTACAGATTGTTTTATGTGTATTGTTAAGTTTTTGTGAAACATGTTCAGTTTTCGTTAAAGATCTGCATTTGATTGATGAGGAATTTGGAAAATTAATTTTCCCCATCAACATCAAAAAATATGTACATTGATTTGTAAAATTCAAAACTAACATTTCACTTTTTCTCTTTTTAGTGATTATGAATTTGAAAGAGCAATTTTTCTGTTCAAAAATTGAAATTTTATTGAAACAAGAGATCCAGTTTTTTTCAACTTAATTTCTGTGACAAGTTTACTGCTATTTTTAACTCATAAAAAAATTAGTGCCTTTTGAGAAAGAAAAGAAAATAAAAGAAAAGAAAGAATAAAAAAGCAAAGTCCTCAAATTTTTTGAATCAGTATACACAAATACGAAAAAGGTGAAATGCTTCCGAAAAGCGAAAGAGAGGGAGAACGAGAGAAAGAGAAAGAGAGAGGTTTTGCAGGAAATTAATGAGAAATGCAAAAATATACACAGAAGTGAGATGGAGGATGACATGACACAACGCAAACAGCGCAAAGCACTCACCAAATTGGACACCAACCCAGGAAGAGCTGGCACAGATTCTCAGGATTGGTCGCTTCCTCAATAAGAAAATGGACTTGCAAAGCTGGCGGTATCGTTTCTCCGCCAAACTCCTTTCCTTTCAGCTTGTCTTCAACACGCGCAATGGCAATGTTCGCTTTCCCTTTTGTCTTTTCTCGATTAGCCTCTGCAGGAAACATCTGAGCTCTTGTGTTTGGCCTGCCGACCGTTCTGCCGTCGGCGCCTGTGTCCTGCTGGCTGAACGACAGCGGGTTGTCTACGCGCGACGCAGCGGGTGTGGCAGGGGCGTGTGTTTTGTCTGTATCCAGAGTGAACCAGTTGGCGAGCGGGTCGAGCACAAAGGCCTCCAGCATTGCCATGATGGACCCTTTGTTCACCCGCAGCACAGACATGATCCGCTCGCAGCTGCGTCTGAAGGCCCCGCGGATGGCGCCGATGTCCATTGCGTTGATCATCATGCGCGTCAGACGGAACGGAACACACTCGGCAAACCTCTCTCTGTCCTTGGCCACTTCGAAGCAGTCGCCGAAGTCGATGTGCACCACCCGCGCTGTCTTCCGCTCGAGCATCAGATTGCTCGGGTGTCTGTCTCCCAGCCCCAGCACATGCCCCACAATGCTCATCGCGGCATTCGTCTGGGTGAATGAACGCCGCCGCTCAAACCAGGCATCGGTTGTCTGTTGGAAGATAATTTGATAGATAGAGTTGAAGCAAAGAAAGAGATGAGATAAAAATGATTGATAAAAAAAGGAATAAAGCAAAACAGAGATATTTCAATGTATTAAAATAAAGAAGAATAAGAAATTTACAAAGAAATAATGAAAATAACAATCAATTGTACATACATCGCTGTCCAACCACAGGATGTCGTAGAGATCTCTTCCTGGAGTGTTTGCTGAAACCCAGTTCAGAACATCGAGTTTTTCCATTTTTGTCAGCAGTTCGTAGGCTGTTCTCTTTGGATCCTGATGCTGTGCAGGTGGGCAGATCTCTTCGGCTATCATTAAATGCTGCAAAAGAATAACAAAAAATACGTTTGAATGAAAAATTGACAAAAAAGGTAGAAATAAATAAAAAAAGTATTTTCAGAAACAATACATTATTGGAATAAAAAAATCAATAATTTTCTTTCTTTCTTTCTTTCTTTCTTTCTTTCTCCAATAATTTCAATCTCCATATCTTCCACACCTCCAAGTCTGTCTTTATTCCTCTGTCTGCTCTGTACTGCCTGATCAGTGCATGCATTGTGTCGTGGCTGTTGAGCATGCCAATCAGCCCCGAGTTCGAAGAGAGAGGCACCACCGGATACTTCCTGATGACCAGCCCTTCCATCATCTCTGTCTGGAAGATCGTGTTGATCAGCCCAAACAGCTGCATCACCCGCTCGTCCATCCTCAGATCCTCTCTTCCCTTCAGCAGGAACTGGAAGTGGCTCCCGTCTGATCCCCTCATCGTCAGCAGGCGCGGCCTCTGCTTCGACGAGAACACAGTCAGCGTCTTCTCAAAGGCAGCCACATTCACACGCGTCTTGTCGCTCAGCCGCGCATCGCCCGAGGTGGTGCCAGGGACGGCGATGTGGAAGCTGTCCTTCACATTCAGAATGGGCGAGTGCAGAGACAACTCGATGGTCTGGAACTTCGTGAAGCGCAGCATCTCATACCAGATCGTCTTGTATCGGTCCCATGCTGCCTCAAAGTTCACAATCTCTTTCGTTGCATCATATTTCTGGATAAATCATAATTTGAAGAAATTGAATCAAATAAAATAAATAAATAAATAAATAAAATGAAAGAAAAATCCATCTCAAAAAAAGGAAGCAATTAATGCCAAACCATCACGTATTGTTTAGCGTCGATAAGCTTCGCCTCAAAGTTAGTCATAAAGTTCATCTCAGGAATGGTGTTGAGGTCGTATGCAAACTGCACAATGATCTCTTCCAAGTCGCTTCGGCTGAGCTGAGCCAGACTCAGCTTCCTTCCACCAGACAGAACAGAAGAAGGGTGGAAGGCATCGAGAAAGCCAGCAGTTGATGGCTGGGTGGGAGCAGCAGTGACCAAGTCAGTGTTAGTGAGCGGGTAAGCAGAAGAGGAAGAAGCAGACGCAGAGGAAGAAGACGATGATGAGGCAGAAGCAGAGGAAGACTGCTGATAAGCAGAGGATGAGGCAGATGCCGACTGCGACTGCTGGCCAGCCATTGCAGCAGCTCCTGTCTGCTGTGGAGATGGTATCATTTCGAGCTCCTTCGGAATCTGCTCTTCTGGAATGTACTTGAGGAGGATCTCTCCCACCAGCATGCCCAGCCTTTCCTTCAGCTGCGCCAAGTTCTGCATCGCCTTTTTGTGGTCCTTTTTGGAGTCTGAGAGAAGCGAGTACAGATGGGTGATGTCGTTGAAGGCACCGTCGATGTCTCTCTGTGTGTAGTACTTCCCGCTGATCTCGTCGAGCGCATAGCACCACAGCTCCTCCATCGTCACAGCCACTCTGATCAGCTCGTGCCCAACAAGCTTCGCATCATACACAATCCCCTTCGATCTGTCCACCATCTTCTGCAGCACATGGTTCGCAATGTCCTTCCGCAGCCCGTTCTCCGACTTCGACGCGACAAGCAGAGGAAACAGGATCACATCTGGGTGTGTGCGTGAGATGCCGACGAGCAGCTCGTGCAGCTGTCCTCTCACTGGAATGTCCAGATCGAGCTGGGCGATGATCTGCGGAATGACAGCCACCCAAATGTCCTGGTGCGCCTTCGTCATCTCGTCGAAGGACGGCTTCAGCGAGTCAATCACAAACAGCTTGTGGTACGTGGACAGCAAGTTCAGCAGCCTCAGCGTGTCCTGCAGAGTGCTCTTTGTGTTGTGGACGATGGCACGGGTGAATGCCTCGACTGTTCTGTACAGCAGCTTCAGCCAGTCGACAGAGTCCTTCAGCACCTGATTCTTCGTATATGCATCTGCCAGTGGAATGGCCGCATTTGGATTGCCAATCGCGTTCAGACGAGGACAGCAGCACCAATCAGAATCGCCTCCATTGCCACCCACACCGCTGCCGATGTTGTTGCTACTACTTGCACTTGCACTGTTCATTCCTCTGTTGAGTCCACGGAGTGCCCTGTTTGCATGGTAGTTGACTGCCTCTGACACGCGTTTCTCGAGCTCTTCCTCAAAGTTGGTGAATGTGCTCATCACAAATGGCAGCCGGCGGAAGAGCATCAGAATCTCCTCCAGAAACGGCGTGAACTCGTCGCGCTTCTGTCTCTTGACCAGCTCGTTCGTCGCCATCGCCAGCTTGTGCCACGACTTGTGCCATGTAGGTGCACAGTCTCTGGCGTGGATGTAGCACACTGCTGCGTCTTTGATGTCCTCCAGAGCTTTGCTCGGCTGCAGCTGCATTCCTCTCCGAAGCCACATCTTCGCATTGATCGTCGTCCGCTCGTTTGTCGTGTACATTGAAAGAATCTCCTTTGCATCTTCTTCCTGCCCATTCGCTAAGAGATGTCTGATCTCTGCATATTTCAGCTCCTTCAGCTGCCCCTGTTTCAGCGTCCTCCTTTCCCCAGTCTCTGTCGAGTTCCCACATATCTCTCCACTCATCAGCTGGTTGAGCACATTCCATGCCATCGCCACGTGCCCGTCCTTTCTGCAGTACGATGAATACTTCAGCCACGACCGCAGATCATCTGAAGGAGACACCACAAGCGAGCGAATGGCGAGTGAGTCCCGCCAGGCGAGGCTGTCGAACTTGGTTGCTTCGAGTCTGGTGCGCCACATCGTTGTCATCCGCTCCTTCACTTCGATGTTCGACTTGCACAGCAGAATCTCCTCCAGCTCCACCAGCTCCTGTGCGCGGAATGTGGTTGGGTAGATCCTGTCATAGGCAGCAGACGCTGTGGCTGCAGGATCTGCGCGGAGGGCGCTGCGTGCTTCTTTGATGAAGTTGTGTGCCTCTTCAGCCTGCCCATTGCGCACTGCCAGGACAGCCGAGAAGAACGAGTGGTCAGACGAGAACTTGTCCATCTCTTCCACAAACACCCCCATCTCCTCAAACTGATGCAGATGCAGTGCTGCCTGCGCCCCGAGTGTCGCCAGCTTCTTTCGTTCTTCACCATCCACGTCTTTGATGTACTTCAATGCAATCTCCAGTGCTTTCTTCGAGTTGCCCAGCTCCACATGCGACCTCACCAGCCCCATCACATCGCTCACCCTCTTCGGTCCATTTCCTGTGAGTGCCTCTTCATACTGCCTGATGGCCTCTCCCCAGTCCTTCAGGATTTCCAGCTTGGAGGAGTCGATCTGGATGCCAAAGAGCGCCTGCCCCAGTGACACCACCCCTCTCGCAGCATCGTCCTCGTGCAGCTGTCCACTCAGAGAGAGCAGAGAGTCTACTAAATCTGGAATGCTGGGTGTATCTGTGGTGATGTTGGTGCTTAGGATGGAATGCCCTGGCGATGGGAAGCCAGAAGAAGTGGAGAGAGGAGAGGAGTAGATGGAGCGGGCAGAGGCAGAAGAGATAAAAGCTGACTGAGGAACAGGTGGGGCATCGATGAACAGGCGGCGGGGGTTTGAGTGGTCGCCGACGCGTGTGCAGATCATAGAATGCCAGCAAGGGTAGAGCATGTCTCTGCTCTGCCTGACGTTCTTGATGAGGAGGAGCTCCCAATAGCGAAGGGCACGTGGGAGCGAGTGGCAGCACTCAGCCACACGCGCCAGAAGAGCCATACTCAAATCGAAGCTCGTCTCTCTGCGCTCCATGAACTCATCAAGGGCTGTTATGAATGAAAAAGAAAATAACAATAAATAATTAAATAATTAAATAAAAGAAATATTAATAAGTCAAATATAATAAAACAAACCAAGAAAAGAGTTTGCCAAGTCAATCGGAAGGTTCCTCTTGCTGAGCATTTTGTGTATCTTTTCAATCACCTCGCTCTGCCCCGGCGGCTTCAGGTCGTCCCAAAAGGCAGCAAAGGCGTGGCAGAAGAGGGAAAGAGGGATGGATGGGATTTCGATGCTGATAGGGGCGCAGGTGGAGAGGGCGGTGTGAGGCGAGAACTGGAGCAAGCGTCTGGTGAGGGTGCGGTACCACTCTTGAAGATCTTCAGCAGTCATCGTCTCGTCCATATCGAGGGCAGTTATGATCGGCTGGAGGAGAGCAGAAGGCTTCTCTTTCTCTGTCTCTGAGAAGAATGGCGGCAGAATCTTCATCCGCTCGTTCTCTTCAGTCACACTCGCGTTCAGCCGCTGCTTGAAGATGGCGATGAATTCTGTATTGTCCTTCCCCACCATCACAAGCGAATGGCGGAAGAGATCAGCAAACGTGTCGCTCTGTGAATACACAGAAGACGCCATTGTCTGCACACCCCCTGTGGCCAGCCCGCCTTGAATGGCCAGAGCATACAGGATTTGGATGACATGCTCAATGACAAACAGGTCGCGGTAGCTGTAGGCACAGCTGGTGTCAGCAGCAGAAGAGGCACCGCTGGCAGAGACAGACGTCTGGACGATGATTTGAGGGGGAGAAAGAGGGCGGGCGAATTGGGACTGGTAGGAAGTGGCAGAGACGAAGGAGGCGTAGGAAGGAGGAGTGGGGGTGGCAGAGGAGGAGGAGGAGTGGCTGGAGATGAGGCTGCTGCCTGAGAAAGAGGCAGATGAGGGCATGTTGATCATAGATGTGCCAAAGGTGTATGGAGTGTTTGGATTCTCTGCTGCTGCTGATGATGATGAAGCTGATGATGAGGAAGAAGAGGAAGAGGAAGAAGTAACAGAAGAAAGAGAAGGAGAAGACGAGGCAGAAGAAGAGGCAGAGGCAGAGGCAGCGCTTGGCGGGAGGCGTGGGCAGAAGAGGAATTCAGTGTCATCTTCTGGGCGATGAACAGGGCGAGGGGGGAAATACTCGTCTTCAGCGAAGATGCGAAATGCCTTCAAAGCGAAGGCGAAGGGGTGGACGGGAGGGAGAGCGAACTGGGTGAGGCAGTGGGAGAGGGGGGCTCCAGGAGGGATGTTGAAGGAGAGGTTGGTCAGATGGTCGATCTGTTCAGCCACATTCTGCAGGGTGATCTGTCTGCTGTGGCCATGACGTGAGGAGCGGGTGGAGGCATTGGAGGAAGAAGAGGAGGAGGAAGAGGAAGAAGAAGAGGAAGAAGGAGAAGTGAAGGGAGCAACAGGTGCAGCAGCAGTGTTGGATGAGGTGTATGAAGGATGAGCAGGGGTTGGGGCAGAGGCAGAAGAGGAAGACTGAGAAGAAGGAGAGGAGGAAGAGGAAGAGATGGAGAGATGCTGGAGAAGTGTGGCTGGTGAAGCAGAACGAGGAAGGCCTTGCGAAGATGAAGATGAAGAGGAAGCAGCAGAAGAAGAAGCAGAAAGAGAAGGAGGGGCGAGGGTGTTGAAAGGGAGGAGGCGGAGGATAGAGCGGAGGATGTGTGTGGAGAAGGAGTGGATGGGGAGGCGGTGGCCGAAGATGGACAGGGAATACAGCGCAGCCAGACGAGAAGTGAAAGGCAGAGTGATGTCGTCGATGATGCCGATGATGGCAGGGATGAGATGAGGGACGTATTCGTCGAGGTAGTTGGAGAGGATTTCGAGTAAGTAGAGCGTCTCGTGAAGGTACCCTCTCTTTTGGATGTTGGAGAGGAGGAGGGGAACAAGGGCAGGCATTGTCATGCGCATGTCCTGATAGACAGAGAGGAGCTGCTCGACGAGCGGGGCGATGAAGATGAAGTGCGTGTGCCACAGGCGCTGGATGAGGTTGAGGATGTGTCCGATGTGCTCCCTCATCTCCAGTTTGAGGTGCTTCACGAAGAATGTGAGGATGCGGAGGACGTGGTGGTAGACACCTGCACACTCGGCATTGTCGGCGATGCGGAAGAGCAAAGAAAGTGCCTGCGACAAGAAGACTGCAAAAGTGCCTGGATGAGAGTTGATGATCAGAGCAACTGTGTGAAGCAGCTTTCCCACATGGTCTGTGCTCCCTTGCTGCAGCTGCTCTTCAATCTCCTGCAATAACAATGATAGCACAGGCCGTGTCACATCCCCCTTTTTCGGTCTGAGAAGGAGCATGGCTGTTGTGGGTGGGGCGGGTCTCTGCTGTTGTGGTGGCTGCTGTGTCTGTTGCTGTTGTTGATTCTGCTGTTGATTCTGCTGCTGGGTGGCAGCGTTGTTGTTGTTGTTCTGCCCAGGAATGTCAGACAAGACACGATGGATCTCAAACTCTGTCTGCTGCGGATGGAGCACTTCTGCTGCATGGAGTGGGGAGATGGCGCCAACAATGCCCAAAAGGCGGAGGGTCTCTCTGAACACAGGTAGAGAAGAGGAATGGAGGAGGGAGATGATTGACTCCAACAGTGTGTCGAATGTGCGGTAAGGGGTGACCACACACCCAGCTGTCTGCACCAGAAGCCCAAACGCCCTCAGCGCAGACTCAACGACATACGGCTGCATCTGAGCAGCAGACGGGGTGAGGCAGGCGATGATGGGCGGGGCGAGGGCAGCAAAGTGCTCGTCGATGAGGATGCCGGAGATGCGTGCGAGCTCACCCACGATGTCGAGGGAGATGCGTATGAGCTCTGGCCAGCGGGAGTAGATGGGAGGGAGGAAGGAGGCGAGGATGGCGTTGATGTGGATGACAGCTGTGTCGGGGCAGTTGCGGATGAGGTGGATGATCCCTGCAGCCAGCATGCGCTTGTTCTCCCGCCCGTTGTGGAACTCGAAGGCCAGCAGATTCTCTTCAAACAGGTTGTGGAAGCGCGCCTTGATCATCGCTGGGTTCTTTGCACTTAGGCGGGAGAGGAGGGAGATGCACTGCAGACGGATGTCTGAGTTCTCGTCGTTGAGGAGAGGGAAGATGAACGAGGTGAGGTTGGACGAGAGAGCCAAGTAAAAATCGTACTGAAACGTGAATGACTGGATGAGGGTGAGGCGCACGTCTTCGTCGGGGTCTGTGGCCATCACGATGAGCAGCTTGCGGAGGATCTCACATACAATCGACCAATACTGCCCGTCCACTGGGGGGTGCTGCCCGCGTGTCACAACCAGCTTGCAGCAGGCTTCAGCGCATTTCAAACGGACGTCGCGTGAGTGGTGGGAGAGATAAGGGCAGACAACATCGCGCAGGTAGTGGGCAAGGTAGTGGTGAGAGAAGTCGAATTCAGACAGAATTTGGAAGGCCTCGCAGATCTGCTTGGAAGACGCCTCATCGTTCATCAGGGCAGGCGGCTGGGATTGGAGGACAGCAGATGGAGAGATAAGCATGCTCGATGCAGAACCAGAGGAAGAAGAAGATGATGATGAGGCAGAGGAAGAGGAAGAAGAGGAAGACGTGATGAGGGATGCGAATGTGCTGGGCGTAGAGACTTGGATGGCAGGAGGTGGCTGATCAGCTTTGATGAAGCGCTGACTGGCAGTCAAGACATGGCATCTGACATCATTCAAGTTCTCCACTTTGAATCCTGTGTGACACAGGGCCATTGGAGGGGAGTTGTGGATGACACAGGCAATGCAGAGCTCAGTGTCCCTGCTGCAGTTTGAAGGGATGTGGACAACTGGAGAAGAGGAAGAGGAAGAGGAGGAAGAGGAGGAAGAAGAAGATGCAGAAGAAGAAGAAGCAAACGAAGTGACAGGCGCACGAGCAGAGGAGCCGAGACGAGTGACAGGGAAAGAGACAGACGAAGGGACAGATATACGGGAGACGAGGGGAGTGGCGAGGGCTTTCTTCTTCTGTGAGGCAGATGTTGGGACGAGGATTTCGTATTCCGTGATGAGCAGCCGTGTCTGGAAGGAGGAGAGGAGATGAGGGAACACATCGCAGATGACGCTGAGGGTGCGGCAGAAGGCGGGGGAGAAAGGGAGGCGGAAGATGGACTCGAGGAATGATTCAGACAGCTGCATCTGAGTGCGCAGGCAGAGGAGCATCTCACACAGACAGTCAAGCACACACACGATGACGGAAGGATGCTTCAGTGTCTTGATCGTCTTGGCCATCACATCAGTCAGCCCTTTCTTCAGTGACTCAATAGGCAAGTTGAGTGATGTGTCTGAAGGGGGTAGTCTTGCCCGCTGGGTGGTGAGGTTCTTGATGAGGCGGGCGGCGATGGGGAAGGACAGTTTCTGCGTCTCTGGGTCAGATTCGCAGCAGGCGACGACGGTGTTGCTGCAGTGGGGCATCACTTTGGCCACGCTGGATGGGTTGGTCTTGACAAATGGAGGGAGGACTGCTATTGTCGCCTGTCGAACAAGATTGTCGGTGCTTGACTTGGCATATGACACAATCTGAAAAGATAAATATATTGAAAGATAAGCATATTGATAGATATATGTAATGTGATATTCTAAATGAGCGAATAAAGAAGAAGACACACAATAGCTGCCACTCTCTGCTGCAGTAGATAGGTGTCTATCGTGTTGAGTGTAAGCATCTCTGCCACCTCCAACAGCAGCCCGTGGCTCTTCGCAATCTGCTTTGTGGACGACTTCTGTATCATCTCCAGTTCATTCAGGCATTTCTCGAACTCGTCACGAAAGAGATGGTGGTTGCGCCGCTCAAGCTGCCCAATGCACTCTCCGAAGCAGTGTGCGGCTTCTGAGTGAAGAGAAAAGTCTTCAGAGAGAAGTATGCTCTGAAGAGGTGGAGATGAAATGAAATGAAGAGGAAGAAGTTTAAGTTGGAAAATGGAAGAGGATGAAAAATAAATAAGAAGATATTGTTGTTGGATGAGTTGATGTTGTTGAAATTTTAAAAAATGCGATAAAATAAGAAAAATTACACAATTATTCATTTTAAAAAATAAATGAAAATGGAATCACGCTAATATTTCTAAGAAACAACTGATTTGCCAAAACCTTCATGATGTTTATTGTCTTCTCCAAATACTTTGCAAACTGCGCAGGTGATCGTTTTGAGCATTCTTCCAGCAAAATAAGTGAAGATGTACGCTTTCTTTTCTCTTCCTCTCTTTGCTGGGAATTCAGCTCTTGTGTTGAAGTGTTTGAAGATTTTGTTCTGTTTGAAATTTTTATTTATAACCCATCAAATAAAGCGATAAAAATGAATTTCTAGATAACAAAATTAATTTAGCCATACGTAATTGATGCTTGTTTTTGAAGATAGTTTTCTAAGTTTGTAAAAGCTTCAGACACTAATCGATCAATAAACTCGTCAGCTCCTAAAAAATTCTTTGCAATGTTTGCTTTAGTTTCAAAAAACATTCATTCAAATTAGAAAAGAAAAAGAAAGAAAAACAAGATTTAATAATTGGTACGTTAATTTTAATTTTTCAAACAAATATAAAAACAAACCAATCACTTCAGCAGCTATTTTTGGAATTTCTTTTTGCGACGAATATAACGAACTTCGTAAAAATCCTTGGACTTTTGTGAATGAAAATGCAATTATGTTAATAACCAAATGTTCTAGAAATATGTTTTATAAACATGAAAAAATGTATCGAAAAACAAAGCAGAATATTTCAAATATACGCTTCAAACAATTAATTTCAAAAGAACAAATGTCAACAACCTGTTGCAAGAATGCATGCAATATAAGAGTTAATGTTATTGGATTGAGGCGAAGCCAAAATGACAGGAAGAAAGTCATAAGTTGGATGCTGAAAAAGACAATAAATTCAAAATAATTAACAATTAAAATATATAAATCATTAAAACATATTAAAAAATGAAATGTTAATTTAAAAAATTCGATTGAAACAACACTTTTCAAGCACACCTCTCCAATGATTTTTATTATCTCCTCCCGGATTTCTAATATTGAACTGGTGTAAAATGCAAACACAAATCACAAGATTACATCAAATTAAATTAAGTCTGTTCACGCTTACCGTGCTCCTATGGATGTTAATGCAGCCTCTGCTGGATCCATAACCAAGAAGGGAGGTAAAGTAAAAATGGGTCAGAATATTCGCAATTTTTCTCAAAAATATCATATTATTGTGAGTTATTTAAGGTATAATTAACTGAAAAGTTTTTTGTTCGTTCAGCCATAATTCATTGTTTGCAGTTCAATTGATTCTTTCTTTTGTTAATGCCGCGCCACGAAATTGACTATGAGGAAGATGATGATACTGAGGAAGAAGATGACGATCCTTCATATGTCTTGCCATGCACAGTTCAATCAAAAAAGGAAGGAAAGAAATGTATCAGCTTGTATGATTGCCGATATGAAATTGGTTTGCATTTTTAATAAATTCAATAAAATATTTCTCTCCATTTACAAACAACTAATTTTTAATTTGTTTTCAACATTTAAATAAACACAGTGAGATATGTGGCGAAATGCCTCGATTTTCGAGATTGTGATCGATTTGACCACTGCAAAGTTATCTGGACTGATTCACCACCGTCGTTTGATACCCTTTCACGAATGTCAAGGGGTCAGATGCTTTCACGGTTCCCTATGATGAATGAACTTTCAAAAAAGGGAATTTTTTTTGCACACATTAATCGAATGCGTTTGACATTTCCAAATGACTTTCGTTTTGTGCCCCGTACATGGGTCCTACCTCAAGATGCAGGAGAACTTCATGAAGAGTTTTCATTGGCAAAACCTGGTGAAAAACCGAGGACATATATTGTAAAGCCATCTGGTGGTTCACAAGGTCAAGGTATATATTTAGCTCAGCAAGAGACGGACATTCTTCCAAACGCTCAAGTTGTCCAGCGATATGTGGATAAGCCGTTTTTGATTGATGGATACAAATTTGATTTCAGAATCTATGTTCTGGTTACATCTGTATCTCCTCTCAGGATCTGGCTTGGAAGGGAAGGGCTTGCTAGGTTCTGTACAAAGAAATATGAAGGAAGTGTAACACGAGAGAATATGGGCAATGCGTTCATGCATCTGACGAACTATGCAGTCAACAAGCACTCGAAGGACTTTATTGCGAATGAAGATGCGAAGGAAGACGATAAAGGATCGAAGAGGAGTTTGTCGTCAGTGACGAAGCTGCTGAAAGAGATGGGCCACAACACAACAGCCATGTGGGAGCAGATAACAGACGTGATTGTGAAAACGATGATCGCCATCCACCCGTCGCTCCTGTCAGGCTATGCGCTCCACGCCGCCCAGCCCATTTCGCTTTACACCTCAACACACTCTCACCATTCGTCTGATTCGAAAAGAAGCAAAACATCTGACCAATCAACATCCTCAACTGGATCATTAGAGTCTCAACGTGCTGCCTCATCTTCTTCTGCGGGAGACGAAGGAAGCAAAAGGGGTATGCCATCCTCTTTGATGTCTTCTCTTCCTGATCTCAAAACAGGCTCTCCTCCTTCAACTGCTGGCAGTGGATCCAGAAGCTCTTCATCCTCTTCGTCTTCGCCTTCTTCAAACACTTCATCATCTTCTTCTCTTTCTTCTTCCTCCTCCTCCTCCTCATCTTCCTCTTCCTCTTCTACAACTTCCTCTTCTTCAAGTGCAGACACAAACAGCCGAGCTGCCTCTTATTCAGTCATGTCGCAGTGCTTCCACGTGATTGGCTTTGATATTCTGTTGGACTATCGCCTGCGCCCGTGGATTGTCGAGATCAACCACTCTGCCTCGTTTGTGTGTGATTCGCCGTTGGATCAGAAGATCAAATACCTCGTTCTCAGCTCTGCCCTCCGCTTAATGGCGCAGATTGAGGCGAAGGAGAAGAAGAGGGTGGAGATCAGCGAGCGGAGAATAGCAGCAGAGCAGCGAAGAAAAGAGAAAGAGAAAGAGAAAGCGCGCAGACGCATCAAGCGGAGGAAGGAGATGGAAGCGCGAGGGGAGGAGTGGATGGAGGATGAGGAGGAAGGAGGAGAGGAGGAAGAGAGCGACTCATCGTCTGTTGAGGAAGAAGCATTGTCTTCTGTGGCTGAGCCGACAGTGTCGCCAGATGGGTTCTACCGACTGATCTATTCCGAGACGCATCCCTCGTTTGCCAAGCGCAGCGACATCAAAAAGATGCACATTTACAACTCGGCTGTGCTGCACGAGGCATTCTACAAGGCGTGCGGGGCGAGAGGGCTGTACGGGCTGAAGATGATTGCAGCAGTGGGACACACAAACAGCGAGGAGTTTGAGAGGCATTTTGTGGAGTATGCTGAGCGGGCGACGGCGAATGGGGGGTTGGGCTGTGAGGAAAGGCCAGACAAGACAGCGCTGGTGAATGCACCTTCGTCGAGTGCGTGGGGCCCTCTCAAAGTGGGAATGGTGTCACGCTCATCGTCCTCAGCATTTGTGTCAGCGTCGTCTTATTCGTCTGCTGTCTCCTTGAGTTATGCTGCTGCCAAGCGCCATGTCATCAGCCTTGCAAAGTTCTGCCAGTTTGGGCGGTCGACAGGTCTGGCAGACGGCAAGCGTGTCTCGCAGGCAGACCTCGATGTCATCTACAGAGAAGTCACTCGCCACTCCCCCGCAGACACCCCAGGCGGCGGCTCAGGTGTCTCCCACTCGTATTTCGGATACAACTCGAGGCCAGGCACTTCGTACTCGGCGATGGCATCGTCGGGAACAGGGGTTGGATCAATGTCGTTTGGGGACTTCTGCTCGGGTGTGCTCATTCTGGCAACGAGGCAGCATCCGGACTTGTCTGTGTATGAAGCATTGGAGTCAGTGCTACTGAGTATGGAAGAGAAGTTCATGCACCAGACACCCTTGACACCTTCTGCACACATCCTGCCCCAGCTGCACCCATCCACTCCTGGCCCATTCTCCTCTTCTTCTTCCTCATCCTCTTCTTCCTCTTCCTCTTCAGACAGTCGCAGTTCCCATTCATCTCGTCCAATGTCTCCACGTTCCTCTCCTTTTGCTGTCCCCTCTGCGTATGTCTCCACCTCTTCCTCTCGCAGCGGGTCTCGTTCTGCTTACTCGTCTGACTCCTCATCGATGACAAGCAGCGCTTCTGTTGTGTCGATTGGGAGGCATGCGGTGCTTGCGCCAGTGACACAGCTGGAGATGAAGGTCAACAGCAGCCCTGCCTCTACCCCTTCCTCCTCAGAAAGAGGAAAAGAAGGCCGGTTTGACAGAGAAAGAGAGAGGAAAAGTGCCAGCCGAGAGAGAAGCTACGGGCAAAGAGGAGGTTCATCGGGTGGATCGTCGCAGCAGACGGCGGTGGGGAGCAGCTATGAGAAGTCTGTTGTTCAGCCGCGGAGTGCAGCGAGTTCGCAGCAAAGACGACACAATTCGCCTTCTTCGCAGAGTGCCTCAGGAACAGCTGCCAGTGCGACAAGAAAGACAGCCTCCAGCACTCAGCGCGCTCCCTCTCCTTCTTCTTCCTCTTCTTCTTCTTCTTCTTCTTCAAGCAGTGTGCCTCCATCGCGCAGGATGGTGTCGCGTTATGATGACAGTCCATATGCTGCTCCTGTGTCTCCTCAGCACAAACCAAGAATTGCACAAAGGAAAGAGAGAGAGGCAAAGTACGTGAATGTTTCGAGCACAGCCAAGGAAGAAAAATCAGTAAATTACAGTAAAAACTCTTCAAATGCACAAGATTTAGAAGGAGGTTGAACATAAAGAGCGATTATTCTTTTCAACATTTCATTTCAAATGTGAATATTTACTTCATAGCACATCATTCATTTCATCCGAAGAAATTCAAGTTCATTTTTGTATTTATCTCAATGCAATTGCATTTTCCCTTCATTCTTATGATTACTTTTTTTTTATTTCCAATATGATTATTCAGCATTGATAGAAGTTTTTTCTCACGAAAATATAAAGAGTGATATTAAGGTTATTCAGATCCAATCCCGAAAACTGCTGATTCGTTTTTGCAAGTCTCACAACTTATTTATTAATTATTCATCTATAACAAAGTTTGTTTTAATTTTTAAAAATATATATAAATTGTGAAAACTTTTTTCCTTTTCTTTCTATATGTAATTTAATCATAACTAACTTTTTCAAAACATCTTTAATAATTTGCAACTTTTTCAAATTAAATGCGCTATTTTTCAGTGAGTTCTCCTGAAGCAGTTTTCAATGTGATAAAAATTGGTAAAAAGGGCACAAAAGCACCACGACAATTAACCGTATCAAAAGAAGGCCTTCGATGTTCGAGTTCTGGGGGTGTTACATGGACTCAACCAAATGGAACGATCGTAAGGTGTTTATCATGAATTATCCTTTTGTATAATATATGTTTTTCATTGAATATCATTTTACAGCATCACTCCTGATGATCCAGAAGGAAAAATGTTCACTGTTACAACTGTCACTCAACGAAAATTTGAAGCCAGCGATCCTGGTGTATTTAAGCATCTCCGAGATGCAGCGAGACAAACTGGAATCGGAGCGTCGAGCCTAGAATCAGCTGTTCATCATCTTGGACTTTCTTCATCAGTTCTTCTAAAGCCTCAATTAGATCCTTCACGTTCAGGTAAAGTTGTATCCAGTCGTCCAAGAACTGATGGATCAAAACATGTTTCATTAGCGGACTTCGAATTACTTCATGTTGTGGGAAAGGGTAGCTTTGGAAAAGTGTTCCAGGTAAGAAAGTATACAGATGGAAAAATTTATGCGTTGAAGATATTGAAAAAAATAGAGTTGTACAATAAAAGACAAATAGAACATACGCTCACTGAAAGAAAGATATTAGCAACAATTTCTCATCCGTTTATGCCTCGTTTACATTATGCATTCCAGACAGATACTAAACTTTATATGGCAATTGATTATGCAAATGGAGGTGAAATATTCTATCATCTTAGAAGGTATTGTTTTTCCAAATTCTTTATGCATCTTTATTTATTCTCCTTTTTCTCTTCTATTTTATTATTGGATCTTGGCAAAAAATATTGTTGTGATATGATGATCATAACTATTCATTCATTTTCTGAATCAAGAGCTGGTCGTTTCCCTGAAGTTCTTGCAGTGTTTTATTGCGCTGAAATAGTTTCATCCATTCACCATCTTCACAAGAAGAGTATAATCTATCGGTTTGCACATTTTGATACAGCGTTATTTTTAATTTTATTTTGAAATATTATCGATAAATGTTCAGTGACTTGAAACCCGAAAATGTTTTGTTGGATTCCGAAGGGCACGTAAAGATAACAGATTTTGGATTGGCAAAGATAGGAATCACTTCTGTTGGAGGAGAATCAGACGGAAATAAGACAATGACACTTTGCGGTACTCCAGAGTATCTTGGTTTGGTCAATAGAGTTAATTACTTTTTCATTCATTAAATTAAACGATTGCAAATATATTGTTGTTTTGTAATGTAACATGATGTGTTGAATATAATGCCAATACTGTGATTCTCTTTCTCCTTTTCTCGCATCTTTGTTCAGCTCCTGAGATTCTTCAAGGTATTGCTCATGGAAAAGCAGTCGATTGGTGGTCAACAGGAATTATGTTCTATGAAATGCTTGTTGGTGTTCCGCCTTTCTACTCCCAGAACAGACAAGAGATGTTCCACAACACAATCCACAACCCAGTCTCCATTCCAGATTACGTCTCGCCAGACGCCCGCAATTTCCTTGTGCGCATTCTGGCAAAGAGGCCGGAGGAGCGGCTGGGCTCTGGGCCGACTGAAGGGATGGAGGTGAAGGAGCATCCAGTGTTTAGAGCAATTGACTGGGATGCTCTGGAAAGAAGACAGGTGCCTCCACCTTATAAGCCCAAATCAAAGGTTTGTATTTGCTGACAATAATTTTATAAATTCAGGAACTCAAAATGGGGAATGAGTTATGAAACCCAAAGAGAATTGCATTTCTTCTTCTTTTTTTTTTAATTGTTTTTTCTTTGTTCTATTCGATTTTCATTGTGATAATGTTTGGTTCTTTTTGATTACATTTATACAGGACGGAATAATGGATATTTCAAATATTGACAAACTGTTTTTGAGTGAGCCACTTGTTGACACTCCAGCTCCTCCTCTTCCACCTTCCATCGCAGATGCTGTGAACAAACAGTTTGCCAATTTTGAGTTCAACAAAGATCTGCTTCGTTCCGCTGCATCAACATCCTCTCTTTCATCATCTTCTTCGTCGTCTTCTTCTTCATCCACTGCTCCATCTTCTGCTTCTCCAACGCCAAGCTCAGCACCATCTCCATCAGCTGTAAGCCCTTCAGCAGGTGCAGCCGCAGCTTCTTCAGTGATATCTTCTGCTGCTGTGCCTTCATCAGCGTCTTCCTCATCGTCTTCCTCTTCTTCTCAATCTGCAAAGCTTATACATTCTTCCTCAGAAAAGCGGCCAATGAGTTCGGTCTCTTCGGCTTCAACCACGTCACAAGGCTCTGCTATCCCTTCCAGTGGCACAGCTTCTGTTCGGAAGATCGTTCGTCCTGCGCCTTCTTCGGCGACTTCTCGCACTGCTGCTTCTGGGGCACTTCCTTCTTCAGCTTCTGGAGTTACTCCAAAAAGTTCAATAACACCGCGTTCATGATGCATTGACTTATCTGATGAAATGAAATCTGAAGGATAAAATGTCATAAGGAGAATTTGCTGTATATTAAGTTTAAAAGTGTTGTGTTTTAAATTAAAAAAAAGAAATAAAAAAATAAACAACTTTTTTTAATAATGTTTTTTAAAATATTCTTTTTTACAATATCAATGAATCACCTTTACATTTTTTTATAATCATTTCAAAGCTGATTGGCTAATTTTCTTCATTATTTCTGTGTTTTTGACGTAGAAGAAAATTTTCAACTTAAATAACGAAGTGTAAGTGAATTTTTTATTCAAAAGGTTAATTTGCTTCAAATTGATATTTAATAATGTTTATGAATATTAATCTCAAACGTTTTTATAAAAGAAAAGTTAAAATCGGTCTTTGGTATCTTGAATCTTCATTGAAGTTATAGAGCCCAAAACCTGTCTCAATGGTGCATCGACGAAAAATCCAATTGCGGTCTTTTTATTAACAGCTAAATCTCTTCAGAAACTGTCAAATAATAAGTGTTAAATTCACTCAAATTAGTCTCAAAAAATCCAACTTTATTCTTTTTTGAATTATCCTTGCTTAGTCTCTTTCAATTTACATTCAACTTTCAATTTCTTTCGTCATAGCTTGTATGATGAATCAAATAAAAATAGCATCAGTCTGTGATGTTTCGGCAGTAACCGTTTTTTCTTTTATTTGCTCTATTTTGCTTTCTTCATCCTCCTTTGATGATTGCTCTAAGTCGATTGCATCAGAGACAGTCAACATGACTGTTCCAGCATGAAAGCGCTGGATGAATTCTCTTTTCAGATTGTACAGTGTTGGTCGTTGCAAAGGATCTGGTGAATAGCATTTACGCATAACATTCCACATTCCACACTCCTCCGTCAGATTAATATCTGGCCTTTCGCCATTCACAATCTTCTGACCAGTCGTCTCTGCCTCATATTCTCCAAATGGGATTTCCAGCGTCAAGCACTCCCAAAGCATCATCCCAATTGAGAATGCCACAGATTTCTCAGTTGCTCCCATGTTCCTGTTCATCAGCAGCTCGGGCGCCTTCCACCTCAGGCACTCTTTTTTGTAATTGTCCTCATCTTCAAATGCTGATGATGGTAGAGAATCACTTTCATCATCATCACTTGCAGATGTCACAATAGTTGATGAAGAGATGGAAGAAGAGTCGGAATCTGATGAACAGTCAGAGTGCAAAGCGATGCAAATTACCATGTGCTCTGAGAAGAGTACAATATGGGGACTCAAGTTTGACAAGGAGGGAAGTTCATCTTCCTCATCTTCAAACGAGTGGAGTGCTCCGTTCGCCACCCAGAATAAAACCTGTGCCGCTGTTTGTTCTCTCTCCTTTAATGAACCAATTGCTATTTCCTTTGTCTTATTCAGCCCATGCAATAACATGAACAGCGAATCCCTCAGATCCACAATCAATTTCTCGTGAGGCGATGAGCATGCCATTGCATCCACCAGATTCGACATTGATGAAGTTGTTGGACACAAATCCTCCCCTCGAACAAATGTAGAATCTGAATCAGTTGAACAAGTGGATGAAATGGATGGCGAAGGAGTTCTATTTCTAATCTTTTCCTCTTCAACCTTTTCCAATGCCCATTGAGGGATCTTGTCTGAATCCTTTCCAAGAATACATTCAGTTGATCCACTCTCAGATAGAAGATGTTCTGATGATTCCGAATGCTGCATATTCGTATCATACACCCTCTTCTTTATCCTCTCATCATTCTTCTTCTCTGCCTCTCTTTCTGCTCTCCTCCACTGCTCCTCAGGCGACATCTCCATCGTCACCATCTCAAATGCCTTTGGATCCTTTCTAATGTTATCATTCACAATCTCTCTCAGATCTTCTGCTTCATTCTTAACCTTCTTCCATTGAACAGCCAGAACAATAATGACTACAAGCAGTATTACAACAATCGCAATGCAAACAATCAGCAACCAATAAGATTTTCCTTCATTTCCTCCTTCAACAATTCTTTCATTTCCCTTTGAGTCACTCTTGCTCCCGTTCTTCACAACAAATCCAGCTGCCGATGAGGAGGCTTCCTTGTTTCCAAACAGTATCGACACTGAAACTTCTGTTTCAGGGGGTGCATCTGCAACAACAGACAAGGGCACTTTGCCATCCACCTCACTCTCATCCACAAATCCCGAATCTTCAAACACATAATGGTCGATAACTTCCACATCGTTTGTCAGCGATATCATGCGGAATGACAGGTTGCATGGAAGCAAAAGCGATCCCTTGAAAATGAGCCTCAGGTTGTTTCCAGCTTTTTCCACTTCAACATTTCGAAGTGTTGGGATGAAGAACGGCGAAGCTCGTTCTTTCGCAATTCCTTCCAGTTCACACCCTTCATTCAGAATCCACAGCGATGTGTTATCTTTTATTCCATCTCCACCCTTCACACTCACAACATTCAATTGCGCAGAATCCGAGCACTTCACATTTCTTCGAACAGATGGATATCCCTCAATCGATGGGTTGTTGTTCTCAAACTCTCCTTTCTCAATCTTCAGGCTGCCTCCCCTCATGCTCAATCCTCCTCTTTTGCAATTTCGAATTGTTGTTTCCTTCATCTCCACATGGCTCTTCTCCATATCAATCATTGATCCATTCCATTGGCATATCTCTTCTCCTTTCATTGTCTCATTTCTTTTCTTTCTCACTTCTTCGTTTCCCTCCCCATCAAACGCACACATCTCGATTTCAACACTTGCACTTTCTATTATCTCCACCATCATCCCTTTCTCCTTCGAATTCGAACATCCCTCAAACGAGCTGTTCAAAACTCTCACCAACTCCTTTGCTCCATCCATCTTCATCACACCTCCCTCATCCTCCACAGAAATGTTCTTAACTGTCATTTCTTTCACCTCCACTGCTGCTTTGCCTCCAACAACAACAACATCTCCTTCACACACAATGTTTGAGAGGCTTGTTTCATCCAGTGCCACCCTCGATTCTTCACAAAATATCAACAATGGTGCTGATGAGTGCAAATCTCTGAACATTGTTTCTTCCATTTTCAATTCTCCACTTTCCACTCTCACAATCGAGCACTCAAGCCTCTGCTCCCGTTCAGATGATCCAAATGCACATTCACAAATCTCCAACCTTCCATTCTTCGCTTTCATCATGCTCCTGTGCTTCGCTTCAAATCCTCCTCCAAACACAAACAAACACTTCTCCACAACACACTCATCCACAAACACCACAATGCTCTTCTCACTCCATATTTCATCAACCATTCCATTCAGATGGATTGTCGCCTCACTTCTTTTCATCGAAGTTATTCTCGCATCTCCAATCTCGCATTCTCCCCCAATCATCCCTTCTTCCTCAATCACAATGGCATTCATGATCCCTCTTTGAATGTGTTTTGCTGCGTTGTTGATGCTCTGGCATGGATCATCCAGTGATCCACATTCTCTGCCATCTGCTCCATTCACATTCACAAACACTTGAACGCCATAATAGAACTTGATCAGAGGAATCAGATCAACATCAACCCTGTTGATCTCATCTCTCCCATAAATCGAGTTGTTCGATTTCAGTGCTTCCTGGTTGAAATCAAGCACAAACAGTGTTTCGTTGATCTGCTTTTCAATCGAGTGGCATCGAATGAACACATCCTTCCCCACAAACGCTTCATTCATCCCAAACCAGATGTTCTCCATCATCAACCCAAGTGATCCAAATGCATTGCCGGCTGGCTCATTCAGATCGACTCCATCAACCATCACTCCTCCACCATATCCATTCACTTTCGAGCATTTGCACATCGAAAATGAACTGTCATTTATTCTCAAGAATGATTCTCCACTTTTCAGCACCACTTTCATCCCTCCTCCTTCCTCGCTATTCTCGCTTTTGCAATTCATTATTGAGCACGATTCAACCATGCACTCCATCCCTTCTGAAAATGTTCCCACACTCAATACCCCCGCCCCATTTTCTCCAAATGTGATGTTTGTGAATGAACAGTTCACAAATCTCAATTCTTGTTTGTCGTTTATGAGACAACAATTTCTCTCTCCTTTCAATTTTGCTTTTTCTGTTGCTCTATTTGTCTTTCCAGCCACAGTCATCGAAATCATGCTTCTTTCCATCACTCCAGCATTCGTGATATTCACATCCTCAACAATCACCTGAGTTACAATTGGGCTGAAACTGATGAACCCTTTCAATTCACCAATCATATTCAAAATGCATCTCTGAATCATGGCGCTCCCTCCATTCACTCTCATCAAGCAATATCCTGCGATCTCTGTCATTCCATTCATTGAGCCATATGAGCAATCCACAACAGATAGACAGGCATTTGTTCCTGATGATTCGATCAATATCTCATGTTGTGTGTTCATAGTTGGCTTGGTGAATGAAACATTGGCAAACGACAAACTCATATTCGATGATATTATTGAGTCATTCAAATCATTCTCGTCTTCATCACTGATAATCACTGCTGTCCCTTTCTTTGTTCCTTCAATCACAACTTGTGGCAACTCTGAATCTTGTGAATCTGGTGGCGATGAGGAAGAAAATGATATGGAATGGCTCAATAACCCTGATCCCATAATGGCAATATGCATTTCCCCTTCTCCAAGCGTTGAATATCGAAGTGATATCAAGTGGTCAATCGATGAACATGGTGCTTCTGAATATCCACACCCACTGAAGTCTCCTCCTCCATCTTTCGAAACATACCCATTTCCACTCCAGTTGCTCCACAAATACACAACAAGTGGAATCACGTATCCATCTTCTCCTGTTGTCTTCATCTCCCATCCACACAACTCATCCAATGATCTCAACTCCTCATCACTCATCTTCCATTTCAAGTGCTCCTTATTCACAATCTCACTCAGATCCCATCCAGAAACAAACGCATTCTTCCCTTTCCAAGCGTTGCATCCCTCAAATTCTATTCCTTCGAGCACAAATGATTCCATCACATCTAACAATTCAACAAACATCCCTCCGCCCATCCCTCTCCCTCCATTCTCAGCATCCTCTGATGGAACTTCACATTCAGATAAATCCACATTATTCATTTCCAAGCTCCCTCCCTTCCCCACTGATATCATCATCCCTCCTCCTTTCATCCCATTTCCACTTGAGCAGGTTGAAGAAAAATTGCATTCTTCAACTTTTGCGCTTCCTCCTTCATTCATCCCAATATTCAAACATCCCCCTCCTCCATTTCCACCTTCCACATTCATCTCCACTCCATTCACTCTGCTGTTCTTCAATTCCAATTGAACTCCATCAGTTATTGATATTGGTGATTTCCCATTCATTGTCAGTGTCACTCCACTTTCCATCGCAAATCCATCAACAATCAGATTTCCTCCTGTCATGTCAATGATGCTGTATCCTATCTTTCCATTGGTCAATCCCCCGCCCTCAAATGAGACTGAACAGTTCGTCACACTGAGTGTTGATGTTGAATGGATGAATGCACTTCTCCTCGAATTCAACTGACCTTTCACAACAAATGAAAGTCTCCTCATTGTCAGTGAACTCGAACATCCAACAAGCCAATCTTGTGTGGCTGATCCTCCATCACTCACATTCACTCCCATCCTCCCACCCTCTGATGATGAAGATGACACTATTCTGCCTGAAATTATCACACAAAATGATGGTCCTGCTATTTCATTGGTTATTGACGAAGATGAGACAACCTCAATTTCTTTTGAACTTTCACTCAATCTCGAGTTCGCACAATAATCAACTGTCAAACACCTGAATCCATCAAATCCACAATGGTTGTGATCCAACCCATTTCCTCCACTCCCATCAACAATCACTTTTGTACCCATCGAGCACAAGTACACAAACAGTGGAATCACTCCACTTTCATCCCCATTCTCGCTCCCACTCAGTTTCAATGCATCTGATGGAATGGTGCTTGTGTCAAAAAAGGTAAATGAGCTGGTATTCACTTTTGACTCCAAAAACACACCACTCCCACAATCAACAAACACATCCTTCCCATATGAGGCCATATTCCCATGATCTTTCGAAAACTTCACATTATGTTCAATTGTCGATCCACATCCCTCGCTTTCCATCATCACAAACATCCCTCCTCCTCTCGTTCCTCTCCCTCCATTATTCTCCGCCTTATTCCCATCAATCACGCTCATTCCATTCACAACCACTTTTCCATTTCCCTTCAATTCAACACACATTCCTCCTCCTTTTCCACCACCACAACTGCACCCATTCACATTGCATCCATCAACAGTCAACATTCCACTCGTTCCAACTGTTCCTTTCATCCATCCTCCATCTCCCTCATTCTTCACAACTCCACTGATATTGCATCCTGAATAAATCACACTCGTCATTCCTTCACAAAATTCAATCGCTGAATGATCATTGAATGTCAGCCCTTCTTCAATCACAAATCGTTCCATTTTCAGACTCCCGCTCTGCGCATTCACAATGCTGTATCCAAAGGCCACACTCGATGTGCTCTCTGACATATGAGCAACTGAGCAGTCTGTGAGTGTGAGTGATGAGCTGGTCAAAGCAATGAGTGATGTTGCACTCGATAACGAAAATGGAATTTGGAACGCAATGTTCTTTATTGAACTCGCACTCTCAACATTTATCAAATACGAAGTTGTCATTCCACTCGGCACCTTCACATTCACATTCGTCTTGTTAATCCCACAATACACCTCCCATTCATATGACCCTGCCATCGACACAACTTCTCCCAGCTCAAACCCTGAATCCAGCACAATCTTCTTCTTTGACGAGCTGAATCTGTTCTGTGCTGCCTTTGTGATCGTTTTGCATGGAAAATACCCAAACCCACAAAACCACGAGTCATATCCTCCATACCCATTCACCTCCTTCCCCACATGTGCTGCTCCTGAAAATGCATCCAAAAACACATTCAATGGGAATATTCCCATCCCTTCCTCATTCCGGTCATATCCCATCAGCTCATCATAAATTGATGCATTGTGTCCAACATTCAGCTTTACGGCTGTTATTGTTCCACTTGTCATCCAACTCCCATTCACAAACACATCTTTCCCTCCCAATGTTGCACTGCAACCAACAAAGTTTACTGATGATATCGCAAAATCAAATGAGTCATCTGCCAGAAATAGCATCACACCTCCTCCATATCCACTGCTCCTACACTGTTTGAACGCTGTTGATCCTCCACTGTGCGATGTTGATGTTCCAATTCGAGCTTTGCTTGTCGAAGACGCTAACTCAATCTTTATACCACCTCCATTCCCATTCACGCATTCACATCCTTCTATTGTTGTGTTCCACACCACAAATGTCTCTCCTCCCTTTACACTTTTTGCAATCACAACCCCATCACCTGTTGTCCGATTCACATTCCGAATTGTCAAATTCCCCAGCACACTCTCTCCTGATGTTAATCCTGCTGATGATGGTTCAGAAAATAGAGGTTGACTCATTTTCATATTTTTAATCTCAACTGCACTAATCTTCAGCTGATTCAGTGCCACATCAAACACAGATGCTGAAATAACACTTCCTCCAGTTGGACCTAAGATCACCACACCCTCCAGCAAAAGTGATCCACTCCCCACAGACACCAAAAATACACTCGGCGATGAGCTTCTTGCCACATTGTGGTCGATCTCCACATGCCCCACCTCCAGTTGCCCACTCGTCACGCTGAATAGTGTTGTCGAAGAGGTCGAAAGCGCACTCGTTCCAATCACACTCACCTCCCTCCCTTTCCCATCAATCGAAATCTTCTTTTCCCCAACACTGATTGTTGTCCCCTCACTCTCATGCCTTCCACCCAGCACTGTGATTGCCGAGCTCAGCTGTGCCATGCTCGAACTAACTGCATGCCCCACTGTCTTGCAAGGTACTGCCTCACTCATCCCACACAAATTGTTTGCGTCATCTCCACTCACCCCAACATATCTATCCTTCATCCCCTCCTTCAGCCAATCCTTCTTTTGTGTTTCCTGAAAAGTATTATTTAAATAGCACACTCTTTTTTCATTTGCATTCGTTGTGTAAGATTCATAGAATGGGTTGTTCGATGAAAAGAGATTGTATCGATCTTCAAAATACACATCATGGCCATATGGAGTGGAAGCGTTGCAACTGCAATCGTGAAAGAAAAAGAAATAGCAATAAATGTTGTTGCTTGGAGCTGTTGATTGA
Organism: Monocercomonoides exilis; assembly: GCF_001643675.1. Taxonomy (NCBI): domain Eukaryota; phylum Preaxostyla; order Oxymonadida; family Polymastigidae; genus Monocercomonoides; species Monocercomonoides exilis. The sequence goes on from NW_027150580.1 coordinate 942,390, forward strand.
CTTGGAGCAAAACACAATCCTCCGCCAGTTGATGTTGCGTTGCACGAAATGAACTGTAGGCTCCTCAATTTGAATGCAGATGGAACACCATAGCAATACATCCCTCCACCACCAAAATCCGTAAGAGAGCAAAACGTGAATAAGCAATCAAACACGCAAGCACTCTCTCCTTCTCCAATTTCCGTTATGATACATCCTGTTCCCGATATATTAAAACTTTCTAAAAAGATTCCTCCTCCATAATCAGCTGCTTTGCAATTCTGATATTCGCAACCACTTATCCTAATGCAAGTCGAAATTGAATAAGCATATATCCCTCCTCCACCATATCTATCAGCTGTACACGAATTGAACGAGTTATATTCCATTTCAATTGATGATATATCACAGCATGCAATTCCTCCACCATAAGAACGTGCATAACAATCATTGAATGAGCAATATTTCGCTGTAAGTATTCCTGATGCCAGATTATACATATAAATAGCTCCTCCATTTGAAGCTCCATCTGTATAACCGAGACTTGTCCCTGTTGTTTTCGAGCCATTCCATTCGCACCAGGTGAAAATGTTCGCTTCATCAGCTGTTTCATTCTGTCTTCCTGGCTTTGATGGATTCTCTTCGCTTCCAATGAACTCAACATTTTTCGTTCTGAGGCATCCAACAAAAGAGATATTCGAGGCAGTCAACGAAGATGATCGTAAGTTGATCGATCTCACAATCCCTCCATCATACGCATCGCAAACTGATGAAAATGAGCAGCTGCTCATCGTGCATTCGCTCTCACAAAAGGAAGGGCTCAGCAACGAAGATTCAGTTGGCTTGGTGGAAATATTGAAAAAAACCAAATCCGAAAGTGAAACACCTCCAATTGATGCAGATCCCAAAAATGGTGCAGATGACAGGCAAAATGAAGAGAAACACGATGAAGCGACAGCAACACGGCAATGATCTGCTTTTTCGTTCTCAACAGCATTTGACGAAAAAAGTGGTGGGGCATCAAATGAAAGCAGACTTGATGGGATCAGAGTGATGCTTTCAACAATTCCACAGCTTTCAATGAGTTCGAGTGGGGATGTCCCACAGCCGACAGCAACCTCACATCCCCTCAAAACAACACAACTCCTTTCCTTTCCACAAATCACCGACTTTCCATTCACACATCCCAAACTCAGCCCTTTCCATCCAACTGAGCTGTTCTTCAAAACAAAATTTCCTTTCAAAAAACATTCTCCAATTTCCATGTTGTTTGTCTGTTGCCCTGAAGTGCCCTCGTCAGAATGTTCTTTATTTGTTTTCATGTGGCTCCTTTTTTCATTCCAAAGCTCCTTCCCTTCGTTGTTTTCTCTATTTTTTCCGGATTTGCTTTTCATATCCGTATTTTCCTTCAAAATTCTGCCTTCAAATGTTGCACGTGCCTCAAAATAATTGTGACTATCGCTTTTGCCAATTGATTCTTTTCTGGGGAAAACTTCAATTTGTGCAGGAATCATTTTTTCGCTTTTTGAACAACCGGTTTCAGACATATCTTCGAACATTGCGCCACTGTTCACATGTTTGCATCCAATGTTCCATTCAATCACAGCCAACAAAAATGTCGATATATGCATTTTTGGTGAGATATGTTGATTTTTATTTTTCTTGATCTAATAATTTTATTATAGGTCATATTTTGATCTTTCAAACTAATGAATGGAAAATTTTTCTGTTATCGAATTTTATTTGTGGAAATTTATTGATAAATTCAATATGAAATAGTTGGCTGGATCAACAACTCATTAATTAATCAGCCTTGAAATTTTTATTTTAAAAAAATATTTATTTAACTGGTGAATGATGTCATATTATTTGCATTGGCATAAATAGGTTATTATTTTCGAAACCCTGTTTTTTCTTTAATAAATTTATGTTCGAATATTTCACTGGAACGTCAAAAAAAAAACATCGTTAAATGAAAAGACTCACAAAAGACATCATCATCTTTATTTGTGTTAAAAACACTTGTCTATTACACGGTTGTGATGAATTCAGCATTCGAACATAAAATCTCTTTGCAAAAATAAACAATATATCCAAAATAAAATTTTCGAAAAAAGTTATGATTTCAAAAATAATAACCCAAATTAATTTATAAATTTTGACATTTCAAGAAAAATGTGGGAAATTTATTATTGAAAGGATTTCATTGTCTAATAAGTGTGAAAATCGCTTGTTGACTGATCAAAGAAAAGAATTTTCAGCATATGGGTGATTATTTTTGAAATTATAACTTTTTTCTGGGAGTCAATTTTTCAAAAATTGTCATTGGGAAAAGATTTTGTGATAGAATTGTTGAATTAACACAACTTTTATCAAAACAAATGTTAAAGCAGAAATAAATATGATGTGGTCTTTTTAAAGCCTTTTCACTTTTCAATGTTATTTTGTTTATATAAAGGAGAAATATTCGAACCGAAATTTTTATTAGAAATAATACGACATCAAAAATATTGACCCAAATATTTTAAATTAAGATAACAAGATCGAATTTTTTTATTCTGGATTACGTAACTTCATTTCAAATTTAATCATATCATTATCAAAAACACCTTCTATTTTGGTGATGATTTGTGAGTAATAACAGAAATTTAATCAAAATACCAAATTTCATTTGATTTGAAAAATTTTCACATATACGGCTTTTCAAAAAGAATAACAAATTTGCATAATTATATTTGAAATGATTTTGATGCTTAAATTTCAAGTGCATATGTAAATTGTTTATTTTTTTGTGATTTTAATTTTGATCTAAATATTAAGCTTTTAAAAAAAGTTTGATTGGGTCATCTTTTTAATGTGACTTTTTCCTTAACTGGCACTTTTTTTGTTTTTGCTCGCCAACAATTGAAAAACGCTGGATGACTTTCAGCACTTTATAAATCCTTTTTAACCAGTTTTATTCTATTTATTTACTGTCTTATTATTTATTTTTGTTTTTTATACATTTAGAAATTTCGTTTTTTTTTTTTTTTCGCGTTAAATTTAATAGGACTTTTACCAGCCCACCAGGCAACTCAAAAGAAATTGATGAGTTATTTTGAATTGCATAAACTATTATTTAACTGTTTTTAAATTCTTTTTTTCACAAACACTTTTTTCTTGTTTTTTTTCACATTTCATTTTTTTAATAACACACAAACATAATACTGATTATTTCTTTATAAATATAATGAAATGATTAAAATAAAAAATTTATATGAAAATAAAACATTCTTATAATGAAGTGCTGTCAAAATCGAACATTGTTTTTTTCTTTCTGTAAAGAATTCATCAAAATATCAAAAATGTGATCTCAGATCATCATAGGTTGGTACCATTTGCATATTCCAGACAAGTACATTTCAACAATGTTCAACTTTTTAAACATTTCATTAAAAGAATGTTTTATTTTCATATGGGTGATTATTTTTGATGTCGTATCGTTCCATTCAAATTTTTCGGTTCGAAAAAACTCCCTTGAATTTTAACAAATGAACGTAGAAAAGAGAATATGCATTTTCATAAGTCCATCGTTTTCAATTCAGCTTAAACATTTGTTTTTGAAACAGTTCTGATGAATTAAGCACTTGTATGAATAATCTTTACCCAATGGCAAACAATCTTTAAAAAAACAGCACACCGAAAAATGTTATTATTTCAAAAAGAATCACCCATATAAATTTTTATTTAAATCATTTCATTATATTTATAAAGAAATAATCAGTATTATGTTTGTGTGTTATTAAAAAAATGAAATGTGAAAAAAAACAAGAAAAAAGTGTTTGTGAAAAAAAGAATTTAAAAACAGTTAAATAATAGTTTATGCAATTCAAAATAACTCATCAATTTCTTTTGAGTTGCCTGGTGGGCTGGTAAAAGTCCTATTAAATTTAGCAAAAAAAAAAAAAAAAAAAAAAAAAAAAAAAAAAAAAAAAAACGAAATTTCTAAATGTATAAAAAACAAAAATAAATAATAAGACAGTAAATAAATAGAATAAAACTGGTTAAAAAGGATTTATAAAGTGCTGAAAGTCATCCAGCGTTTTTCAATTGTTGGCGAGCAAAAACAAAAAAAGTGCCAGTTAAGGAAAAAGTCACATTAAAAAGATGACCCTATTAAATGTGATAAAAAACAAAAATAATCAGTTTCCAATGGTATCTTTAATTTTGTTCAAGGATATTTGTTTCATGAGATATAATACACCTTTTGAAATATTCTTTATAAGAAAATCTAAAAAAAGATCCAGGAAAAAAAATTCACAATTTCAAAAATTTGATATTTTTCTGCTTTTTTAAAAAAGCCTAGGTATTTTTTTCAACATCGAAGTAATTGTTTCTTCCCTTTTCAACAAAGCAATAAATATTTATAGAATAGTATTACAAAGAAAAATATTCGAAATAATAAATTGTCATCATCTTTATTAATCAAAAAACATTAATATTTAATTTTAATTATTTCGTTATTTATTCAGCATTTTTGATGGTAATTATCAATTTAAAAAGAAGAAAAAGACAAAAGTTCATTTTTGAAAGAACATTGATCTTACCATCATTTATCCTTTTAATTTATTAGATTTTTTATTTTGAGGATTAATGATACAACCACAAGGTTTGATAAGAAATTTGAATATTTGCTAACATTTATTTGATAATTCATGTGAATTTCTTATTTGTTGTTTTGACTTGAAAAATGTTAACATTCAAAAATTATCCCTCACAACATTTAGCAAGTGTCGCAACTGGCATCGCAACACTATATGTCAATAACCTGAACGACAAACTTAAAAAACAAGGTTTTCTTTTTTATTTTATGAAACTATTCATTCATTCTGATACTTTATTAAAATAGAACTGAAAAGGAATTTATATCTTCTTTTTTCGCAATATGGAATTGTTATTGATATAGTTTGCTTAAAAACACAAAAAATGCGCGGGCAAGCTTTTATTGTATTCCGTGAACGGGGAATGGCCGCAATTGCAATGAAAAATCTTCAAGGAAAAAACTTTTTCGGAAAGCCTATGGTATGCAAAAATTTTAATAATAATTTTGAATTTTAAAGTTCATCTCATCATTTTATATAAATTTCTATCAAATGCAAGAACATTGCATATTCTAAAAGCCAGTCTTATGCAACAATGAGAGAAGAAGGATTAGACCCTCTATGGATGGAAAGAATGGTTCAATCTGAGCAAAGAATATTATCACTATTAGAGTCTGTTAAGCCACAAAATTCTTCTGAGGCTTCTTCTTCCACTTCATCTTCATCTGTCCCAACCATACCTCCCAATAAGGTAATTTTTGTTCAAGGACTCTCACCTTTACGAACTGAAAGCAATCTTGTGGCCTTGTTCTCCAAGTTTGGTAATTTTTAATTGAATGTTTTAATTAAAGAATGCTTTGTTTCGACAGATATCCAGGATTTGTTGAAGTTAGACTTGCTCCAACACAAAAGGAAGTTGCCTTTGTTGAATATCAGACAATTGAACAATCTACTCGAGCTATCGGAGGACTAGACGGTTATGTGATGGAAGATGGATCAACACTTCGCCTAAGTTATCAAAAATGATTTTATAAAATTAAAAAATTCACACTTCAGTTATTTTTATGTTTAAATTAGAAAATGTGATATGGCTTCAGATCAAAAATGGACAAGCCTCAAACTCTTGTATATCAAGAAAAGTCATTAAATTACACTTGCTATGATGCAAAGTGGATACCAAAAAGTGCTAGATTTGTTGTCTTAGGATGTATGCCAAGAGGAACAGGTGTAATTGAAGTATTTTCTCTTTATGGAGGAAAGCTTGAATCACAAAAACAGGTTAATTTTTTAAATCATAATTCTTCACAAAGAGTTATAACATTTTTCATATAATCACCCAAACATTTTTCATTTCATTGTAGATTGAAAAAAAGGCATCATTTAAATGTGGAACTTTTGGAGCTGCTCTTGAAGATCGTCTTCTTGCCACAGGAGACTTTGACGGAAGACTTTCACTTTGGTTTGCAACGATTGCTGAAATGTTTAATTTTTTAAACAATATTTCTTTAATTTTTGCAAATATTGTTATTTTTTTCAAAAAGGGATTTAGAACATCTTTCATCGCCATTATACACAGTTGGAGCACATAAACAGATTATCAACACAATAGATGGCTGCGGCGGTCGATGGGGACATGGAGCACCTGAAATTGTAACTGGAAGCCGAGATGGCTGCGTTCATGTGTGGGATCCTCGTCAAGACTCCGGACCTGTTATGAGCCTTATTGCACCAGAAAATCTTGAAAAAAAACCAGATTGTTGGGCAGTTGCTTTTGGTATCATATTTCTATTCAAAAAAACTTTTATGTTAAAAATATAATACCAATATTTATGAATAACTTTTTTAAAAGGAAATTCTTTTGATGACAGCGAACGTTGTGTTGCATGCGGCTATGACAACGGAGATTTGAAGTTATTAGACATGAGAACACGTTCACTACGTTGGGAGGCTAATCTTAGAAATGGAATCTGCTCTTTAGAGTTTGACAGAAGAGATATCGAGATGAATAAATTGATTGCAACAACTTTGGAAAGCAAGTTCTATTTATTTGATATGAGAACTCAACATCCACAAAAGGGTTATGCTAATTTGGCACAAAAGTTTGTTGATTATTTGAAAACAAAGAATTATGACATTATATGGATTGATTGAGAAAAACTATTCAACTTTTTTCATTCTTTTACAATTTGTATAATAATCTTCCACATTTTCTGTTTCGTTGATTATTTGTGTTTCCAGGGCATCAGAAGGAACATTATGGGACGTTTCTCATCTTCCACAAAATAGAGAATTATTTGCAACAGCCGGAGGAAAAGGAAGCATCGACATATGGAGGTTTAGTGGCAGTTAAATATCTTTTTTAGGCATTTATAATATTGTTGTACGTTATAAATAAACAACCATTTTCAATGCAATTGGATGATCGCAATTTAATCATATGATGCAGATATCGATATCCATCACAGCGATGGCGTGTTGATCCCGAGGACGGAAAGACTGAAGGTGTAATGGGAGAGGTGGAGCATGTGTGTGAACAGATGCTGTCTTCACAGCCAATTCACTCGATCGATTGGAATGCAGACAAACTGGGGCTGGGTGTTGTGACTTCGTTTGATCAGACAGTCAGGGTGATTATTGTGACAAGGCTGAACAAATATGAGTGAAACGAAAAGAACTGTTGAATGATACACGACTGTTTATATGAGACAAAAGTTCATTCAGTGCAGACTCTGCAAAACATGTATCGTAATTCCGTTTATGATAACTTCACTTCCAAATTCATTTCTCACTACAAACTGGTTTATTGATATTTTTTTATGACCTTTTTATTTCAATTTTTTTTTATCGCAAACATTCGAAAAGACACTTCATGGTTCAATTTGAAAATTATAATAAAAAAATTGACCATTTAAAATATTCCGAAGAAAGAAATCTTTATTTATGCAAAGCAGCGAGAAAACATTAAGTGAAGATTAAATAGATGCAAATTGAGGTGTACTGAAGTTGAGATGAAAAATGAAAAAACAAAAAGGAGCATAAAAAATAGATTCATTCTTCTCCATTACTAAAATATTCAATTCAGTCCTATCAGCTTCTCAGGCATGATTCCATTTCATTTGCAAGACTGTTGAAAAATTCTTCTTTTGCAATAATTCCTTTCTCATTTCTTTTTGTGTACTTCTTTTCTTACTCCCATTTATGCTCCAATTGGGAGAGGAGATGGGTCATCAATGTACTTGCCGAATAATTCGAAGTTGTCCTGCTTCACAACCCATCTTACCCCATTTTTGTCAGCAATTACCACATTCGTTAACCCTCCTGACGCAGAATCTCGATGCTGTGCGTGATAGATTGAACGCCGCGCTATATCAACAGCTTCTTCTTCTGTCAGATCTTCGCGATAATATTGGTCAAGAACACCGATAGCAAATGGCGAACCAGAACCACATGCAAAAATCTTTCCTTGAATTCTTTGGCCTTCAGAATCTATATAATACATATCAGGCCCCTGCAAAATCCACATAAAATTACATATATATTCATTTTAATAATTGTATAAAATTTATCAAATTTCATACAAATTGATCATATCCGACAATCATTGATCCAACAGAAAGGTCCCTTCCCTTATATTGATTCAAAATATTGGAATAATATTTGCTTGCTCCTGCAACAGTCATAGGACGCTTGTTTTTAAGTTCGTATAACCTGTATTAATTAGAAAAAAAGTGTTTATTTGTGAGAAAAACTATTTCAAATTAAAAAAAAGCTCCGTACTGTGCTTCCGCTCCTACAACACGGCTCCAATATTGGCAATCCGCAGCAGAACCTGCCATAGTAGAAACCATGATGTCATTGATTTGGATAATTTTTTTAACAGTTTGGCATGCTGGACAAAAGGAAAAATTTCTCAAAATTATTTTTGTCAAAACAAAAATCAAACAAATAACTGTCCCCATTGTACTTCTGGAATCAGATGCAATACATGCAAAATCTTTGCACAAGAAAGCTAAGCAAGTTGTACCATGCGCATAGTCAATAGAAGTGCCTTTAATCTATCAAAATTTCGGAGGATTGTACAAAAATAAATAAAAGTGAAAAAATGAATTCAATGGCAAAATCCCGATAAACATAAGTTATTTTAAATGTATCTCAAACTTTGTGGTCAGATTTAGGAGTATCCTTGAAAACAATCGACATTGATCTCAGAGAAAATTAATTAAAAATGGGAACAAATAATTATTCTGGAAATAACAAATACTCAATTTATTTTCAATCAACTGATACGTTCAAATACGTGTGAAATTATCTCTCGAATGAATTTTATCAACATGGGTCGGATCACATTTGAATATTATTAAAAACATTTTATGGAAGATGAAGAAAGCATTCATGTTTGCTTTTTTGTGAAACATTAAAGTTTTATTCCTCCTTAAAACGAGGCTTATTTTTAAAATGTGTTTTGAATGTATTATGCGAGAATTATTATTTCATTGTTTTTGTCTTTTCAAAGTGAAATGAATTATTTCATTCAATACAATTAATGTTATAATTTTAATTATGTCTTTGATGGTTTTTATCGCTTAAACACTTCGACAGGAAACAGAATTAGATCAAAAACAAAGATTTCTTGAATTGGAGACTGAAATTAAAGAAAAAGATATTGAAATTGAAGATTTAAAGGAAGAAATACGAAAAGTTCAGCAAGAAGCTAATGAGCTCAGAGCAAGGACTTGGAGAACGCTTCAAGAGAGAGATTGCATTGCAGAAAAAGAAATTGAAGTTAGAAAATCGATTCTATCATTTATTCAGGAGCAACGAATTGCTCACGATTCTTCCTTTATGGATGAAGAAAATGAAGAAGATTTGAATCTCGAAGAAAACAAGGATGATTTATTTTCAACAAGAACTCAACAAATAATTGATCTTTTATCAAATATTTATCAAAATTTAACGAAAGAATTTCAATCATCGAAAGTACCACCACATTTAGCTTCTCCCTCATTGCCACCCCAACCAGCTCAAAAAATAAACGATCCATGTATTCCAGAAATTCAGTCAAAAAACTCTCCACAAGCAAGTTCATGTTGCAGACAATCAGCTATTGACTCTCCTCTGACTTCTTCTCGGATTCCAAATGAAAACAAAGACCCAACTAGCTCATGTGCACAATGGCCACCGGGACATTCTTCGGAAAAAATGTGTTTTCTGGAGATGGAGGTAGAAGACGCTTGGGGGACTGCTCTGCGCTGTGAAGAAGAAGCGCGTGCAGCGAAAAGAAGGAGGCTGCAGATGGTTGAAGAGCTGAAGCATATAAACGTTTCGACGAAGGAGTTCTACGAGAGGCAGAAAAGGAAAGAGAGCGCCCTGATGGATGCGCTTCTCCACGAGACAGAAAGAAGCGAGAAGTTGGAGAAGATGAAGGAAGATGCTGAGATGAAGCTGAGCTCATTCAGAGAGAAAATAAAAGAGCAGACTTTGGCCGATCTTTCCTCTTTGAAGCTGGAAATAAAGGATGTGACAGAAGCACTCACGCACATGCAATCCACACAATATGTTTCTGACTATATATCTTCCCTCACTTCACCTTCCATTTCGCCACAACACCCCGAAACACCTCATTCCACATCGCTTACCACAGACGTCTGTGTGCCTGCGCCAATGCCAATGCAATCTCTTATGCCCACTTCATCGTCATCAGAAGATATCTCCAAAAAAGATCAGCCTTTGGATTATGCGACAGAAAATATTTTTTCAACTTTATCAGATAAAGATTCTTCTGAATCACCTAACATTTCAGAAAATGGAGCTGAATCTTCTCTTCCTTTATCAGCTTCTTCTTCTTCTTCTTCCACTTCCACTTCACTTTCATCTTCTGCACTTCAGATTAAATCATTTTTATCTCCGTCATTTTCAACCATTCCAACCATTTCATCTGTCCAATCACATCCACTTCGCCATTCGCCCGGTCAGCTTGCCTTTTCTTCTCTCTGCAATCTTCTCGGCTCTTCAGCGCGGCTGTCAGCAGAATGCCGAGTTCTCCGCCGCGTCCTCCGAAAGACACAAGAGCAGCTTGACAGAGAATCAACTGCCCGGCGCCAGCTGCACGATGCGATGCAGACACTGAAAGGAAACATTCGAGTGTTGGTGAGGGTGAGGCCGATGACTGTTGGAGAAGACAGAAGCAAGAAAGGATTGGCTGAGAAGCAAAAAGGAAGCAATTCAGAGTATTCTTCTTCGACTTCTTCTTCTGCTTCGTCTTCTGCTGCTTTGACTAACCTGGATGAAGAGATTGAGAATGAGATTATCGAACAGTCAGCTCCTCTCTCTTCGTTTGAATCAGACAGCCAGAGCATCCTCAAAATAACTGGAGAAGACACAGTCGAGCTGATGCACAGAGACGCACTCTATCTGAAAATTCCTTCATCTTCGTCTTCATCTTCGTCTTCGTCTTCGGCGAATCAGCTGCAAATACCCCCAAAAGTGTTCCACTTTGACAGGGTTTTTGGGGAGAACAGCTCAACTTATGAGATCTTTCTGGAGCTACAGCCTCTTGTCACATCGCTTTTGGATGGAAAGAACGTGTGTGTTGCTGCATATGGACAGACAGGCTCTGGGAAGACGTTCACAATGCAAGGAGTGCAGCATCCAGAAAAAGGGAACCTAAAAAGCATCGGAAAGCGGAAGGAGAGGAAAGACAAGGGGCTGATTGAGCTGCTTGTGGATGAAGTGTGGAACCAGGCAGGAGAGCGGAAAATGGGGAATGAAATAGCACAGGTGCAGCTGTGGATGAGCATCTGTGAAATACGAAGAGAAAAAGTGTTCGGAATGCTGCCTTCTGACAATGCTGCCAACAAAGAGCCAAAAGTGAAGCATTCGCCGTTTGCTGCTTTGCCTCCTCTGCCTCTACAGGCATCTTCAACTTCAATAACATCCTCTTTTTCTGGTGATGGAAGCATTTTGACACAGTCAATTAAAGATTGGCTTCTCAGATGGAACCTCACTGCACAGCCTGTTTCGTCGTCAACAGCTGCACTGGATCTCATCGATGCTGCTGCCAAACAGCGAAAAACAGCTCCGACGCTGATGAATGCTACGTCTTCACGTTCACATTTTGTATGCTCACTTTTTGTTGCATCGAAAAGAAGAGTGAAAAAGCAGAAGCAGCCGAACACAAAAGCACCATCTGCACAAAATCAGCAGCAGACAAGCAAAAAAGATGCATCTTCTGAAAAGAAGGATCTTCAGAGCATTTCAGACATTTCAAATGAAGAAGAGCAGAAGATAACAAAGGATGCTCTTAATGGTGGATCAGAACAAAACGATGAATGGGACGAAGAAGTCGTGTGCTCCAAATTAACGCTGATTGACCTTGCTGGCTCTGAAAATGCAGCACAGTCAGGAACAGAAGGCGCACAGCGGCTGGAATCTGCAGACATCAACAAATCTCTGGCTGCGCTTGGCTCAGTTTTGCATGCGCTTCAGATACAAACGAAGACTCAAACAAGAAAGACTCAAATATCGCAGCAAATGTCTCAACAAGGCGAAGTTAAACAAGTTGCAAAACAGCAGGCGTTGCCCAGAATACCATTTAGAGACTCGGTTTTGACGCAGCTGCTGGAAGACTCCCTTCAGATGGGATCAAAAATGATTATGTTGATTTGCCTTTCTCCCAACAAAATGAACTACACACAAACACAATTTGCCTTGGAATTTGGTGCAAATGCTTCACGGACTGTTGGACTAAGGAAAAAAGGAGAACAAATTATTAATTTTAATCCCGGATCAGATTTGATTCTTCAAAATAAAGAACCAAAAGGAAAAGAATGGTCGAAAAAAAGTTTCGAGTTCAGACCATTGAGCTATCTCGATATATTGAGCGAAGCACAAAAAGGCAAGCAAAATGATGTTTGAACATGCAAAGAAAATAGATAAAGACAATTGAGACAAATTTTTTAGTTTTCTGAATTTTGTTCCATCTGTCATTTTTGACTTTTTTTTTAGTTATTCAATAATATTTCAATATATTTTTGGATGATAAAATCGGATTTATAATGATTTAATTGCAGAAAAAGTTTGAAACATATCTTTGATTTATTCATAAAAGAAAAAAATTTGTCACAATTTTGTACTTATTGGATCTAAATAACCACAGTTGACTTTTCAATCCACTCATTTTTTTTGAACCGCTGTTTTTGCTCCGGTTTTCATTGATTCCAAATTAATTCGCAGAATGACCGACATGTATTCAGAATCGGAATCATCTAGCGAAGACTATTGGATCAAATCTTGGATAAGCGAGCCAAAAAATTATTTTCTTGTTAGAGTGCCTCAGTCATTTATTTTAGATGAGTTTAATCTATTTGGACTTTCAAGATATGTTTTCCATTGCGAAGAGGCACTTTCAGCCCTTTTAGACGAAGAAGATGAAGACAGTGAATCTGATCTTCAATTAATTGATCTTGAAGCGCAAAAACTTTATGGATACATTCATCAACGATTTCTTACAACAAGCGCTGGCCTTAGAGAAGTGAAATATAAATATAAGAAAAAGCAATTTGGAGTATGCCCTCGTCTCAGTTGTTGCGACCAGCCACTTCTTCCATGTGGACTCTCAGAAAGTTTTGGAAAGGGAACCGTTCATGTGTTTTGCCCTCGTTGCGAAAATGTATATTTTGTTTTAAATCGTGAGAAAGGAGGTTTGAGATTGATTTTTGGTATATTATGAAAATATTTGACCTTTATTTTCTTTAAAATATTTTTATTTGAAAAAAAAATGTATTTTTCTTAAGTTATTGATGGAGCAAATTTTGGTCCAGCATTTCCTCACTTATTTCTCATGACATATCCCGAATATCGTCCAGACACCAGTGAAAAGAATGAAACTGGATTTGAACCAATTGTGCAGTCTCTTCATCTGCTGAAAACAACATACATTCAACAAATAAGAGCTCAACAAATAAGAGAAGGAGTTCTGAGAGAGACATTTTTGAATAGCGATGAAACAGCACACGTTACACCATTTCCATCGCCAGCATCTTCGACATCTCCGTTTGGGTATCATACAACCGATAGCGGAAAAATAGATTTTGGTGAGTCAGAATCTTCATCAGAAAGTTTCTCAACAAGTTTTTCATCATCATTCCCAGATCATTGACAGCTGAATATACATTGTGGCTAATATGAGGTTAGAGTCAAACACAAATCTAATGGAATTCTTGCCTCTCCTTCCTTTTTTTATTGAACATTAAAGTGCAATGAATTGTTTTATGTCGTCGTGAAATTGATGAGCCTTTCGGAAAGTCATTTGAATGCTTCTCTTTTCCATGTACTTTCTTTTTGTATTTAGCCTTTTCTTGTACTTTTTATTTATTTATTTTTTAAATAATTGCTTAGAAATAAAAATTATTTTAATTTCCTTTAAATCTGTTTAGTTTTTTTAAAGAAGAAACATGATTGAGTATTCTAGTAACAGTTTTTCGAGATAATTGAAAAATGTCTTGAGCACCAAAATGATGCTTGCTGATATGGGGAAAGAACGAAAGCAAAATAGAAATCATTGATTAATAAAAAAGAGACGAAAAATACAATTTTGAAAAATATCAATGAACGAATATTCATACACGATGAATACAAAAATCATATAAAATGATAAATGCCTACAAAAAGGCAAAAGTTACGTTCAATAATCAAATTGCCAAACAAAAATGACAAAAAAATAACTTGTAACAACAGATTTGTAGATGTATGTATAAATAAGGATTTCAGCGTAGTTCAAAGAAAGGTAGTTGAAATAATACACATACAAACGGACATGCAAAATCTAAAAAGAAGACAATCCAATGCATTTGCTAAAGAACACATTGAAGAGCAGTGAAAAAAGAGGAAATAACAAAAAGAAAGATAAAAAAAGAAAAAAAAGAAGATTCGTTCTCTCTGATTTGAATATTATAACAAAAATATTCACTCATTTATTCACTCACTCCTTCATTCATTCATTCGTTCATTCATTCACATTCTAAACAGCACTAAAGATCCATCAACAGCCCGGTTCCATAGAAGATAGAGTTGATGAGAATATAACAGACAATTGTGACAGTCCCACCGTATTTGAAGTAGTCGCCGGGTGTCAAATATGGCTGGTGGTTGTCGTCCTCCACAGCATAACAGCACATGTTGGGGAACGACGCAACTGTCAGAAGCATCGGAGGAGACACGTGGAGTGCACACGCCATCAGCTGTTAAGGAAAAATAAAAAATGATGAAAAAACAATAATGTAAATTTTTAATATAAAAATTATTTAATTTATTCACAGTTAAGATGAAGCAAATAATCAAAAGAGATGCATACAATCAATTCAACATGGAACTGTGAACCAGCAATGATAGAGTTCACAATAGGGATCAGAACAATCGCAGCCACCGTGTGTGACACGAATATTGAGATGAATGCCACGACGAGTGTGAGGATGAGCAGCTGCACGTAAATGTTGAGCGTGCTGAAGGAAGGGCCAAAGAGCTCTGAGATCAGTTGCAGCAGCTGCGACGACTTGATCGACTCGCCCAGTGCTCCTCCGCCGAGCACAAGGAGAATCATATTCCACGGCAGCTGTGTGATGTCTGTGCGGGGCACGAGATTGAAGCCGAAGAAGATGCACAGCGGGATAAGCGCGACAATAGCCTCGTTGCCTAAGAAAGGAGCATAGCTGATGATGAACCAGAAGACGATGGTGACAACAGACACCACTGCCACCACAACCTGCTTGATTGTCCATTTGTGACTGGAAGGTGGAGTGAAGGGCACTTCTTTGATGTCTATTTTGTAGAAGCACCGCAGAAAGACTACGCAAACAATTGTTGACACCACAGTTACCGGAAGCGCTCCAATGGTCCTGCGAATGGAAAAAGAAATATTCATAAATTAATAAGCAATTTCATATTTATATATATCATAACAGTAAATTTATTATTTATTTTTATTAATCAAAAAAATGATACATACCATTTTCCAAAATCAATCTTTGAGTGATCGTTCATCGCCTTGTTGATGGCTTCCAGCCCAACCATACTCTGCGGCGATGCAAGCGGTGTTGCCATGCCAGCCACATTGCCTGCCATTGCAATCGACAAAAGAAGCATCTTCGAAAATCCACCGCGCACTGGAATTTCTCTGAGCACAGGCAGAATAAGTGAGATGATCAGAACAGTTGAGGAGATGTTGGAGATGAACATCGTCAGAAGATACTGCAGAACAGTCACAATAATCAGAAACACGACAGGTTTGCGTGCGATTTTGAAGTGTAAGACAGCTGTTGCGATCTTCAGATCGAGTCCCGTGTGTGTCATGGCCAGTGCAATTGCATAGCCTCCCATTGCCAAATACGGTGTGTTAGAGATCGTCGATGTTATCAATCGTGTTGCATTTTCCTTCCAGTCTCCTTGCAGCACATTCATTACCTGCGCCAGAAACGGAATAAACAGAGCAGTGACATGTGTCGGTAAGGCGTCTGTTGCCCACAAAATGGATGCCCAGATGAGCAGACCGAGACAGCGCATCTGTTTCGCAATGTTGTCCTTCCACGGAAACACGCCCATCACAATCAGCACCACAAACGAGATGATGACCCAGTGGTACTTCACGTGGAAGTACGCTGGCGACGGCGCTTTCCCAGTGGTGGACGAACCAGACGTCGTCTTCTCGCTCTCTTCTTCCCCAATCATCTGCGTGGCTGAGCCCTTTCCTGGAGTCTGCGCCAAGTCCACCGGAGTCATTGGCCGCACACCCATCTCTTCGCCTCTCGCAAGAAAGCGGTTGCGCACATCGATCAGCTCGCCTTTGCCTTGAATTGTGGATATCTGAGCACGCTGGCGGAAGGCGGCATACTCCCCAAGAATGGTGTTTTTCTTCCACGCAACCTGCGCTTCAGTTGAACTGCGGATATCAAACAGTAATTCTTCTTGCAGCTTTTCTTTTTCGTCTGGCTCCAGCGACATCTGACCAAGCAGCTTCGGGTTTGTTGCACCTGCATACTTCACAGAAGAGAATGTGTCCACATACAGCTGCTGGATCTGCTCAACAATCGCACTAATTGTAGGTAGCGCATCAAACTCTGCGCGCTCTTCTTTCTCCATTTGCATTTTCTCATCTGTCACAAGAGAAGAAATCGAACCTGTTGCAGGATCGTCCACAGACACCATCTTTTCAAGCTTTTTCAGAATCTTCCGAAATCCCTCTTTATTTACAACAACAAAATTCTCTATTTCTGTGCAATCTACAGAAAGATCAAGAAAGGCTCGCTTCAGCTCTAACACAGCTCCCTTTGTTGGTGCTGTGGCTGCAGCGCGATTTTTGATCTCACTTACTCGAGCAAATACAGCGGCCATTGCTTCTTTGCAAAAGGCTATAACTTTATTTTTTTCTTCTTCAAACAGAGCGCTCCATTTTGCAACGCAGTCATGTAACGAAACCATCGACACAGAAAATGATGATGAAGCAGGCATTGCTTGATCACTGCTGGATGCAGACTGAGAAGTCGAAGATGTTGTAAGGATTGATTCCATCTGAGCATCATTGTCCTCTGTTTCTTCTGGTTCGTCGTGTAATAGTGTTGTTGGTGATGATGAAGGATCAATTAAGGATTCTGAACGAACTTCTTCATCTCCCTCAAGAATTGGAGGTGAAACATTCTCTGAATCCGGCTCTACCCTCACCATTGGAATAAATTTCGTATTGTCTCCCATCCCTTCCTCGGCTTCAGGAGGGGCACTCGAGATTCCAGTTGTTTTACGAGGTTTATGAGTTTGGATAACTTCTGGAACGGATGTACTTAAATCATTCTGATCACTTTGTAAAAATCTTTTATTTATATAAGGAGCAAATATAGTTTTTATATTTTTTTTCAAAAGTTTGTACTATTCATTGGAAAAATATCAAAAAAATGAAAAATTGGAAATGAGATGAAATACATTTATATAATGTGCCTTCCATCTGTCCACTGCTATAAACTGCAATTGTCTACTAAATTTCATGTTTTATATACTCTATCAAATTCCTATTAAGAAAAAAACGAAATGAATGATAATTGTGAGGTTTTATTCCCATCATCTTCCCCATTATTTTGAAAAAATATGGGTGTATAAAACATGGAGCACAAAAAATTCTAATTTTAATTTGCGTTAAAAAATTATATTTATTTAACAAAAAATTAATTTATATGAAATAAAATTGAATTTTCATTCGTATTCTTCGTCGTCATCTTCTTCCTCATCTGGATCAGCATCTTCTTGATAATCTTCTTCAGGTTCTTCATCCGGTTCTTCATCTTGTTCCGCATCCATCTGTTCTTGTGATTCCTCTCGTTCAGTTGACCCCAGAATTGAATCTTCTTGTTCATTAGCTTCCTCCTGTTCTGTCTCATCTCTAGATTCTGGCTCGGCCTCTGCCTCAGCCTCAGCCTCAGCCTCAGCTTCTGCTTCTGCTTCTGTCTTTGCTTCAGCTTCGGCTGCTTCTCTTTCCAAACGCTCTTTCTCCTCCTGAAACAGATCATCAGTAGTAAAATCAATGGAAAAAAAAAAGATTATAAGATTCACATGAAATCAATTAAACAGGCAAACCTCCTCCTTACGTCTTCTTTCTTCTTCTTCTTCTTTTCTTCTCAACTCTTCCTGTTCCTTTTCTTCTCTTATTCTTTGCTCCTCCTCCTCTCTGATTCTGTCTTCTTCTTCTTTCTTCAATCTCTCTTCTTCTTCCTTCTGCAACCTCTCCTCTTCCTTCCTTTGCCTTTCCTCTTCTTCTCTCTGTTCTGTCATTTCTACAGCCATTTGCAGCTCTTCATCTGTCACTTTCTTTCCATCCAGTCGATCCAGCGTTGGAATATGCGCCAGCACCTCTATCCGATAGTTGTCTTCCAGTTCTGCTGCAAATGGGTTTCCGAGCAGTTTCAGATGCCTCAGACGCGGAAGAAGCTCGAGCGAATCAAGCTCTTTGATATCGCTTATTTTGTTGTGTGATAGATCCAACTCAACTAAAGAAGAGAGAGAACCGCTGGGAAGTGAAGAGAAATTTTCGATTTGATTATATGACATGTTAAGACGCAAAAGATTTTGACAAGAAGTGAGTCCAGAAAGATCGGTTATAAGATTGCCAGCCTATTTCAGTAAATTTCACAACAATTTTTTTTTTAACAGAATTATTTGTTCGCTTCAAAAAATGAAAAAAAAAATTAATGCAAACCAAATCCAACTCTTCAAGGTTTGGATTGAGGCCTTCGCAAGTTGTAAGGTTATTTGCTCGAACCTCCAAAAATCGAAGTGGCATTGTCGGAGGTGATAATCCAGAAAGTTTATTTATTCGATTTCCATTCAGATTTAATGATGATAATAAAGGATGAAGAAATGAATCTTCATCAAGATCTTCTATTCTATTTTCACTTAGATTTAAAACTTGAAGAGTGGGACGTTTTGCAATAAATGGATTTTTTATTCTATTTTGTGACAAATCAACGACAACAAGATTGTTTAAAAGTCCGCCACTCAAAGGACTGATATCTTCAATTAAATTTTTTGAGAAATTGATAAATCTTAAATGTCTGTAATTCTCGATAACATCAATTCGTTCAATTTTCATATCAGGCATTGACAATTTTGTATAAGCTTGAGACATTCCCTCTCCTGAAACAATTTTTCAACGCGTAATTAATAAAAAATTTGAAAAATGAATCATGAAAAATATTCTTTACAAAATTAAAATTAAAAATGCAACAAATACCAGTTCTTTGTAGGTGAGATAAGCAAACGCCAATCATTTCTGCAGTAAGTGGAATTCCTTTCTGCTCAATTATGCGCCTCGGCTTTTTTGAGGTTTCATCTAAATTATCGCTCATTAACGAAAATGAGGCACTTTTTCTTTTATTCAAACGAATACCCTTAATTTATATTTTTTAATTAAAATTTTTAAGAGAACGAATGTAGTGTTCAATTTTCTTAAAATTTCGTATTTATTAATTAAAATTGATCTTTAATTGATGAAATCTCTTGAATTTCATCAAAAGTATTGTTTATTAAAAAAACTGATTATAATAGTTGATTTTCAACATCATAATTTTTCAAGTGAACGTATATATTCTTGAGCAAACATCTCGGGCAATCCACGCAAATCCTTCTGAAATTCCTTCACCTGTCATAGCAGATGTAGCCTCAATGTGCCAACTTCGACCTTTAACAATCTCAGTAAGATTCATTTCCTTAATAATTTGTTCGGAAGTCATTGCACCATGAATATCTTGTTTATTTGCCAATAATAATAAAGATGCACCTGCAAGCTTTTCAGCTTTCAAAACTTTGCTTAGTTCAGTTATTCCTTCAAAAAATCGTGAAGGATCTGTACTGTCAATAACCCAGATAATCCCTTCAGTTTTTTCGAAATAATTTCTCCAATATGGCCTAATAAAAGATTGCCCTCCAATGTCCCAAATGTTCATCTTAATTCTTGAAAGTGTTAAATAAAAATTTCGATAATAAACATAAAAAATATCAATTGCATACTTATCAAACATAAATGTTTCAATTTTAAATCCACGAGTTGGACTAACTTTGCTTGTATCTTCTTTTTTCAATTTTTTCATAATTGTTGTTTTCCCTGCTCCATCAAGACCACTTTAATGTTTTGAAAAAAATAAGACAGTTTTGATAAAATCTGATATCTTATTTCAATGGCATATTGAAAATGCACACATAAGTAGAATTCGCATCTCTCTCTCTTTCAGCTTCAACTTTCTAAGAAAAGAAAGCAATCCCATTTAAAAATTAAGTTTATTATAAATAATCTTATATAAATGATCAAAATAACGTTGGTAAAATTGTTAAATAAAGTTTTTAAATATATTATTTAAAATCAAATGTGCATTGGATAATTAATTTGTCTGAACAAAGAATAAAAAAATATTCGGTGCAAGTTCCACAACTATATTCACTTTTCACACAATATCTCCTAATAATCTTCCTTTCATAACTCTATCTCTCAAAAGTTGACAGTCAACATCACAACGTAATCGCTGAGTCTTTTTATGCTGACATGTAAGAATCAACAGCGATTTCATCGGGAAGTGGGGTGATGGAAACTTCAAAACGAGCTTGCACTCTATTCAAAACTTCCATATCTTCAGTGGTTGATGCAAATGTGATTGCAAGACCTTTTGTTCCAAATCTTCCTGCACGTCCCACACGATGCAAGTAGCTGTCGGAGTTGTCGGGCATGTCGTAGTTGAAAACGATGTTCACACGTTCAATATCAATACCTCTTCCAAACACATCAGTTGCAACCAAGATACGATGTTTGAAGTCCTTGAATTCCTGATAACGCTTTGACCTGTCAAAAAAGAAAATACGCCAAAGGCATTAAGAGGAAAAAATACAGTACAAAATAAATAAGCAGAAGCGATATTATAGATTTTAAGTTTCAGTTGAAGTCAATTGACAACATATAATAATACAATTCAACAAGAAATTAGAAGCATTCAGTCAATTCAAAAGTATCATTCAAGATGAAGATGGAGAAAGATGGAAAGATATTTATATGATTGAAGATGTCAAGACGAAGAAGATGAATAATAAAACATTTATAAGAAATAAAGAAAGATCAGTTTAAAAGAACGTATAAACGAAACTGAATAATTCATAAAAAAAAATTAACCTTTCTGGCTGTGGAAGTCTTGAATGAATAGCAATTGATGGGAATCCGTATTCAGACAGCAATCTGTTCAGCTCATCTGCGCGTGGGCAAGATTTCACAAAAATGACAACTTGGTTGAACTCGAGTAAGTCCAGCAAATCGATCAACTTCTTGTTTTTCTCTCTTTCCTCCAGCTTCACAAAATGCTGCTGCAGTCCATGGAGCGTCAGTTTGGACTCGTCATCTACGAAAATCTCCATTGGATCCTTCATAAAGTTCCTTGCGGTGGGGCGGATTTCTGCTGGAAGTGTAGCAGAAAACATCATCACTTGCTTCTGAACAGGCGTGTTCACAAAAATCATTTGCACGTCTTGGCGCATGTCTGGAGTGATGTGGAAAAGAGGAATCGGAACATCATGCGAAGGATGATGAAAAGAAGGTAATACGAACCAGCTTTTTCGAGCATTTTATCGCACTCATCAAGGATGAAATGTCCAACTTTCGAAAGATTCAAATGTTTCTTTTGTACTAATTCGAGCATTCTCCCTGGAGTACCGACAACAATGCACGGTTTGATATCTTTAATCCTTTGTATATCTTGGGCAATCGGAATTCCTCCAAAGAATGCACATGTATGTACATTTGGGAAATGTTTGCTAAAGCGTTCAAATTCATTGCTAATTTGAGTTGCAAGCTCCCGAGTATGGCATAAGACAACAACTTTAACATCCTCAATTGGATGATCAGTATCAAGTTGTTGCAATGTGGACAAAACAAAAACGGCTGTTTTACCCATGCCTAAAAATTTTAATAAAGTGTAAAATAAAAATAAACATTCAAAATAAATGTGACAAACCAGATTTTGCTTGACACAGAATATCATTTCCAATCATGGCTTGTGGGATGCATTTCTGTTGTACTAAAAAATGAAAGAATTGATAGCAACTGAAATTAAAATATTATCCTACCATCAGAAGGATGCTCAAAGCCAGAATCGGTGATGGACTGCATCAACAAAGGTTTCAAAAGAAAGTCTCGAAACCCTGCAGCGTGAATACTTGCATAAGTACCTCTTGAAAAAAACGAAAATCAAGTTAAAAAAACGGGAAATTGCAGTTGAACTCAACAAGATCGAAAACAAGTTGCATGCTTGCTAGGTTCAATAGATGGATCTATTGTTGAAGGTGCAGGTTCGTCCTGTTGATCAGTTGCAACTTCTTCATATTCGAAAATTTCTTCCTCAGCTGACATTGATAAAACAAACAACGGTTCCGATCATCAATGATGATCATACCATACTATATGAAATTTCTTATGAATAATTTCATCATCAATTAAGAACATATGAGCAGGTTACTTGAAACATAAAAAACTGCAATTTGTAATAAATGCATGTAGATGTTTGGGAAATGTGAAACAATTGACATAACTTTGCAACTATTCGAAATTTGAAACTGCATCTTTATCTGTTTTAGATGCGTTGACATTAACTCAAATTTTGCAAATGCAAACTTTAATTTTGTTATTATTTGTCGCTTTTCGCTTTGTACTTGTTTTGGAGTTCATTAAAAATTTTTATCGAACATTTTTCTTCAAAATGAAAATTTTTTTGTTAAACCGTTCTTTATACTGAAATTTTTAATAGAACCGAATATTTTTTGTAAATATTAACTTTTCGGGTTGGTAATTTCCATTTTGAAAATTTTAATTTTCCTTCATTGATTTTAAAGTATTTTTAATCTTTTTGTGTTGGTTATCAAAAATTCAAAAGAAAATAATTGTATTTTCATGTTATTCAAAGTTGTGTTTTTTGAAATTTATTTAATGTCGAAATAAATTGAAAAAGCGAATCATTCCTCATGAAACACATGACATATTTAAAAATATTTCGTCATTAAAAGATGAGGGTATATTTGGTAAAAAATATCAACTCCAAGAGATGAAAAATCATTTAATTCGTTATTAGCGTTTTTTTGATTCAAATAATGGAACTTTATCAATATTATCGAATCCCAATATAATGGAAAATTTTTATGTTGTTTGTTTTACTTCAATGCATTGTTGAATGCATAAGTGGATACAATGTACTGATTAAAGAGGGAAAAGATTTTTGTGCATCGGATGATTACGCAGGCAATACTGTTGTACATGTGAATTATAACTTTTCAATTCCAAAAAACGAATCTAGCCAGAGGCCAGTTGGAGCAAGCGTTAGAATTTTCAACTCAAACAACGAAGAAATTTATCAATCTGATGTTAAACCAAGTGGGACAATTTCTTTTTCAACAACAAATTCTGGGGAATACAAATTTTGTTTTAACACAAACATGATGTTTTTCAGTTCAAAAAGAAACTTAATGTTGTTTTTAAAAATTTCATTTGGAAATGAAAATCTAACAGAAAACGAAAAAGCAAAAGAACTTCCAATATTGTTTTTGAAGCATCTTGAAGAAAAAATGCATTTAATCGAATCCGAACAAAATTACTACATTCAAAGACACAATGAACTTTCATCAACTGAAAAAAGTAACACTCGCATGATTGTTGTTTTTAACGTGATTCAAATTTTTTCTGTTGTTGGATTTGGATTCATGCAACTTCGCTTCTTTGTGCAATTCCTAAAACTCAGAAAAATCATCTGAGAATTTAAAATGTTAATGAAAAGTTTCATTCTAATTTGTCAAAATTTAAAAGTTAGCGTAATTTCACATTTTAATATTGATGATTTTGTTTAGCAAATTAATTTGAAAATCATTTATAATTGTCATTTTTTTTCGTTTTTCAAATTTTTTGAATCAACTTTTTTTTTCTTTTATCTATGAAAATACGAGTGAAACAAAACAAATAGAAACGCTTCTTGAAAGAAAATGCATTGTTGTCTTGAAATCAAATTAAGCAAAACAATTGATAAAAAATTAAAAAAAGAAATTTTGTTATAATCTATTCAGTTTTTGATCCATATCTTGCACGAAGACGTTTGATCGCTTCAGAAGGCGATGAAACATGGGGTGGTGGTTGAGTTGGTGGTGTGGGAGTGAAAGTGTACGACAAGCCATGAAAATTCTGTGACGGCGTCTGAATGGCTGATGTTGACTGAGAATACTGTGAAGATGCTGAAAGATTTGATGAAGATGTGTTCAGAGTCGACGAAGGCGCAGGAACAGAAGCCTGCCCTTTCTGCGATGAAGTGATGATTGACTGAAGAAGTGGATGAGTAGAAGACAGCCGAGCAAGCGAAGAAGACAGAGCAGCAGCGCTTGAGGAAGTGATAAGCGTCGGATAGTCTGCTCGAAGCAGCCGATGAAGGCGAATGGAAGATGGCGAAGGAGAGAATGATAAAGATGAGGATGCTGTTGAAGCAAAACTGTCATCAAATGTCTCGCGATTTCCATGTTGGCCACTGGATGAAGAACGAGAAAAGTCTTCCGAGCGATCTTTGTCGCCCTTTGGCTGTGCATTTGCATTTTCTACAGAAGATGTGGGCGAGTGTTGTGATGAAAGTGGGGAACGTTGACGTGAATGTGGAGACGTCTCCTGAGAAGAAGGAGGATGAAGCGCTGAACGATGAGGTGAAGGAGACAACTCGAAAGAATTGGAAGAAGAAGGCGAAAGCTCAGCTTCGATAAGATCAGTGCTCTGAGCAATTGGAGAGTCAAACTGTTGTTGTGGGTAAGTTGGAGGTTGAGGTGTTGAAATTGAATTACCTGAAGAAGAAGAAGAAGTGGAAGAAGCAGAAGCAGAATTCAAAGGTGGTTGCATTTTCTTTGCAGAAAATGAAGAAAGCGTCGAAGGCAATGGGACTGATGCTAGTGGCTGTTGTTGCATTTCTGTTGTTTGCTGAATTCCTTTGGAAACGATTGGTTGCGCCTGAAAAGCCTCAACTTTGCCAGAATTTGAAGTTAATGAAAGAGAAAAAGATGGAAATGAAGAAAACATTGAGCCAGGTTGGGAGTTCAAAGGATGTTGGATGTTTTTATTTCCTTGAATTTGAAATGATGCTTGATAAATAGCGGTGTTTGAAACTGCGTCTGAATGTGCCATTTCTTGAGTGACTTGAAGATCTTCCAGTTTCAGCGTTTCTTTTTTGTGATCCTCAAAATTCGTTGGCGGAGGAGTGTTGTGATCCATCTCGAAGTTTTCGTCCAAAAGAAATGACTGAAGTTCCTCCACGTCATCATCATCATCATCATCTCCAGCTTCTTCTTCTTCTTCTTTTTCTTCTTTCATTCCGGCAGAGCTGTTGTCAGTTTGATGATGTTTGGACAAAGCGTCCTTCTCCACTATTTTTTCAGAACTTTCCAGATTTTCTCTTGCTCTCCCTTCAAATTGACTTATTTGTCTTTTATCATTTTGCTCCTGCTGCATTCGTTGAGATTTCGTTGTTATCAACGGTAGCTTTGTTGACAATGATTGTGCATTTTCTCCTGAAAATTGTGCTTCCGTTTCAGAAGATGTTGGTTCAGATGGTAATTCTTTCTGTTCTTTCAAAGTTTTCGGCTGTGGAGCAAAAGTGACATGCTGAGAGAAACGCTTTTGTGACGTCTCTGATTGGATG
Source organism: Monocercomonoides exilis (assembly GCF_001643675.1). Classification (NCBI taxonomy): domain Eukaryota; phylum Preaxostyla; order Oxymonadida; family Polymastigidae; genus Monocercomonoides; species Monocercomonoides exilis. Next base: position 968,173 of record NW_027150580.1, read on the forward strand.
CCTTTTGTTTCGCCATTTATTTGGCTTGATACGTCATCTTTTCCTTTTTCTGGGAGCTGAATTCTTACAGAATTTTTGCGTTCCTTTACAGTTTTTTCTCCAAGTTCTGTTGCTTTTATTTGATTTTTGTTGTTTGCAGCTGCATTTTGAGCTTGAGAATAATGCTCGTTCCTGTTAGAGACACCGTAGAGTTCATATAGTTCTTCTTCCTCATCGTCAGTCAAAGAAGAATCAGCAACGTCAGTGTCATCATCATTGTGCTCGTTTCCTTCTCTTCCTTCATTTGCGACATCATCCATTTTTGATGCGCTCAAACCAGTCTGCTTTAATCCCTCTGCTTTTCTTTCTTCTTCCCCAAAGAAATTTGCACGGGGCTTGACCGTTAATCCTTTCTTTGCATTTTCCATCTCCACAACCATCTGCCTCAACGTGTCTGTTGTGCGTTTGTAGTGGGAACACGACGCTTCGAGTGATGTTACCTGAAAAAAAAATATGAACATATTTATTTTTGAAGAAAAGGAATGAGCGCCAGAAGTGTAATAACAGAAATAAATGAGTTAAAATGATAATAATAACATAATAATAATAATCGCATTTAGAGAAAATGATAACAGCCATTTGAGCAACATTTCAATGTCATCTCGAAAAATCATATTGAACTTTTACAGCATACTTTTGCTTGTGCTTCACGGTAATTCTTTTCGATTTGTTTGACAACGCCTTCTAATTCGATTCTCCTTCTTTCTTCTTCTTTTGCCTTTTCCGAATGCTTTGAGAGTTCTTTTTGTGCCACTGTCAATTCTCTGATTGTCTTGTTTCCGTCTTCTCGCTCTTCTTCTTCTTTCGCCTTCAATACTTCCAGCTTGTCTTTCGTTTTGGCCAATTCGAGTTGTGCCTCAGTCAGTTGCTGCGACAAACTGCTGTTCATTCTCTGAAGCTCAGAATTCTGCCCTTCAATTTTGTTGTACTCTCTCTCTCTCTTCTCTTTTTCTGATATTCTCTGTGTCAAATCAAAAATTTGCTCGTGAAGAGCATTCATTTCAACATTGTGCTCCTTTTTAATTCGTGCCACTGTATTCTCAGCGTCAACTCGTTCTTTCTCCCTTTCTTTTTGAATTGCTTCATCTTTCCTCTTTTGCTCTTCAATATGTTGCAGCATAATTTGGATTTCTTGATCTGCTTTCCGTTTTTCTTTTTCGTGCTCAATTTGCAAAATGCTGATCTCCGATTCTTTTTGGTGTTTGGCCTCTGTCAATGCATTCTCGTATTGCAGCTTCAATCTTATAATCTCCTCGTCCTCAACCTCTTCGTCTTCCCCAATATCTTTTCCACTTATTCGCATGTACTGTTTTCGCTTTCTTTCTTTCTCTTCTTTCTCTTTTTGCGCAATTTCTTGCTCTCGAATTCTTTGCTGGTTCCTAGTTTTTTCTAATTCTGAACGGAGAAAACTTACCATTTGATTCAAATCTGATCCTTTTCTTCGTTCATTTTCAATCTCTTGATTTTTCATCTGCTCTATCTGCTTCATTTCTCTCTGAAGCCTATTGTTATCCCTTTCTAATTGTTCTGTCTGTTTTTTTAATTCTTTGATAATATCTTCTTCATCTAAAAGCATCTGCAATTTGAAACATGATAATTATATTCAAAAAATAGTTAATAACAGCATACTCCTTTCATTTTGGCATTTTCTTTTTCAAGATTTGATAAACGTCCTAATCTCTCTGCATTTTGTCCACCCTTTTCAATTGTTTCTGCTTTTAATTGCTCCAATTGCTCTTGGAGGGCAGAAACTTTTCCCTTCTCTTCTTCCAACATGACGTTTGAATGCTTTAACTCTGTTTTTGAATCTTGCAATTCTGACATAATATCATCTAAAAATGTCTCTTGAAGGAGAATATGTCCTTTTTTCTTTCCTAATCCAAGCTGCTCAGCTTTTTGGTCCAACGATTGCTTCATAACAGAAACAAAGTTTTCAAGTTGTTGAAGCCGTGAACTCATTTTGTCCATGACCATTCGATCTCTATCAGGTGAGTTATCTTGCGAAAAATTCCCTGGTGTCCTTATCGTCTATAAAATAAGCAAATAAAATTATTGTAATTAAATTCATTTATCAGCAATCAATAAAAATTATCATACATCAGAAGGAACATATTGTGAAGAAATAAAATGAGTTTGTTTATGCTCCGTCTGATGCGAAGGAGTTGAAGGAATTGGCGTTTTCACACTCATTCAAAAATTCAAGAAAAAAAATATGGTCAATAAATTTTTCAAATTCACTTAAATTTTATAAAAATAACATTTATTTGCTATTAAAGATGAAGAAAGAATATCTCAATTCTTTCACGATATTGTGGTCAAGATCGTATTTCGATTGTGAAATTCTTTGTTACTAATTCACAATGGATCCTGCATTGATGGATTCTGAGAAAAAAAATTTAAAAATGATTAAATGCAAGTTGTGTGGGGACATTATATTCCTCCCTAAAACCGCAACTTTTGTTGAAAAAGAGGTATTCATTTTAATAAATATCAAATTATTTATCTTTCGAAACATGACCAAAATTTTAGGTTTATATTCCAAATTTTCAATCTAAAAGTGTGGAAGATGGAGAAATGAAGAAAGATTTTTGGATGGTAAAGAATATGTACGAATTTGCAAATATTGGATTTTCTCATAACGTGAAGGGTTCAGCAAAAGGAGCAACGTCAACAGTCACCCCAATAATGCCAAGTTCATCTGATTCTTCTTCATCTGCAACTCCGTCATCTGATGGTCGCGTTCTTCCAGATCACGTTCGTTTTTTGACATGCGCTGCATGTGAGCAGGGCCCTGTTGGTATTTCTCTCTCTGGAACTGAATTTCTTGTTGAAGCACATCGCGTCTCCTACGATTAAATATGTTGTTTTCTTTATTCACTTCATTTCATTTTTTAGAGTGTTATTTTCGATCTTCTTCAATTGAGTCCTTATTTTGTTTGAACTTTTAAAATCAAAATTTTATTCAAGTGAAATGGTTTTGTGAAATGTAACACAGCAAACATAGTTTTTTATTCTATTATATATCAAGAAAAGATTGCATTCAAGCATTTCTTTCTTTCTTCATCAAGCTCAATCCAAAGTTTTGAAAGAACTTCAGACGGAAGACATTTTCTGATCGCTGGAAGCATCATTTTAAATTTCTCGTTGGTTGCTTGGCTAACAAAGTCTGTGTCAACAACAAAGCATAAAATCTTGAATAAATGGGCCAACTGATTCACTCCCTTTGATAGTGAAGAGAGAGCAGTTCCTGAAGAAAGGGCATCAGAAATTTCCTTTGCAATCGCCTCCCGCTCGGGGCAAGCGCCTCCAAACAACAACGAATCACGAGCTTCAACAAACCAACAGAGCGTGTCGTGACATGTCACTGCCTCTTCCTCGTCTCCAAGAAGCGGAAGATGAGCAAAGAAGGTTAGTTTCAGTCGAAATGCGCTTTCCTCTGAATTTGGCAACGAACTTGAATGCTTCTGGAGAATCCTCAAAAGAGCAGTAACAGCATTGTCATGTGCGTTACGCGCTTCGTCAAGCACTTGATCATCAACCAAATCAAGCTCCTCTTCAGAAGCATCACTTTTGCCTTCTTGTTGAACATCGCTTGCACAAGAATCGTTTTGAATAAACGGATATCTAAACAGGGCACCAGATTGCTGCGATGGCATTGACAGCACAGCAGATATTTCAACATGTGAAAGAAGCGCAGGTCCAGTTGATCCCATTTTCTTCTGTTTCTCTTCGACCAGTCGTGCTGATGCCAATCTAATCTCTTTCATTCTCTCTCTTGAAAGAGGATATTCGAGCACGCCCATCAGCTTTTCCACAGCTTCGCTGCAGAATGCGCCAAACTGTCCCTGACTCCCATTCAATGCACAGAATGCGAGTCCGACACACGCATTACGCCGTGTGCTTTCCTCTCTCTGGACCACATCCACGGCCAAGTCAATGTAATGCAGGAAGATCGGAGCAAAGCGGGGAATTAGTTGTGATGCTTGAGCTCCTCCATATTGAATGCAGCGAGAAAGAATTGACAAACCAGTGACTCGATCTGCTTCATCTGCTGTTTGTTGAGCTGCCGCAGTGGAAGAAGAAGAAGAAAGCTGTTGCTGGAGAAGCTGGGGAGTAATTGTAAAATATGTGTCTTCTGAAGTGATAGAATTGGGGCGAGGTGGAAGAGTAACCATCTCCAAAACAACAGGAAGAATACTTTTCTCAAAATATGGAACAAACAATCCGCCAAATGTTGAGAACAAAAGAACAATGATGCGTGAAATGTTGCGAAGGACAGAGTCTTCATGTGCCAAACTCACTTTTGCATCGTCGTCTTCCTCTCCGTTCGCCACGTCTTCATCGTCGCCTTGTTCAACAACTTCCTCCAGCGCCTTTCGCCTGCTCCGCACGTTCACAAGAACAACCCTTAGCATTTCTGCATACTTTTCTAAGTCGAAGCCATTCGCCACACTTCCAGCAAAGCATTCAATCAGGCCAGCCTGACTAGAAGATTGAGGAGAAGCCATTGCGAGTGGCTGTGCAACGTGTGAGGAAGATCCCCAGGGTGATTCCAGTTCTGCACCTTGTGCGCTTTGCGGGTTGAGAAGGCAGGAAATTGCTTTGAGAGAAGTGAGGATAGAAAGAGTGATTGATGAGCGCTCTTCGGATGAGACGTCTTCTGCGTTGATGAGAGCAGAAAAGAGCAAAGGTGATGCTGAAATGAAGAGAGAAACTGGATGGAGATGTGAAGGAACAGAAGGAAGAGGAGGAAGAGGAGGCAGTGATGATGAAGCAGGAGACGCAGCTGATCCAGTAGATGGTATTGCAGAGATCTCATTTGCAGCTTCTTTCTGAAGTGCTTTTGGATGGAAAGGAGAGTCTGGTGGCTGAGGAGATAAAGCACGAATGCAGAACATGATCGCAGATGCGCACAAATCAACAGGAAAGATTGAAATTGTTCCTTCTTTTGTCTCACTTTCAAGCAGAGCACAGGCAACTCTAACGGTTTCTTCAATGAATGGTACAAAATATGGTCCCATAGAATCAGCGTAGCTTGCAATGAGAGTAAGCGCAGTTTCTCTGTCGCCTATTTTGCTGCTCAGCGCTTCTTCTCTCTTTCTTGCTGAGATTCCTCTCAGATGTCGTGTTTCCAGCAGAAGTGCCGTGTTGTTGTCGCCTCTCAGAGCTGCATCCACAAATTTTCGCTGCTCTGCACTTGGATCTGTCTGCGCTTCAGCAAGCAGCGGGGGAATAAGCAGAGGCAGCATCGGCGCAAATCTACCGCGCAGAAGACTCGAAAGATGCACCCACATCATGTTAATCACATCTAACGACTCGTCAGCCACTGCCTGTTTCGTTCGAATAGCTTGTGCTGTGAAGGAGCTCCCTCCATCTCCTCCTCCACTGCCACTGCCAATTTGACTTCCATTTGCTGCTTGCGAAAGAGTCTCTTTTCCTTTGACAATTTCGTCGATCAGCTTCAGCACAGCCGATGTGAAAGGTGCTAATAGAGGGGCTGCTGCCTCTTTCCCCACAGCAATCATCAGCTCTGCAGCAGCATTCGTGGCGAGCGCCTGGTATTTCTTGTCCTTTTCTGATTGGAGTGTGCTCGTGTCTGCTGCCATGATCCCCATCAGAAATGGTGCCAATGAAGAGAAAAATGGCTGCATTGCATCGTCAGCTGTGTCAATGACACAACACAATGATTGCATCGCTTCGTTTCGGATGGTCTTTTTGGCTTCGATGATGCGAACAGACAGAGAAAGTGCCAGCGAAGCAGCATTTGCTGAGGAAGAAGACGCTGCTGCAGTGGCAGTCGCAGCTGCCAAAGCTGACTCTTCTGAAATCTCCATCGTCAAAAGATGCCCCAAAACAGACACAATTTGAGGGAGAAGTGGAATTAAGTGTGTCTTCGGTGTTGTTTCTGCAATGTCCTGAATTGCCCGCACAGCAATGTCAATCAATGTGAAGCATCTTTTCACATCTTCCCGCTGCCCAACAGATGGAAGTGCCGTTGGAGCAGCCGCTGAGAGCTGTGGAGATGAGGCTGGCGGGCTTGCAAAAGAAGGTTGAGTATTCGTTAAGCCATTTCCAACAGGTGCAATTGGTATATCGCTTATGACAGATAAGATGGCGTTGAGTGCATCAGCCACAAAAGTGCGGGTGGTTGTGAAGGCGCTCTTCAGATCGCGGCAGAATGTGGACAGCGCATGCACAGCTGCCAATATCACTCGTGTGGATGGATCGTTGATGTGTGCAAGAGTCAGAGAGAGGAGAAACTGCATCTTGTCTGCGGTGAGCGTGGATGAGACCCCTTCCACAACAGACGTCATCAGAAGCAACCCAACAAAACGTTCTTTCCATTGAGATGAAGACAGACATCGTTGGACAAAGGGAATGATTGTGGATGTTACAAACACTCCATCTAAAAACGAAACATCAAGCAAAAAAAGAGCAAGAAATAAGAAAATGAAAGAAATTGATGTTAATTAAAGATATTTCCAGCATTTGAAAGTATTATTTAATTCATAAATAGCAAAACAAACCCATCGCTGTTGCAAATCTGTCTAGTGCAGCTATTCCAGCGTCAAGTGTGTCATTTGGATCATCATCATCGTCTGTAATTGTCCAGTTCTCGTCTTCGGTGAAAGACATCATGAGAGCAATCACAGCCTCCACAAAAGCAGATGAAAAGCGACTTTCTTTCTTCAGCTGCTTCGCAAAAGGCTTCAACAGAGACACAACTAATTCCAGTGCTGTGTTTCGCAGAGAGAGCATTTGATAGCGGACAGATTCTGGAAGAGCTGTTGATTGAGGAGAACTTATTGATGAAGAAGTCGAAGATGGAGATGGAGCAGATGCGCTCGCAAGCATTTTGTTACAAGTGTCGACAATGTGCAGCATCCCCATCCACAGCGACTGGAGAATATCTTCGAAAAAGGAAGGGCGCACAATCACAATGTTCATCATTTGCTGGATGCATTCAACAGACATTGAATAGTTGCCCTTCTCCAAATACCCAGTGACTGTTGCCAACATGATGGGTGCAAGTTGCTTGAATGGCTTAATGTGAGCCTTCTTTTTGCCTGCAACTGGAAGAATAAGAGATGTTGTTTGAATAGCATTTTTTTTCACTTGATCCACTTCCGTTGAAGCAAGTGCCCGGCCAATGATTGTAACAAGTGTATTGATATGTGGAACGAAAATTGACGCATTAGAAGGAACTATAATTGAAAATATTGTGAGTGCTCCGCTTCGGATACGCGGGTTAGCGTGACTTGTCCAAGAAAAAACAGTTGATATGAGATCAGACCACTTGTTCGAGTCCTTCTGGAGAACAATACTTCCCATATTCCCTATGCAATGCGCAGTATGATAGTTTGTTTTATCATCTAAATTATCATTGAGGAAAAGAGCGCAAAGTTGTGCTTTCATTGCGTTAAAAGTGTCTCCAGAAACAAGTAAAACGATTGAAGGATCATTTGGAAAGTCAATAAGACGTTGTCTTAGATGTACTAATGAAAAATGGCGAACCTATATTTTATTTAAGAGTGAAAGATAAATATTTTTGTTCAAAATTAATATGTTTTTTCTGATTCTTTGAAAATGAAATCTATGCAAACACTTTCCTGTACAGAATTATTTGCTACACGAATTGCAATTAGCGCATATGCATCTGGTTGAGTTTTGACGAGATTGTCGAGATAAGCAACAGCTGAATGTCTCAATTCAGCTTTTGGAGAAAGGGCATTAAGCACTTGTTGTTCAAATGCGGAATCGGAAATTTCCGTTTGCATTTTTAATTAATGTTTGCTATATGAAATAAAAATTTCAATAGCAACTGGGAAAAATGAAAAAATAAATTTTCGAATTTAAATTACGTTTATTTACTGATCATGAAAATTTTTTGTTAAATGAAAGATTTTGTTAAAATAAGACCATCTGCCATTCCCTTTGGCGATGATTGTTCTTTTGTTGTCATCTTTTCAAGCAGAAGAGATAAGCCTACAATTCCCATTTCACAATGACCTCTGACAGTTTCATCGGTTTCTTGTGAAATTGAAGAATGAATATCAAATGCAGACCTAATATCACTCACAAGCGAGCCAAGTGGAAACAAATCAGGTTGAGGAGACAACAGCATTGCATTGATGACTGAATTGAGGAGCAAGGCAGCACCTCTTCTGAGACCCACAGAAGAAGATGGAAGCGAAAGAATTGATAAGCCGAGACGTGATGTCTGATAGACAGAAGGCATCAAACCCACGCCAAGCAAATCACACAGACGAGAGAGAAGGACAAGAGCAGAACTTTGAAATGAACTGGATTCTGCAGAAGAAGAAGGAGAGGAAGAGGAAGATGAGGAAGATGATGATGGATCAGTTGGATTAAAAGATGCCATTGAAAACAGAGGAGAATAAAAGAGATGAGAATAATGTGGAACAAGTTCCCCTTTCTTCTCCATCGTCTTTAAAAGAACGTCGAAAATTGCCAGCTTCACGTTTTCTTCTTCGATTTTGACATCGTTTGGAAGGCTTTCTTGTTCTTCTTTATTCAAAAGATGAGAAGTTGATTGTGTTTGATGTGATCCAATGTCTGCCGGAGATTGTGGAATGATTAGCTTATTGGTTGAAGAAGAAGATGATGATGAAGGAGATGATGATGATGATTGAGATGTTGTTTCAATGGCCACATTTCCTGCAATGCAAGACAGCAGCTTCGGAATGTATTCATCGGGAAAGGCATCAGCCAAGTCTGCGTAGCATTCGATTGTGAAGCCGACGACAAACGAGTCCTTCTCAAAGAGGAGCGGAAGGAGCAGAGAAGACAGCTCGCTGTGCATCGACAGGACAGCCGCGTCGCGTGTGCGGAGGAGCTTTGAAATGGAATACACGCCAGACGCTCTGATGGGGATGATTGGGTCACGAAGAGCAGAAAGGGCGCTATGGAGGGTGCGCTGTGTGGATGAGGAGGGGGCAGAGGAAGAAGAGGAGGAGGAAGAAGAGGAGGAGGAAGATGGGTCTTGGAGGAGAAGAGCGTTGAATGCAGATAAAATGAATGTTGCCATTTCTCTGAATGAAGAATCTGGATGGCGGAGAAGCTGCAAGTGATATTCAAAAATTGCAGAGGGGAAAAAGAAATTATGAAAAGTTAAAATAAAAAAATTGAATAAAAAAAGATGAATCCAAATCATAAAAAGAAAACAGAAAGTGAAAAATAAAAGGTTTTAAAATACAGAAAGAATAAATAAGCACATCTTACACACTTTTCCCAAAGGAATGAGCAGCTCTCTGATTGCAGCGTGGTCTGTAGCGAACACTTTGATGGAGCCTTCAGCAGCTGCAGTGAGGATGAACAGAACTGTTCCTATCAACTCGTCTGGATTGTACGTCATTATCGAACGGAATGCTTCGTATTCTTCGTCATACAATTCATCATCATCATCTTCTTCTTCTTCTATTTCTTCTTTCTCTTCTTTCTCATCTGCATGTTTGGCTTCTTCCTCTTCTTCTTCTCTTTTCTCCTTCTCTTTCTTCGTCTTTTCTGTTATTTTCTCTGATTTTGCTGCTTCTGTCTCGTTTGGTGGCTTCCACAGAGTCAAAATCTCCATCGCCAGCTCAACACACAGCCGGAAGCTTTTCAATGCAGACGGGCCAATCTCTTCGCAGAAGGCGATGATGAAGTGAAGACGCCATTGGGACAGTGAAGCAGAAGAAGAAGAAGAAGAAGAAGAAGAAGAAGAAGAAGAAGAAGAAGAAGAAGAAGAAGAAGAAGAAGAAGAAGAAGAAGAAGAAGAAGAAGAAGAAGAAGAAGGATGAATAGGAAGTTCTGAAGCATTTGTAGATACAGAATCTGATGATGATGAAGAAGTGTGCTTATGTTCTGATTTTTGTTGCTTTTCCTTATTTTCATTGTCTTCTCCTATTTCCTCGATAAACTTCTTCTTCTTCTTCTTCTTCCCATTCTTTCCGTCTATCGAATGCATCCTTTTCCACTCTTCTTCCTCTTCAGCTGCTTTTTGCTTCCTCTCTTCGTAGTACTCCTTCAGAATCACCAGAAACACATCGCCCGGCAGCGACGAGGCAGCCGACAGACGAGAAATCTCCTTCAGAAGCAGCACAGCACACTTGGCGTCTCTTTCGAAGTCACGCGGCTCGTCTGAAAGAGAACAGCAGACGCTGCCGGTGTCTGTCAGCTGGAAGGCCAATCTTTTGGGTGAATGAGAAGAAGCGAAAGAGGAAGATGAGGAGGAGGAAGAAGAAGAAGAAGAAGAAGAAAATGATGATGATGATGAAAAGTTCTTTAAGCGATAGCTTTCTGTGTTGTGAAGTAGAAGCTGGAGGAATAGATGAAGTGCTGGATGGAACAGCTCTTCCTCTTCTTGTTTTGTGCTGTCTTTTTCTCTTTTGCTCTCCTTTTCATCTTTCTGTTTACTCTCCTTTGCTGCCTTCCGCGAAATAGCCACGCTGTGCTTGAAGAAGCTGGCACATGCTTCCATCGCAGCTGTTTTGGCGGCTGATGGCGTTGACTGAATGAACGAAAGGAGGCGAAAGAGGGGATTAATGACTGGATAGAGCAAGTTGAGCAGCGCAGCGGAGGGAGGAACAGGAGACGAGTGCAAGAGAAGGTGGAGTGTCTCGAGCCCTCTCGATACATCAGACTCAGAAATAACAGTCACATTTCGTTCGGTTGATTCGCTGCTGCTTTCGATATTGTTTGGATCTTCTGACTTTTCGAGGCAATCCATTTCAGCTGTTTTTCTGTCTTCGTATTCTTGTTCTGTGCCATCCTCCAAATCCAGCAGCACTTTCATGCGATAGAATGCGCTCAGAAGAGGCTGCAGGATGTGCTTTTCTGTGCATTCTGGGCTTCTCTCAGCCAAAACGGAGACGACAGTCACTGCCGCGTCAACGGTCTCCTGTGACACTGCCAGCGATGTTGGCGCTTGTGTTGTGATGTGTGCTGAGTACGTCGGCCGCGTGCTGATTAGCGTGCGGATTTGGATGGCAATGCGAGTGAAGAAGGCAGACGGTGAAATGAACGAAGGTGAGGAAGTGACGAGACGAATTGCCAATGCAGTTGCAGACAGAGATTGAGGAGATTTGTGAAGCGGGTTTGATAGCGGACTAGAAGTAGCACGTGGCTGTGGAAGTTCTGCCTGTGCTTGTGTTGCCATGGTGTCAAATATGGTTTTGGCTCCGCCAGGGCGCATAAGCGAAATTGAAAGAAGAGCAGTCAGGTAAGTCCTAAACCAGGCAGGAGATAAAGGAGAACTGAATAGCAAAGAAGAAAGAGTTGGAATAATGACTGTAGGATATTCATCGTAAATTAGTGCTTTTATGTACTCAGAAATTTGAACTATTTGATTTAACAGTTCAGGATCAACTTGTGAAAGTTGCCGATCTATTTGAGAAAATAATGTTGCTTGCTTTTTTGTTGGCTCAAATAATGAAAATGATGCTAATAGCTTTGAAAATATATACGAATGAGAAATGGAATAATGGAATGAAGCTGATTGAAAAAATTGAAGATGAAGGCAAATAGCATCACCAAAATGTCGAGGGAACGTGAGTGATTTTAGTAAAGGATTAGAAATAAGCGAAGTGTGAATAAAATCAATAATTTTTTTAATATCGCTTGTTAAAGAAGATGCAGTCATTGAATTCTTTTCAATTTGATGGAATATGTTCTCACCTAAAAAAATATTCATATTTCTTTGTTGACGATAACAATGGAAGGCAAACCAGTTTCTTTTTGCCTTTTATTCAATGGAATTCCAACTCCAAAATCCAGCAGTGGTAAAATAAAACGGATAAACAAGGCAGATATCACGCTTCGAAGATTTTCAAAATCATTTACGGAATACAACTTTGAAAAAGACGAATCTTCGCAATTATTGTTTGGAATGGATTCTATAAAACACTTGAATTCATCAAAGCTGCCTGAAGTCAGATTAGGAGTGACAACAAACGATGAGGCAATTGTATTCTCTTTTGTCATAAAAAAATATGGGAAAACTGAGTAGAATGGAACGATATTTTTGGTTTTATGAAAAAAAACTTTCATTTGTTCCAAACTTTTCTTGGAATAACAACACAATAAGTCTTGCATTCTCATGTTAAAAAAAATACAGAAAATTTCAAAAACAGACTTAAATATAAGAAATAATTAGTGGAACAATATTCTTTCTGCAAAATATTTCTTCCCAACTGAAAGATATCTTTTCCAATATGAATTTTTTCATAAACAAAATTTCCAAGAATATATATATATATATTTGTTTGGTCCTTTTCTCTTTTTTCTTTTTCTTTTTATTTCCCTTTTCCTTTTCCTTTTCCTTTTCCTTTTTTTTTGGTTGTTGTTGTTGTTGTGAAAAATTGAGAACAAATAAAGTCAATTATCTATTGATTTCTGATTTGTAAATAATAATAATAATTATAATAATTATAATAATTATAATTATTATAATTATTATTATTATTATTATTTGAGGAATTTGTTTTTGAATGAAGAATTTCGTGTTTTATTCCTGTTAATGGTATTGCACCAATCAATTAACAATAAAATGAGAAGATCGAAAGATTAAGATGAATTATATTTCCTTCGGCTTAACATGAAATTTTTGATTGATGACTTGAATGTAATTGCCGAATATTTTCTGAGTGGAACAAGCTAATTAGAATCAATCAGAAAAAATTAATAGCCAAACGCAACACCATATGAATCTCTTTTCAACTCTTTCTCGAATCTAATCAATTCAGAAACATTCCTCAATAAGGAATTTGTAAATCAAACAAAATAAACACTAACAGATAAATCAAAGCATTTTTATGGTATTCAAAACATCTTTGACAAATTCTTTAAGCATAACCAAAAATACATCAAATTCTTCATTGGACAATTGTGAATTCGTTCATTATGCGAATGAATAAAAATGAATCAAACAACCGAAATTCAATTTGTTTTCTTTCTCTTCTCCTTGCTCTCCTTCACGACTGCCCCTATCTTCTTTTTCTTTACTCTCTTCACCATCGTTCGAATTCATATCGTATTCAATTGCATCTGATAAAGTTACAACCCATCCATTTCCATTGCTCCCCTCAAATAAATTTCGCTTCAACTCAACAAGCGTTGGACGCACATTTTGCTCTTGTGTCATACAGTTCTTTGCAATATCCAAAATTTCACTCGCCTCTAACCTTTCCAAGCAAGGTCGCTCCCCATTAACTATCTTTTGCCCTGCAATTTCTGCCTCATATTCTCCAAATGGGATTTCCAGCGTCAAGCACTCCCAAAGCATCATCCCAATTGAGAATGCCACAGATTTCTCAGTTGCTCCCATGTTCCTGTTCATCAGCAGCTCAGGCGCCTTCCACCTCAAACACTCTTTCCAGTTGCCTTCATCGTCCTCAAACGCTGATGAGGGTAGAGAATCTTCATCATCATTGCCACTGGCAGATGTCACAATAGTTGATGAAGAGATGGAAGAAGAGTCGGAATCTGATGAACAGTCAGAGTGCAAAGCGATGCAAATTACCATGTGCTCTGAAAAGAGTACAATATGGGGACTCAAGTTTGACAAGGAGGGAAGTTCATCTTCCTCATCTTCAAACGAGTGGAGTGCTCCGTTCGCCACCCAGAATAAAACCTGTGCCGCTGTTTGTTCTCTCTCCTTTAATGAACCAATTGCTATTTCCTTTGTCTTATTCAGCCCATGCAATAACATGAACAGCGAATCCCTCAGATCCACAATCAATTTCTCGTGAGGCGATGAGCATGCCATTGCATCTACCAGATTCGACATCGATGAGGTGGTTGGACACAAATCCTCCCCTCGAACAAATGTAGAATCTGAATCAGTTGAACAAGTGGATGAAATGGATGGCGAAGGAGTTCTATTTCTAACCTTTTCCTCTTCAACCTTTTCCAATGCCCATTGAGGGATCTTGTCTGAATCCTTTCCAAGAATACATTCAGTTGATCCACTCTCGGATAGAAGATGCTCTGATGATTCTGAATGTTGCATATTCGTGTCATATACCCTCTTCTTTATCCTCTCCTCATTCTTCTTCTCTGCCTCCTTCTCTGCTCTCCTCCACTGCTCTTCTGGCGACATCTCCATCGTCACCATCTCAAATACCTTTGGATCTTTTCTGATATTATCATTCACAATCTCTCTCAGATCTTCTGCTTCATTCTTAACCTTCTTCCACCGAACAATAAATATTATGGATACAATAAGAACAATTAGTAATATGATACCCATGACAATCACAATTAACAACCAATACGATTTTCCTTCATTTCCTCCTTCAACAATATTTCCCTCTCCCTTTGAGCCACTCTCGCTCCCGTTCTTCAAAAGAAATCCAACTGTTGACGAGGAGGCTTCCTTGTTTCCAAACAGAATCGACACTGAAACTTCTGTTTCAGGGGGTGCATCTGCAACAACAGACAAGGGCACTTTGCCATCCACCTCACTCTCATCCACAAATCCAGAATCTTCAAACACATAATGGTCGATAACTTCCACATCGTTTGTCAGCGATATCACGCGGAATGACAGGTTGCATGGAAGCAAAAGCGATCCCTTGAAAATGAGCCTCAGGTTGTTTCCAGCTTTTTCCACTTCAACATTTCGAAGTGTTGGGATGAAGAACGGAGATGCTCGTTCTTTCGCAACTCCTTCCAGTTCACACCCTTCATTCAGAATCCACAGCGATGTGTTATCTTTTATTCCATCTCCACCCTTCACACTCACAATCAATTGCGCAGAATCCGAGCACTTCACATTTCTTCGAACAGATGTATATCCCTCAATCGATGGGTTGTTGTTCTCAAACTCTCCTTTCTCAATCTTCAAACTGCCTCCCCTCATGCTCAATCCTCCTCTTTTGCAATTTCGAATTGTTGTTTCCTTCATCTCCACATGGCTCTTCTCCATTTCAATCATTGATCCATTCCATTGGCATATCTCTTCTCCTTTCATTGTCTCATTTCTTTTCTTTCTCACTTCTTCGTTTCCCTCCCCATCAAACGCACACATCTCGATTTCAACATTTGCACTTTCTATTATCTCCACCATCATCCCTTTCTCCTTCGAATTCGAACATCCCTCAAACGAGCTGTTCAAAACTCTCACCAACTCCTTTGCTCCATCCATCTTCATCACACCTCCCTCATCCTCCACAGAAATGTTCTTTACTGTCATTTCTTTCACCTCCACTGCTGCTTTGCCTCCAACAACAACAACATCTCCTTCACACACAATGTTTGAGAGGCTTGTTTCATCCAGTGCCACCCTCGATTCTTCACAAAATATCAACAATGGTGCTGATGAGTGCAAATCTCTGAACATTGTTTCTTCCATTTTCAATTCTCCACTTTCCACTCTCACAATCGAGCACTCAAGCCTCTGCTCCCGTTCAGATGATCCAAATGCACATTCACAAATCTCCAACCTTCCATTCTTCACTTTCATCATGCTCCTGTGCTTCGCTTCAAATCCTCCTCCAAACACAAACAAGCACTTCTCCACAACACACTCATCCACAAACACCACAATGCTCTTCTCACTCCATATTTCATCAATCGTTCCATTCAGATGGATTGCCGCCTCACTTCTTTTCATCGAAGTTATTCTCGCATCTCCAATCTCGCATTCTCCCCCAATCATCCCTTCTTCCTCAATCACAATGGCATTCATGATCCCTCTTTGAATGTGTTTTGCTGCATTGTTGATGCTCTGGCATGGATCATCCAGTGATCCACATTGTCTGCCATCTGCTCCATTCACATTCACAAACACTTGAATGCCATAATAGAACTTGATCAGAGGAATCAGATCAACATCAACCCTGTTGATCTCATCTCTCCCATAAATCGAGTTGTTCGATTTCAGTGCTTCCTGGTTGAAATCAAGCACAAACAGTGTTTCGTTGATCTGCTTTTCAATCGAGTGGCATCGAATGAACACATCCTTCCCCACAAACGCTTCATTCATCCCAAACCGGATGTTCTCCATCATCAACCCAAGTGATCCAAATGCATTGCCGGCTGGCTCATTCAGATCGACTCCATCAACCATCACTCCTCCACCATATCCATTCACTTTCGAGCATTTGCACATCGAAAATGAACTGTCATTTATTCTCAAGAATGATTCTCCACTTTTCAGCACCACTTTCATCCCTCCTCCTTCCTCGCTATTCTCGCTTTTGCAATTCATTATTGAGCACGATTCAACCATACACTCCATCCCTTCTGAAAATGTTCCCACACTCAATACCCCCGCCCCATTTTCTCCAAATGTGATGTTTGTGAATGAACAGTTCACAAATCTCAATTCTTGTTTGTCGTTTATGAGACAATCAATTCTCTCTCCTTTCAATTTTGCTTTTTCTGTTTCTCTATTTGTCTTTCCAGCCACAGTCATCGAAATCATGCTTCTTTCCATCACTTCAGCATTCGTGATATTCACATCCTCAACAATCACCTGAGTTACAATTGGGCTGAAACTGATGAACCCTTTCAATTCACCAATCATATTCAAAATGCATCTCTGAATCATGGCGCTCCCTCCATTCACTCTCATCAAGCAATATCCTGCGATCTCTGTCATTCCATTCATTGAGCCATATGAGCAATCCACAACAGATAGACAGGCATTTGTTCCTGATGATTCGATCAATATCTCATGTTGTGTGTTCATAGTTGGCTTGGTGAATGAAACATTGGCAAACGACAAACTCATATTCGACAATATCATTGAGTCATTCAAATCATTCTCGTCTTCATCACTGATAATCACTGCTGTCCCTTTCTTTGTTCCTTCAATCACAACTTGTGGCAACTCTGAATCTTGTGAATCTGGTGGCGATGAGGAAGAAAATGATATGGAATGGCTCAGCAACCCTGATCCCATAATGGCAATATGCATTTCCCCTTCTCCAAGCGTTGAATATCGAAGTGATATCAAGTGGTCAATCGATGAACATGGTGCTTCTGAATATCCACACCCACTGAAGTCTCCTCCTCCATCTTTCGAAACATACCCATTTCCACTCCAGTTGCTCCACAAATACACAACAAGTGGAATCACGTATCCCTCTTCTCCTGTTGTCTTCATCTCCCATCCACACAACTCATCCAACGATCCCAACTCCTCATCACTCATCTTCCATTTCAAGTGCTCCTTATTCACAATCTCACTCAGATCCCATCCAGAAACAAAAGCATTCTTCCCTTTCCAAGCGTTGCATCCCTCAAATTCTATTCCTTCGAGCACAAATGATTCCATCGCATCTGACAATTCAACAAACATCCCTCCTCCCATCCCTCTCCCTCCATTCTCAGCATCCTCTGATGGAACTTCACATTCAGATAAATTCACATTATTCATTTCCAAGCTCCCTCCCTTCCCCACTGATATCATCATCCCTCCTCCTTTCATCTCATTTCCACTTGAGCAGGTTGAAGAAAAATTGCATTCTTCAACTTTTGCGCTTCCTCCTTCATTCATCCCAATATTCAAACATCCCCCTCCTCCACTTCCACCTGCCACATTCACCTCCACTCCATTCACTCTGCTGTTCTTCAATTCCAATTGAGCTCCACTTGTCATCGTTATTGGTGATTTCCCATTCATTGTCAGTGTCACTCCACTTTCCATCACAAATCCATCAATAATCAGATTCCCTCCTGTCATGTCAATGATGCTGTATCCTATCTTTCCATCTGTCATTGCCCCGCCCTCAAATGAGACTGAACAGTTCGTCACACTGAGTGTTGTTGTTGAGTGAATGAATGCACTTCTCCTCGAATTCAACTGACCTTTCACAACAAATGAAAGTCTCCTCATTGCCAGTGAACTCGAGCATCCAACAAGCCAGTCTTGTGTGGCTGATCCTCCATCACTCACATTCACTCCCATCCTCCCACCCTCTGATGATGAAGATGACACTATTCTGCCTGAAATTATCACACCAAATGATGGTCCTGCTATTTCATTGGTTATTGACGAAGATGAGACAACCTCAATTTCTTTTGAACTTTCACTCAATCTCGAGTTCGCACAATAATCAACTGTCAAACACCTGAATCCATCAAATCCACAGTGACTATGATCCATCCCATTTCCTCCACTCCCATCAACAATCACCATTGCCCCCATTGTACACAAATACACAAACAGCGGAATCACTTCATTTTCATCCCCATTTTCACTCCCACTCAGTTTCAATGCATCTGATGGAATGGTGCTTGTGTCAAAAAAGGCAAATGAGCTGGTATTCACTTTTGACTCCAAAAACACACCACTCCCACAATCAACAAACACATCCTTCCCATATGAGGCCATATTCCCATGATCTTTCGAAAACTTCACATTATGTTCAATTGTCGATCCACATCCCTCGCTTTCCATCATCACAAACATCCCTCCTCCTCTTGTTCCTCTCCCTCCATTATTCTCCGCCTTATTCCCATCAATCACGCTCATTCCATTCACAACCACTTTTCCATTTCCCTTCAATTCAACACACATTCCTCCTCCTTTTCCACCACCACAACTGCACCCATTCACATTGCATCCATCAACAGTCAACATTCCACTCCCTCCAACTGTTCCTTTCATCCATCCTCCATCTCCCTCATTCTTCACAACTCCACTGATATTGCATCCTGAACAAATCACACTCGCCATTCCTTCACAAAATTCAATCGCTGAATGAGCTCCAAACACAAGTGCTTCTCCAATCACAAATCGTTCCATTTTTAGACTCCCACCTTGCACAATCACAATGCTGTATCCAAAGGCCACACTCGATGAGCTCTCTGACATATGAGCAACTGAGCAGTCTGTGAGTGTGAGTGATGAGCTGGTCAAAGCAATGAGTGATGTTGCACTCGATAACGAAAATGGAATTTGGAACGCAATGTTCTTTATTGAACTCGCACTCTCAACATTTATCAAATACGAAGTTGTCATTCCACTCGGCACCTTCACATTCACATTCGTCTTGTTAATCCCACAATACACCTCCCATTCATATGACCCTGCCATCGACACAACTTCTCCCAGCTCAAACTCAGGATCCAACACAATATTCTTCTTTGACGAGCTAAATCTATTCTGTGCTGCCTTTGTGATCGTTTTGCATGGAAAATACCCAAACCCACAAAACCACGAGTCATATCCTCCAAACCCATTCACCTCCTTCCCCACATGTGCTGCTCCTGAAAATGCATCCAAAAACACATTCAATGGGAATATTCCCATCCCTTCCTCATTCCGGTCATATCCCATCAGCTCATCATAAATCGATGCATTGTGTCCAACATTCAGCTTTACGGCTGTTATTGTTCCACTTGTCATCCAACTCCCATTCACAAACACATCTTTCCCTCCCAATGTTGCACTGCAACCAACAAAGTTCACTGATGATATCGCAAAATCAAATGAGCTATCTGTCAGCCATAGCATCACCCCTCCTCCATATCCACTGCTCCTACACTGTTTGAACGCTGTTGATCCTCCACTGTGCGATGTTGATGTTCCAATTCGAGCTTTGCTTGTCGAAGACGCTAACTCAATCTTTATACCACCTCCATTCCCATTCACGCATTCACATCCTTCTATTGTTGTGTTCCACACCACAAATGTCTCTCCTCCCTTTACACTTTTTGCAATCACAACCCCATCACCTGTTGTCCGATTCACATTCCGAATTGTCAAATTCCCCAGCACACTCTCTCCTGATGTTAATCCTGCTGATGATGGTTCAGAAAATAGAGGTTGACTCATTTTCATATTTTTAATCTCAACTGCACTAATCTTCAGCTGCCTCAACGCAACTTCAAACACAGATGCTGAAATAACACTTCCTCCAGTTGGACCTAAGATCACCACCTCCTCCAGCAAAAGTGATCCACTCCCCACAGACACCAAAAATACACTCGGCGATGAGCTTCTTGCCACATTGTGGTCGATCTCCACATGCCCCACCTCCAGTTGCCCACTCGTCACGCTGAATAGTGTTGTCGAAGAGGTCGAAAGCGCACTCGTCCCAATCACACTCACCTCCCTCCCTTTCCCATCAATCGAAATCTTCTTTTCCCCAACACTGATTGTTGTCCCCTCACTCTCATGCCTTCCACCCAGCACTGTGATTGCCGAGCTCAGCTGTGCCATGCTCGAACTAACTGCATGCCCCACTGTCTTGCACGGCGCTGCCTCACTCATCCCACACAGATTGCTCGTGTCATCTCCACTCACCCCAACATATCTATCCTTCATCCCCTCCTTCAGCCAATCCTTCTTTTGTGTTTCCTGAAAAGTATTATTTAAATAGCACACTCTTTTTTCATTTGCATTCGTTGTGTAAGATTCATAGAATGGGTTGTTCGATGAAAAGAGATTGTATCGATCTTCAAAATACACATCATGGCCATATGGAGTGGAAGCGTTGCAACTGCAATCGTGAAAGAAAAAGAAATAGCAATAAATGTTGTTGCTTGGAGCTGTTGATTGACTTGGAGCAAAACACAATCCTCCGCCAGTTGATGTTGCGTTGCACGAAATGAACTGTAGGCTCCTCAATTTGAATGCAGATGGAACACCATAGCAATACATCCCTCCACCATTATTATTTGTAAGATAGCACGAAGTGAAGAAACACTCAAACACACAAGCACTCTCTCCTTTGCCACTTTCTGTTCCAATACAGGCAGTTCCAGAAACATTAAAATTATAAAGATGAATCCCTCCTCCATAATTATTTCCAATGCAGTTCTGGAATTCGCAACCACTTATCCTAATGCAAGCCGAAATTAAATAAGCATATATCCCTCCTCCACCATATCTATCAGCTGTACATGCATTGAATGAATTGTTTTCAATCTTGATTGAACTGATCGAACGGCTCATTATTCCTCCACCATAAGAACGTGCAAAGCAATCATTGAATGAGCAACATTTCACTGAAAGTGTTCCTGATGCCAGATTATATATGAAAATAGCTCCTCCATTTGAAGCTCCATCTGTATAACCGAGACTTGTCCCTGTTGTTTTCGAGCCATTCCATTCGCACCAGGTGAAAATGTTCGCTTCATCAGCTGTTTCATTCTGTCTTCCTGGCTTTGATGGATTCTCTTCGCTTCCAATGAACTCAACATTTTTCGTTCTGAGGCATCCAACAAAAGAGGCATTCGAGGCAGTCAACGAAGATGATCGTAAGTTGATCGATCTCACAATCCCTCCATCATACGCATCGCAAACTGATGAAAATGAGCAGCTGCTCATCGTGCATTCGCTCTCACAAAAGGAAGGGCTCAGCAACGAAGATTCAGTTGGCTTGGTGGAAATATTGAAAACCACCAAATCCGAAAGTGAAACACCTCCAATTGATGCAGACCCCAAAAATGGTGCAGATGACAGGCAAAATGAAGAGAAACACGATGAAGCGACAGCAACACGGCAATGATCTGCTTTTTCGTTCTCAACAGCATTTGACGAAAAAAGTGGTGGGGCATCAAATGAAAGCAGACTTGATGGGATCAGAGTGATGTTTTCAACAATTCCACAGCTTTCAATGAGTTCGAGTGGGGATGTCCCACAGCCGACAGCAACCTCACATCCCCTCAAAACAGCATGACTCCTTTCCTTTCCACAAATCACAGACTTTCCATTCACACATCCCAAACTCAGCCCTTTCCATCCAACTGAGCTGTTCTTCAAAACAAAATTTCCTTTCAAAAAACATTCTCCAATTTCCATGTTGTTTGTCTGTTGCCCTGAAGTGCCCTCGTCAGAATGTTCTTTATTTGTTTTCATGTGGCTCCTTTTTTCATTCCAAAGCTCCTTCCCTTCGTTGTTTTCTCTATTTTTTCCGGATTTGCTTTTCATATCCGTATTTTCCTTCTCGATTCTGCCTTCAAATGTTGCATGTGCCTCAAAATAATTGTGACTATCGCTTTTGCCAATTGATTCTTTTCTGGGGAAAACTTCAATTTGTGCAGGAATCGTTTTTTCGCTTTTTGAACAGCCAGTTTCAGACATATCTTCGAATCCTGTGTAACTGTTCACATGTTTGCATCCAATGTTCCATTCAATCACAGCCAACAAAAATGTCGATATATGCATTTTTGGTGAGATATGCTGGTTTTTATTTTTCTTGATCTGATTATTTTATTATAGGTCATATTTTGATCTTTCAACTTTTTTTGAAATATGCTTTTATCTTTCGATTGCTGAATGGACAAATAATGGCTGTTAGTCCAATAATCCGGCAATCGAATTTATGCACTTTTGAGAGAAACTTGTTTCAGTTTTTTGATTAACACAAAAATTCCACTTCGTTTCCTTCTTTTCAGACACATTTCATTTTTTCCCTCTTCAAAAATCAGAATTTCAATAACAAAAGCACCAAAAATATCTTGTGACCAAAGCAACAAGAGAAAGATTTACAGATGAGCTATCTCTTTGAAAACTCTTCAAATGGCTTGTTGCCCACTCCAGAAGCTTTGGATTAGCACTCAAAATATTTATTTTGCTCAACCTTTTGCCCTTTAACCTTTCCCTTTTTTCTAAGTTTGCTTCAAATAAATTCATTCAATTCTCAGGAAAACAAAATGTTGTGATGAAACAATTTCTGATAAACAGATTGCTCAATCTTTCATCAAGCTCAACCGCATGCTGTATGTTGTTCAGCTATGAGCTTTAAAATCAGTTGAAGTGGTTTGCTTTTTGTCAAGAGCAATTGCCTCTTCCTTTCCCTCTTGCTCAAAAGCAATCCACTTCTTCATCTTCAACATTTCTCCTCCTTTTTCTTCTTTTTCATTTTTATTTTTGTGGGCAGAGGGCAAAAAATAATCGTCTCCTCTTCAAATTATCGCTTGAATCCTTTTGACGCGAACTCAATTTCTTCATTGTTTTCCACTTCTCTCCTTCAAATTTTCTTCCTCTGCTGCACCAGTTGAATGATTTGGCTTTATTTCTCTTCTTTTGAGTCTTTCCTATTTCTGATATTTTCCAAAAAGAAACATCAAGCTTTCCAATAAGGCATTGCATCAACGAAAGTTGACTAACTGGAGAATGTTTGACCTGCGGCTTCAACAAATTATGCTGTTTATTAGTCATGTTTCATTTCTTTGAAAATGAAAAAAGAAAGAAACACAGTTGGCAATGAAACTCACTTGCGGAGAGTTTCCAATAAAAAAGAACATTTTATCCGTTCGAGTGCATATCGTTTGTTTGCCATTTTCCTGATCTTCTGCATTCAATCTAAATTGTTTTATCTTCCAATTATTTCTTCATTCACTCTCAAAATAATGTGTTGCAAGAGCTGATAAATCTGAATCAAATGAAGGACTGCATATCTGGCATCTTTTCCTTCGGCCGAATGTGTATCTTGCCCACCAGAACAAAGAAGCATATTTGCGTCTGAACCTCCAATCACTTCATTCAGCGGAATATTATTGTTTCTGATGAGGGAAAAGCATTCCAATCCGCCTTGTTGCAAGGATTGATGGCTGCTGCAGTCTGAATCAGAATGTGAGTTGTTCAAACAAACAGGTGGCTCCAAAATAAATTCAATCGCAATCATATCGAAAGAACCCTTTTTCCAGGCGCATCGCAGAGGATGTTCCACAAATGCTCCTTCAAAAAAGCAGTAGAATGCAAATGATTATCCATTTCTGGCCTTTCTCCACAAAAGCGAATCAGCAAAATGGATTGCTCTCAAGCTTTTTTTTTTTTTGTTCGTTCAAGGGCAGAATTGCTGTTGTTTCTTTCAACAGCAAAAGCAGAAATCGTGTAGAATCCATTCATGAAACTTGTCCCAAAAGAAACTCAGAATCAAATTAAAGGCTTCTTCGATACACACAATCAATCGTGCAAAGATTGCACAAAAATGTTGAGAAATTACAAAAAGCAATCGTCTGTGCAACAAGATTCTCAAATTCGAGATGTTTGGATTTTTTTGTGAGTGCATGAATCTGGCTGCTATGTGTCAACAAGTCAGCTCCAATTGGCATCTCAAAATCTCACAATATGATAATTTGATCACGAAACATTCAAAGTGAAAGGCATTTCCATGTGTAGAATACCCAATGACGATTTAGAGAGATAAAAATATTGATTATCTTCCATCTTTGCCAGACTTTGTCTTTTTGCAAGAATGCACAAATAATCCCCCATTGCATATTGGAATTTTTCAGTAAAGAAATCCTTTTTTCGCTTGTGCTTCCATGTCTCATTCGTCTCTGGTTCTTTTTGAGAAACAAACTCGGTTTTGAATTGTGCATTTGCTCTTCAGTTTGTATCTTTTTTTTTTTGGTTGATATTGGAGCAAAGCTGCATCTGGATCTCTTTTTGCTTCAACGTTAACAGATAGGGTGATTTATTAACCCGAATATTTTTTTGAAAACCCGAATAAAAAATAAACAAATTTATTTTTGTGTATTGTGTATTGATTTCGTTTTTTTAAAAATATTAATAATAAATATAATCAACAAGCTCTCGTTTCACAATTTTTCGAGTATTTCTTTCTTTTTTTTCATCATCAGAAAAATCATCATTTAAAATTTTCAATGGGTTGAATTTTCTTTTTTTCGGTTTTTCATCTTCAAACAAAGCCTTTTCAATTTCTTCATTATCTTTTTCTTCATTTTTTGACTCTTTTCTTTCATCCTTTTCTTTTTTCCATTCTATTAAGAATTCTTCATCGGTAATTAATTTTCCAAAATAATCAAACCTTTTTGTTCTTTTCTTCAGAGTGACAGAAGGTTCTTTTGGTAGCTTCGCTAACACTTCGTGCCACTGATGTGACAGTACTCCGCTCTTCGCAAATGATGATTTGATTGTGGAAGGCAACAAAGAAGTTTGTAAAGCTTGTGGAAGCACATCAGCTAGCGCTTCTCGTCGCAAAACAACAGAAGAAGAAGAAGGAGCTTCGTAATTGGCATTAATTGTTTTTTTAAAAACAGCAAATACGCCACGATCCAACGGCTGTGCGATGTGAGTGGTGTGGGGTACGAAGGTGACCACATCTATTGAAGAATCGGCGAACTTCTTCCACAAGTCAGGCTGCGCTCTCGAAGAATGAGAATCAAGAAGGAGAAGGCAACGTTCATCATTCTTCTTCAAAGTTTCTCTTCTTTGTGTGATCCCTGGAAGCAACACATCTTCAGCATATTTGAGGAATAGCGCTTCAGTCATCCAGCCTTCATTTTCACCCCAAACATCTAACTGCGAACTCAGAACAAAACGCAGTTCATCTGGCAGTTTCCGACAAGGCCACAGAACGACGCTTTTTAGGGAGTAGCCATCAGCTGCAGCTGCAACGACGAGAGTTGCATTCGGCATGTTCATTGGTGTTTTGGAGAAACCGGCAGGCATGTCGGAAGGATGGAAAACAAGAGTCGAGAAAGAATCAGAGAGTCGAAGAGAGGATTCATCAATATTAAAGATGAGAGAGTTAGAATAATGATGTTGATCATGAAGGTTTTGTAGAAGAGTGAAAAATGGAAGAAGAGTTTGTTGATTTGATGCGGAGAGCCTTTGGATGTCGACATTTCGAGGATGAGAAGCTTTGAGATCGGGGTTCCTTTTTGTGTATTGATAGGGATAGGTTTTTGAAATGTTGACTTCTTCATCTTCTTCGTCGAAGTCGTCTTTTTTCCTATCATTGATAACAGCGTTCATCTGAATATATTAAAAATAGATAAATACAACAAATAAAAAACTGTGACAAACTAATTTCCTCATTTGTGCAGCGTTATAACTTGTCCCATTTTCACATTCGATTTTAAGCACACCAAATATAGTTTCCTTTTCTTCCTGATTGAATAATTCTGGTCTTCCATTCTTTCCAGCTTTTCTTCCTTTTTCCACAGCTGCAACTGCTCTATCAATTGCCGAGCGAGTAAATTCCTTCATGTTCGCAGCATCAGCAACCCGAGCTTCTCCATTAGAAATAATCGTTGCAACACGTTCTAATCTACTTTCAATATGTCGATATTGGAAGGATCTCATTAAACTTCTAATTTTCTTTAATCCTTGTTGTTTTTTGTTTTCCACAACACTCATTTTAAAATATTTTTTGGTTATGATCATTTTTGATTTTTTAAAAAAAATTTTTTTTGAAATGAAAAAAAATCAAAAAAAATATTTCGATCAAATTCTAACTTAGTCAGCCCCGTTGCTATTACCTAATCTCCTCAGGGGAGGCACCAATCAGAGATGGAGGAGCTAACCCCCCCATCTCCCCCCCCCCCATCAGAGATTAGGTATAGTAATTTGATCTTAATTTCTGACTTCTGACTTTTCCTTATATACTCAAAACAATTAATAAAATATGAAAAGTGGGTTGATTAAACTTATTAATAAAAAAAATGTTCGGGTTAAAAAAAATATTCGGGTTAATAAATCACCCTAATTTGAGTTCGCCAGGAAATTGCTCTTCCTCTTTATGCATATTCATCAAAGAACACATATTCTCGCGTTGAATGTGAAATTGCTTCAGATTTCTCGACAGATAGGACTCTTCCTGATTCACTTCTTTTTCTTTCTGATTTCCAATCATTCGCATTCGTAAAGGCCAACGGATTCATCTGTCTGTTTTTGTGATTTATCTTCATTGCATTCGCTCGCCTTTGTCTCTGAAATTGGACAGATTTCTTCCTTGCAGGCAAATGCCAAAAATCAATGAGTTTCATTCAGCGAAAAGAAGACTCAGACATTCAGATGAAAAATAACTGCTCTCGCCAATTCTTCATTCCAACCGCTTCAATCGCACAGCTTTTCATAACGCTGCAGATTATTTGGGGGAAAAGAAATGTTCTTGTTCTTCTTTCTTTCCTTCACTGCATTTGAGATGAATAAATTTTGATTGTTTCCCAGCTTTCTTTTCATTCTCCTTGCCTGCATCAATCTCTTTCACAACATGTTTTTTCCCCTTGTTCTTATCTCTTTCCGTGCCTTTTCTTCTGCAGTCATCTTCTTGGGCTTTCCTCTGAATAATCTTTTCTTCATTTTGCTGCTTGGCTTGCGATTGAAATCATTCTTCTCGAGCATCGTTCAGTTCAGTATCTTTTGTACAGCATCTCTGTCGTTAAATAATTGCATCATTGTTGCGGAAGTTCTTTCTTTCCCTTTCTCATTCGCACACTCATGTGTTCTCTCTCTTTGAAGATTATTCGAAAAGCTTTGTAATTTTGACAAAAAGTGAATCACGTTGAGCAAAACCCATGTTAAGTCAAATAATAAAAACGGTTTTTCTGAATGACAAACTATTTTCAGTGTTGCTTCTCTTGATTTGATTTCTTTGCATCAGCCTATCAGCAAGTTTTATAGCTTTTCTATGAATTATTCCTTTTTCTGGTTTCCATCCCTCAAGTCTTCTTCTTTCTTCAAATGATGCAAGAAGTTAAGCGCAGAAAAAAATAGATGAAATTAAAGAATTATTAAATATTTCTCTCTCTCTCTCTCTTTAAGTATATTTTTTTGATAATATAAATATCAGTGCTTCTTTCTAATTGTTGTACAACTCTGATTATCGCTTTGGTGTTTTAAAAATAATTGATGTCATTGGTTTAATAATTTCCAATTAACTTTTTTTGGTTCTTTGACCATTGTTGAAAACATTATTCATTGTGTGCTCAAAATGGTTGTCTTTTATGATAATGCAACACTTTTTGTTTTAATAATTTCATTCTTTTATATTCATCAACTATGTCATCAGAAAAAAACAGCTTTTGATCTGTTTCAGTGTATTTGTTGAACATCTTCCACTTTTTTTAAAAAAAACGGTTATCAAGTGCAATAATGATCTGCTTTTAATTTTCTAAAAAATTATTAACATTTTCGATGGAATCGTCTCCATGATTTAACTTCATTGTTTGAAAGCAAATATCTGTGTGGATGTGTTTTGATCAAGTTGACAATTCAAGAAAGGTGTTACAAATGCAGCGTTAGGGGAAATGATTCATTCAACTCTTATGCAATGAGTGAAATACCCGGAACATGGTAAAAAACCAAGACTTTTTATTAAAATTCATATATCTCGACAAGTTTCAAAAATAAAATTATGATAATTCACACATTCATACATCAGTATTTAACACATATAATCATGTACAAATTTTTATTTATTGTGCTGTATTTATGAAGAAATAAATAATTATTATTTTTGATAATCTGACTTTTAATGAATTTTTCTATTTCAACTAAACGATTCAATTCATCTTTTACACATGTAACTTATTTTCTCTTTGTTACAAACTGTTCGGATTATTTTTCATTTTTGGCAATTTGCTATTTCTGACGGAATGAAAATCTGTCATTTTCAAAAAATCACAGTCAATGGGATACCTGAAAAAATATTTTTTGCAAAACACAAAAACGTCCAAGTGAATTTAACACATGCAATAATAAATATGATAGTTGTATTAAATTACTACATAGTTGAAATTTCAAATAATTCTATATTCATTTCATAAACAAAGATTGTTTTCATTACTGATGATTTTTAACGATCATTATCATTGAATTTTCTACCAAATTGCATTTTTTGAAATGAATATAGAATTATTTGAAATTTCAACTATGTAGTAATTTAATACAACTATCATATTTATTATTGCATGTGTTAAATTCACATGTATGCTTATGAGTTTGGAAAAAATATATTTTAAGTTATCACATTGACTGTGATTGTTTGAAAATGACAGATTTTCATTCAGTATTAACGAGCAAATTGTGGAAAATAAAAAATAACAAGAATTGTTTGTGACATAGAAAAAATAAGTTGTGTGTGTAAAAAATGAAATGAATCGTTTTATTAAAATAGAACTATTCATTAAAAGTCAAATTTTCAAAAATAAAAATTATTTATTTCTTCATAAATACAGCACAATAAATAAAAATTTGTACATGATTATATGTGTTAAATACTGATGTATGAATGTGTGAATTATTATAATTTAATTTTTTAAACTTGTCGAGATATATGAATTTTAATAAAAAGTCTTGGTTTTTTACCATGTTCCGGGTATTTCACTCATTGTATCGGCTTTTTTTTTTAACTGTACTGTGCTTTTGAGGGGCTTTCAATGAAAATGAAGTGAATGAAGATGGAAAATAAACCATCACAAAGAAAAGAAAAATTAACCGATCGGTTTACGAAAAATTGGGGTAAAGTGTAACATATTGGGTCCAACTTTTTTTATAGAAAAAGCAACTTCCAAAGAATGTTTTGCTTGATTTTGTTCTCAGAATGATTAATTGTTGTTAAAAATGAGTGAATAATATGTTTGTATTAAGAAAAAAAAATTAAATTGAAAAATTTATATTTTACAATTATCTGTGTAACTTGAAGCTGAAGAGCCATCACCAGCTCCTAAACTGTCACTGTCAGTTTCTCCACTTGACGAATTTGCATCTTCAATTATATCATCCAAATCCGCAACATCTGATGTTACATCTTCGGTATCATCTTCTTCTTGTATTTTCAGAGGCTCGAATTGATTAATCATTCCGACTAATTGAATAAAATCAACTTTAAAGACACTTATAACATGAAAGTTGACAGATAATCTTGTAGAAACTTACGGCGAAACACCGATTTTGAAAAAAATGATCTCATTTCGTTCTGCATCGCTTCAACTGTATTCGTACAAGCCCTTGTGATTAGATCTCTAAAGTTTTTTTTATGTGAAACAATTTTGCGTTCTTAACCAAAATCCGATTACACTTTTTGTGGAACCCACTCGTCACTCATAATTGTTAATCCTTTTATTATGTGTGCTTAAATTATTGGGAGCAAATGTTTTCTTTTTCTCGATTTTACAATCCAAATCATTTTTTTCTGAACTGTTCCATCCATTTTCCTCTCAATTGCTCCAAAAACACATTGCTTCCGTTTAGAGCGACCTCTTTTGCACTTTCTTCTCCTCAAAATGGCTTCATCGATTTCAAAGACGATTCCAGGTCCCCTAAAATTATTGGATGCTCAATCAAGAAATTTATTCATGAGACACGACAAATACTGTACCATTAACCAACTCTGTTATATGATAAATCCAATAGATTCTTTGAAGTTTTTTTTTTTTTTTTTTTTTTTTTTTTTTTTTTTTTGGTATCCCTAAGGAGAAATAAAGAATCAACAGCAGAATCTTTCCTAACCCTATTTTATTTAGCTTGAAAACTGATGTTTAAAACAAAGATTTTTTCGATTTACATTTTTTTGCATTTCTAATATGATGCATTTCCACCATTTTTGATGCACGAAAAAAATACTCTGTCTTTTCTGCAAAATGGCTTTTTCCCTTGTTAAATATGTTCAAAAAACCAATTCCAAGAATCGTTTTTCGAGAAAAATTGAGATTGAAGCTCAAAGACTGACATAGAAAAATATCAAAGATTTCGATCACAACGTTGACAATGATCTAAACCCATAATTTAAAATAGTTTTTTTAAATAAATCTTTATTGAGAAAACTAAGAAATGAAACACATAAAATTGTTTTATATTAACTTATCAATCAGTTGAAAATTATAAGGTTCAATTTTATTGAGAAAATTCGGTACCCAATTTGTTTCATCTTACCAAATTGCGAAAAGAAAAAGTCAAAGATTGCGTTATTTGAATTTGTGTGAAATTTGATCATTTGTTTGAGTCATCTTCAGACTTCTCTGATTATTAAGAAAATTACTTGTGAAGCCAAAATTCTTTCTAAGTACCAAAAAAGAAATAACTCTGTCGCGACTCTTTTAAGATAAAGTATACAACCTTGTTATCATGTGGAATGAATTCACAAAAATAAATCAGAATGAGCTTTAGGTTTTCATTATTTCTTTAATAAAGAGTTTGAAAACAGAAAGCAGTCATAAAATTTTGTTTGATGCTTCAAAAACAAAAAACTTAAAAAAAACATTAAGAAAAAAAAAAATCAATAGAAAATCTGCTAAAACTGCAAACAATCAACATTGCCCGTAGGAAGGTGAAAATCTTTAATTTCAAAAAATGAATAAAAAAGATTTTCAAATAAGAAAATGAATAGTAATTCTTTGCAATTAAAATATTTGTATCATGCTTGAAACAGAGATTGATACCATTTTACAGGGTCGAATGAAAGATGAACCGATGTTGCACTTGAAGTTGAAGAAGCAGAGGGAAATGAAGATGTTGAAGGTGAAAGCTGTTCAGATTTTTCATGTTTTGCTTTTGAAGTGACTGAAAAATGCAAATCTTCCTGCAACAGAGATGGATAAAGTTGAATCGAAGGAGCAGAAGATTCTGAAGAAGGCATTGAACGATTCGAAAGTATGTTTGCTTCATTTGTAAGTTCATCTGATGGATTCAATGAATTGAAATGAAGTGAAGAAACTTTTGAAGTAGAAGATGATAATGAAAAGGAAGTAGGAGGAGGAGGAGAAGATGTTGATAATGTTTGCGCATTTTTTTCGTTTATGACTGTTTCTTTTTCTGACTTTTCTTTTGTTGGACCAGCGCTTTTCATCGCCAAAGATCTCATTTTGGTTTTGTCATATTTTTCTTTCATATTTTCAGCCTCTTTGATTTTAGTATCCTTTTCTTTGGATATTCTGTTCATGGAAGATGAAACTGCAGCGATGGAGCGTTGAACAGAGGAAGACATTGAATCCGAAGAAGAGAATGATTCTGATGAGAGATCATCACGAATAACCGTATGATTCCGTTTTGAGGAAGCTTTGTGATGAGATTGATATGCTGCAAGTTCTGGTGAAGTGGAGGATAATATGGAAGAGGATCGAGAAGAGCAAGAAGAACTCCTCGAAGAAGAATCTGAAAAACTTTGTTCAGATATTTCATCAACAGTCTTTTCCGAATCAGTAAAAGACGTCCATGAAGATTCCGATCTCAGCGATTCAAGAGGAGATGAAGACGTGAATGAGTCATATTCACGCGAATCCTCAATGCTCCGATCCTCCTCTCCCATCCCTGAACTAGATGAAGAAGAAGCAAATGAATCAATGTCAGAGTCAAAAGAAGAATCTGCAGAAACTTTCTTTTTTCTAGTCATTCTTCTTTTTTTCATTGATTTTGTCTTCTTATTCTCTATTCTCAACGAAGATCTTTTTCCTTGTTCACTTTTTCTCTGATTTTTCTTCTTCAACATATTTTTTGATTCTTCAATTCTTTCTGACTCTTCTTCTTCATTACTTTTAACAGCATCTATATCTTCATCTGATTGCTCATCGTCGTCTGCCATTATTATGTATCTTCGATTGTTAGAAAGAAAATCTTTAACAATATCTTGAGATTTCATATCAACAGCAGCCATCTTTTCAACGCGATGATGGACACGAATTAATAATCTTTGATCCCTTGTAAGTGTTCTTTTTCTTCGTTGAATGGACCCAGTTGGAAGCGGCTTTGGAGCAACAAAAGGAATTATAGTATATTTCTTTCCTCCTGAGATTCCACGTGGCTTATAATTCGGTGATTTGTAGTGGGTCTTAAATAATCTTCCAGCAATAAGCTGTCTTGGATTTTTAGCATATGGATCGTCTCCCATCCGAACAACAATTGGAGTTCCATCAGCTCCGATTTTATAAATAAATTGATGATCCTGAGTCGGAGTTCGCGCAAATAGCATCCAGCTTGAAACGTCTTCATTAGGTTTATCATCCTTTTTAATATTTTCTTTTTCTGTTTCTGTCATTTTGTCATGGTTTAATATTTTTTCTGATCTTAACAAATTTGCCATTATTAATTTTCATTCATTGAAAATTGGATATTTGAGATCATTTGTCAATATACAATCTCGCAAACTTGGCCATGGCTGTTCGAACCGAAACTGGTGACGAAACAGAAAAGGCAGAAACAAGTCCTGATGGCAGATTTGTGAAGGTTTAATTTTCTCTGCTTTTTATTGACAATTTATTATCACTTAACTCTTTGATGCCTCTCAGTATCAGCATGCCTTTCTGGGTCGTGGTTCGTTCAAAGAAGTGTACAAAGCGTACGACCGAGAGAAAGGCATTGAAGTTGCATGGAATCAAGTTTCTTATCAGCGCTTAACAAATGCAGAACGAAAGCAACTAAATTCTGAGGTTTTACCATTCGCAACATACAAAAAATTAATGACATTTAAAATAATTTTATGTTTTTTTTGAAACGCATTTTGTGCTTTGTTAGATTCAAACTTTACAAAGTGTTCATCATCGAAATATCATAAAATTTTATAATTCATGGGTGAGCAAATCTCAGAGCTCAATTATCTTTATAAGTGAGCTTATGTCTTCTGGTACACTTAAGGAATATATCCAGAGAACCGGGGCACCGCGTTCTTCTGTATTGAAACGATGGTGCCGCCAGATATTAAGCGCACTGAGTTATCTTCACAACTCAATTCCAAAAATTATTCATCGAGATTTAAAGTGTGATAACATTTTCATCAACGGATTTAGCGGTGAAGTTAAAGTGGGTGATCTTGGATTATCCACGAAGCAAATACGCTCCAAATCACAATCTGTCATTGGAACTCCTGAATTTATGGCTCCTGAACTATATGATGAAGCTTATAATGAAAAAGTGGATATATATGCATTTGGAATGTGTATGTTAGAAATGATAACAAAGGATTATCCGTATTGTGAATGTTTGAATGCGGCTCAGATCTACAGAAAAGTTACTAACGGAATTCCACCTCAGTCTCTGGCAAAGGTGGAAGACGAAGCGTCGAAAAGGATTATTGAGCTTTGCATTGCATCAGACCCAACGAAGCGACCTTCTGCTGACGAGTTGCTTGCAAACGAGTATTTTGCAGAGAAGAAGAAGAAAACAGACAAGGAAGAGAAGAAAAGACGAGAAGGTATTGAAGATGCAGACAAAGAACGCGATCTCGATCAACAGCAATCGACTCCATCTTCATCCACTTTTGCTTCGTCAGCACAAACAGCATCAAAACCCAAAGCGGCTGCATTTCTTGCGCATCCCAGCGGTCCCTTCTTCCCGACGTCTCAACACCCAACACAGAACATCTTTGTGCAGTCAGCAACTCCTCCAACGAGACCTGTGCCACATGCCCCACAACACGCTGGCGGGTTCAGCGGAAGCATCGCGCGCACACCGCCCTCGATAGCACCAGACAACCCACTTCACAGCATGCCCCCGTCCAGCCACTTGCAGGATGCTGGGCGTGTCCTCCCGTCAATTACTATTCCTGAGCCTCAGATGGGCACAGATGATGCCATCTCTGCTGCAATGCAGCCAGCACTTCCAGTGCAGTCATCTGCTTCTCCTTCTTCGTTATCTTCGCCTCCTTCTTCTTCCTCTTCTTCTCCATCAGATGGCGCAGGCTCAGTCCCAACGAATGTGTCTCCACCTGCAACTCCCACCTCTCCTCATCCAGAAGCATCATCAGATGGGCAGCCAGCTGCTCTGCAGGCGTCTTCCATCGAAAGCGATGAACAGAGCCAGAATGTGCTGAATCTGCTGCTGGCGATGATCCAAGATCCCAATCTGAACACAAAGTACATCGAGCAGAGGCTGCCTTCGATGATGGTGGCACCTCAGAACATGAGCACACACGACAGCAGAGAAGACTCAGAACGGCATTTCGACACGATTCCCCCGCCTGACCAGATTCCCATTGCAGATGCGGGATCTGTGGGAGGAGTGGCTGAGGAAGGGACAGAAAGCGATTTGGATGTGAGTAGCGAGGAAGAGAACGAGGAACAGAAACTTCAGCGGAACAAGCAGCAGAAGAGCCAGCAAATTCAACAAACACAAATACAGCCACAGACGCTGTCACCAGCACGTGTGATGGCACCTTCTGTTTCATCTCCTCGAACACCCACATCAGACGGGCAGTCTGCAATGAAGGTGACCCAGCAGCAGATCCTCACTGCCTCTCTCTCACGTGCCCGTCTGCAGCCTCCTCCGTCGCCAACTGGGGTGCAAGCTGAGCCATCTCCAGCGACAGTTCTGTTTGGCCCGCTTGGCTCGCCTTCTGCTGCTGCAACAGATCCTCCAACGACTGTTGTGATGGATGATGACACGATGAAGGCGATTGCAGCGATGCTGAAGACAGAAGACCTGCAGACGCTGATCAACACACTTGTGCAGCAGCAGCCTGGCGATGTGGCTGGTACCAGAGAAGAAGGTGAGGAGGGGGTGGAAGGAGAAGATGGGGAGCGCGCTATGCGCAGTGATGGAACTCAGATCCATCCTTCGCCTTCTCGTGATGCCATTGCTCGATTTGTGGAGGCACTCAACTTCTCTCCGCAGGGCGAAGAGCAGCAAATGGAAGGACAGCAACAGGAAATTGAGCAGAAAGTGTTGGATGTGCAGACGATGGAGCAGAACGATGGATCATTCAACCAAAATGCTGTTTCTGCAAATATTGTACCATCATCTTATTTGCCAAATGCCCCGATGAATCCTCCACCTTCGATACCTTCGTCAGCAACATCTTCTTCTTCTCCAACAGCTACAGCAAATGTTCCCATTGCATCTGCTCCAATGCCTAACATCGCAGGCAGCTCTCAGCTGGCTGAGCAGATGCAGCAGGAGAGAGAGAGGAGCAGCGAGAGAGAAGATATGTATCCTCCAACAGCGCCATCGCCCTTCAAAAGGAAGCCCAGAACAGGCAGAAAGAAGGACAAGCGCAGAGAAATCAACAGATTGCCGACTGAAAACAGGGAAGAGTCAGAAACAGACACCACACGAGAGAGTGAGGAAGAGAGAGAAAGATACAACACATTCCTTCCTCAACAGGGGATGTCTGATTTGAGCTCGATTGATGAATCAGTTGTGCCAAATGAGTATCCACGTTCACAGACATCGCTTATGTCTCTGATGTCAACATCCACATATCCCACTCATCCACCTCCTTCTGTTCCTTCTGTCTCTTCTGTCTCTTCTGCTTCTATGCCCTCCAACTCCCCTTCGATGCCTCCATCGTATCCAGAACAGATGCCAGTTCCCTCTCATCTGACGTGTGTGACTGACGATGACCGTGCTGTGTGCTCAGCTGTGCCATCAACACCGCCGTCGGAGTATTCGCAGGACAGCAGCACGCGACACCGTGTGCATGCAGTGGAGTTGGTGCAGCTGTCGATAAAAGTGCTGATGGATGGGAAGGAGAAAGACGTAGGCTTCCCCTTCAATCCACAGGCAGACACCTGCGAGGCTGTGGCAGCTGAGCTGATCTCGGCGTGTGGCCTGCCCTCTGAACAGCACTCAGAAGTGGCACAGAAAATAAGTGTGGCGCTGGACACATTTTATGAAGAGGAGAAGCAGCGGCAGAAGCAGCTGGATGAAGAGCGGATGGCAGAGGAGAGGGTGATGAAGGAGATGGAAGAGAAGGAAAGAGGAAGGATGCTCGAAAACGACAACAACACACCGCTGCCAAAGGAGAGAAATGCGACAAAAGCAGAAGTGGATGAGCAGATGGAGAGCAGCAAAGGAAAAGGAGAAGGAGGAAAGGAAGAGGAAAGCGTGAAAGAAGAAGTGGGAGAAGAAGGAAAAGCAGTTGAAGGAGTAAATATTAAAGAAGAAAAAGATAAAACAAATGAAGAAGGCAATGAAGTGCCTCAGCCACATTCAACTGCATCTTCACCAAATTCTCTTGCCCATCCATTCCCAGCGCCATCTCCTGCTCAGCTGGAAGAAGAAGCGAAGTTGAGGCAATTGGAAGAAGAAAGAGAGAAAGCATCGCAAATTATGGAGCAGCTGACGAAGCAGATTGAGGAGACGAAAGAGAAAACACTGGAAAGGCAGAAAAGGAAGATGAGTGTGTCACAACAGCAGTCGCCATTTCAGATGCAGTCTCAAGTGGCTCAGTTGACACAGCACCCTCTTTCTGAAGAGAAAGAAGCACAAATACAGCCAAAATCTCCTCAAATAGCAACAACATTGTCATCAACAACATCAACAGCAGCAGCACCAGAGTCACCGTCACTTAGACCACAGCGTTTGGACTCACCTTCTCCACAAGCAGCACAGCATGTCCAGTTGCTGTCTGATCAATCTACTTCTCCTTCAGACAAAACACAAACAACTCAAAATGTATCTTCTCTTTCTCCTTCCAAAAACACCCTCATTTCTCACCCTGATGACAGAAGCAGCGCATTCATACAGACAACTCCATCAACAGCACTCAACTCTCTCTCAAAGGAGATGCAACATCTACCAGAATCCAACAGTTCCAGTTCTGAGACAAAGATATCTTCAGCCTCAACCACTCCTCCTTCACATGGAGAGCCTTCACAGCCAAACACACCTTCTCCTTCACTTTCATCGCAGACAACACAATCTCCAACTGAAGCAGTAGCAACATCAACCATTCAGTCAAACTCATCCACCAAACAAAGTTCAACAGCAAATGCTGTTCAATTGACGAATGCTTCACCAAATGCTACTCAAACAAACTCATCGCCATCAACAGGAAAATCAGCAGCCAGCCACACAAACATTGCCAATCACCCAATGTCTTCAATTGGCTTGCCTCCTTTTTCACCTTCTCTCAGCCAATCTATTCCACCTCTTTCTTCTTCCTCCTCTTCAACTTCTACAACTGTTATTCAACCTCCAACTTCTTCTTCCTCATCATCTTCTTCTCTAACTCCATCAACATCTTCTTCCACTTCAACATCTTCTTCAACTTCCTCTGCCCCATCCACCCAGCGTATCTACATTCCTCCTCCACTCGATGCTGATCCTCTGACGATGCTGCTCAACTCCTCCACCGTCTTCAACACTGTTGTGCGCGACTGTGGCTGCGAGGAGTTGATGGAGCTCACCAGCCGCATCTTCAAAAATGCGCAGAACAAATATGAGGCGACGATGAAGCGGCTGTTCACCTCGTTGGAAGGCATCTCAGACACGTCGGCGACAGAAGATGTGATCAACCAGCTGAGAGGGCAGACGCTGATGGAGTTCAGAAGCATCATCAGCCTGCACGAAGAGAAGGTGAGTGAGATGATTGAGGCTATCTTCAGAGAGAAGAAGAGGAGGAACGAGTGCTTGGCGAGCGTGGTGGTGCAGAAGAAAGTGCCCTGCATGTCGCCAATGGCATCTCAGATAGGCTCCTCTGGGAATTCATTGACGCCTTCTTCTTCTGCTGCTGTCATCGCATCTGCTCAGCAATCTTCTGTGACTTCTTCTTCTTCTTCAATTTCTACTTTTTCCTCCTCTTCTTCTTCTTTGCAGCCATCAAACATGATTGGCTTTTCATCTCTTTCAGAGACAACTTTGAAATCGCCATCGTCTTTGTCTGCTTCATCGTCCACCTCTTCCTTCTCTCCGCCATTCACATCGTCCACTTCATCATCCACTTCTGCCCTGCCGTCGCACACATCCTCTTCTGCCCAGCTTGCTCTGTCTGCCCCGTCTGCCCAGCTGACACAGCCATCCACTCCCACACTGTCTGCCACTTCCACAATCAAAGTGAAGGTCGACCCAACAAAACTAGACAGCAACGCCTTCGTCGACTTCCTCCTCAAAAAGGCAGGCAAAGAGGCGCAGTTGGAGTATCAGCAGAAGCAGAGGGAGTTGTACCAGAAGCAGTTCTGCTGCGGGCAGCCAGCTTCGAATCAGTCTTCGTCCAAGCTGAAGCAGCAGAATGCAACACAAACAGGTTCCATCAGCTCTGCTTCGAATTCAACAACAAATTTGAATTCAACTTCGACTTCAACTTCAACTTCAACTTCAACTTCTTCGGTCAATCCATCCAATTCATCAGCAGCACATCAGATGCATCCGAATGATGCTCATTCATCATCTCCTGCACAGTCACAATCGCCAGGTGCAAATGCATCCTCGTCAGCAACTGCAACATCAAACAGCAATAGTTCTGCTGCATACAACATTCATTCGCCTTCTCCTTCCTCTCCTCCAAAGGCAGCTGTCCAATCTCCTTCAAAAAAGAACAATACAATTCGACAGCCAAAGAACGAACAAGGAATAAACACTGTATCCAATGACAATACTCAAACATTATCACAGCAAGCTCCACTTTCAACTTCGAATTCTTCTTCATCATCGTCATCTTCTTCTTCTTCTTCCTCTCCTTCCACCTCTTTTTCATCTACTCCTTCAAACACCATCCGAACACAGCACACTTCTGTCTCTCCAGCCATCTCTCCTTCTCCTCCCCCGACAATCAAGCAATCACTCCAACAGTCCTCTTCGATGGCTGCTGCTGATCCAGCAGCAAACGAGAGGGGCCTCTCATTTCACTCTGCCGACGCCAAAAAGCCCAGTTCACCTGCCTTTCTCGCCTTTGGCAAAGCTGCTCAATCGCATCCAACGCAGACACAAGCAGCACTCCCCAGCACACTCCACATAACCTCTCCTCAGTCTCCTTCTTCATCTCCTTCTGCATATTCCACACCTCACCCGGTCGGCCCTTCATCTTTGTCCACCTCACAGGCACCCCATCTCAATACCAGCCATTCTTTCTCTTCCCTCCCAAGTGTCTTAGCTCCTGTAGCTGTAACGTCATGTTCTCCTTCTCCTTCACCCTCATCTGCATCAGCCTCTTCTTCCTCTTCTTCCACATTCCCCTCCTTCTCCTCTTCCTCTCCTTCTCCTTCTCCACCAGCAGATGACATTTCGCGACATGGCACTCTAATCTTCTCTTCAAGCAGCGACTTCAACGATCAGCTGCTTCCATCTGCTTCTCGCTCACCCACCCCTTCACAATCATATTCACCTGCTCCTGGGTTGATGTCGCAGTTATTTTTAGCAACACCAACGCCAAATCCTTCTTTCACTTCCTCTTCTGCTGCCGCTGCTTCTTCTTCTTCTTCTTCTTCCTCTGTCTCTTCTCAGACAGCACGTCAGTCAGCTCCTCCCTCGCGGCAGCAGTCTCCAACACATGGTCGTGTTCCTTCTGGGTATGCCTGCACTTCTCCTTCTTCATCTGTCACTCCCACTAATCCGCCCCTGACATCCTACGCTTCCGATCCAAGATTGTCTTCAAGAGATGACAAGACAGCAAAAGAAAACAATACCATAAGCAGCACAGGATTAGACGACTTTATAAAGCAGCAAGTGGATGGATTCGATCTTGGCTTGAAGGCTAAAGGAACATAATTTTCTTCCTTCTTGCTGTTTATTTCAACTTATAATAAAAATTAGTTTTTATCAGTTTGTTTTTATTGTGTTGCTAATGTTTATTTATCCTTCCATCCCTTTTATACAAATGTCTTTCTGTACTTTTAAAACAAATAATTTAAGTTTTAATGTCGCATTTATTTTAAAATATAAAAGCGTTCTTTATCAAATATGTTATTAGCATTTGTCTTTATTACTAAAATAATTGTTTGCTTGAAAAATAGTATTTCAAATGGATGATTATATTTGTCGTTATATATTTTTTCTATATGAGAATGAAAACAAAATGTCAAATCATTGGATAATAAATTCATGCTGAAATATCCATTGTACAATCATAATCGCACACCTTTGTTTTGATGAAAGCGAAAAAACAAATTTCTTTCAAAGGGAAATACACCTTCTGGTTGACCTCCAAACTTTTTTTAGCCTTTATATCAAACTGAAATTCTTGACTGAATAGAACAGATATCAAAAAGAATGACCCAATTTTTTTCTCAGTTTTTTTTAAAATGATTCGTGAATAATTGAATAATCATAAATTCTTAAAGAAAAATTCTTAGAATTTATATTGTGTAATTCATTTTAATTTTGTGCATAATTATTTCTTTCAAGAAAAAGACAATGATTTGTTGCAAACTTTTTCTGTGTCCCAGATATTTGAATACATGCATTTTAATGCAAAAAAACATTGATGGAATTATCAAAAAAATTGAGAAAAATATATGAAAAAATTGCATGGAGCAAATAAGAGAAAGAATAGAATTTTGTCTCATTTGAAATTTATCTTTCTTTCAAAATTGAGATATTTTGTTCTCACGAGAAATTCAAAAGAAAAACCTTTTTAAAAAACCCAAATGCCTTTAATGTTTCATATTGAAAATAAAAAATAATTATTCGAACAACCAAAATATTCTTTAAACTGAATTATTATGAAAGAAGAGCAAAAATTCATATAATGATGTCGATTCTGAAAACAATTCAAGAATTTTTATATATAATTACAAGGACTTTCATTTCTCTTGAATTCTTAAAAATTAACAACTACAAGTTAACATTAATAAATTTCTGCATTATCACTTCCAGAAATGAGTATGATATGAAACAGAAGTCACTGAACTTTTGTGTCACATGTGAAAATTTTTTAAAATGAACATTTTGAAAAAATAACTGGTGGAAATGAAAAATGTGTATTTTCATCAAATTTTCATTGCAACTCACGAAGCTTCACAAAGAATAAAAATAGAAACAATGTCAAGCATTTCCTTTAATGACAGCAAATTTTTGTGAAGTTAGATGAAAATTCGACAATAAAATTCCATTCTCATTTTCACCAGAAAAATAAACTAAATGAAATTTTCAAAATAAAATTTAGACATGTGAGTTTTTTTTCAATTTGAGTTATTGTTTTAGAAATCATAACTTTTTTCGGTGTGTTGTTTTTTCAAATAATGTTTTTTTTTGGTAAGTACAGATTTCGCACAAAATACAGGACAAGATTGATTTCACAATAACTGCAGGAGAAATAATTCTGACAATTTTCCTCAAAATATATCTCATTAATACAAACTCATTTGATATATAAAATTTTCATGACTTCCTCGTTTATGCTCAGAAATATCAATTTTTGAAATTTCTGAGAAACTCAAAATCCTATTTGATTTAAATTTTAATAATAATTTTTTCTGAGCATAAACGAGGAAGTCATGAAAATTTTATATATCAAATGAGTTTGTATTAATGAGATATATTTTGAGGAAAATTGTCAGAATTATTTCTCCTGCAGTTATTGTGAAATCAATCTTGTCCGGTATTTTGCGCTATGTCCAGTATTTTATGCGATATCTGTAATCACTTTTTTTTAAAAGTTTTTTGTGTGCAATTTCTTTCATTGGATATTATTTTATTATAAAAAATTCAATGTATGTGTTCAAAGGAAAAAAAAAATTTTTTTTGAAACCATGTTATTCATCAAAAAAGTTAGAAATCAATTTGATTTATTCTAAAAAAAATGCTTTTTCCAACGTTTATTCAAATAAGAAAATGAAAATATTAGACACTTTCAATTATCGAAATGAAAAAAGGATCAATGGATATCAGTCCAAATCATAGAAAACTGAAGCAAAAAATAAAAAAAAGACATTCTCAATAAATTAACACTTTCAATTATCAACATTTGTATCAACGAAATTTCCTTGGTTCGCACTTGTATTGAAATATGCTTTTTATTAACTTCTTTTTCGGTTTTGTTTTAAACTTTTTCGATGAAAAAAATTTTTGGAGTTATTTTCGAAATCGAATAATTATTGGTTTTTAAATCACATAAACACAGAATATAAAAGTTTCATCTTTTAAATGTTCTACAGGCATAAAATTTGCATCTTTTAAAAGGAAGCTCAATGAGTAATAAGCCTTCGCAATTTGTCTTTTTAAAAATCAAATGTTTATGCACACACAAGTTTTATTTGGTACCTTATGCAACATCATTTTTCTTAACAACCAAATCCCGAAAGAATAATAATTTAAAAAACAAACATTTTCACATACAAGTAATATCTTCTTTATCAGCTCATTAAACAGACAATTGAAAATGAAAAAAAAAAAAAACTAAACAAAAAGAAAACAAAAAAAATATCAAAAAGGTTAAAAACGTTCATTTCTTTTTGACTTTTCTCAAACCAATAACAATCACAATTATTATTCAACTACAGTCGAACACCCATTCTCCCAAATGTGTGATTGCTACGAAATTATTTACTCTGGCAACAGTATGAATTTCTAAATGGTTGGTCAGAGTTAATCCGATTTCGTCTCTGATGCTGATGGATAAGGAGGTGAAGGATATGCATTAT
This sequence comes from Monocercomonoides exilis, assembly GCF_001643675.1. Classification (NCBI taxonomy): domain Eukaryota; phylum Preaxostyla; order Oxymonadida; family Polymastigidae; genus Monocercomonoides; species Monocercomonoides exilis. The sequence continues at coordinate 1,011,151 of NW_027150580.1, forward strand.
CCATTTGAACATTCAGGGCTTGAAGGCATATATAAGGATATGGAGGCAACGAAGGATACACGCTTGGTATTGGTGGCGATGGAAACGAAATCAGCGAACAAATTGGTGGGTAACGATACTGAGTCGGTGCTGTAGCTTGTGCCTCACTTGAAGGAGGTTCAGCAGCAAATTCCACTTCTTTTTTCTCGGGTTCGATGGGAAAAGCATCAACAACAGTTTCAGTTGGAGCTTCTTCAACAACAATGGAAGGTGGTGGAGCTGGTGCAACAGGCTTGTTTTCTGTACCAGTTGAAGCTCCTCCGAAAACAGCAGGTGGAGTTGGCTTTGGCTTTGCTACGGATGGGCAATCATAAAGAATTTCAAGTTTTACTTTTCCAGCCGATTTTCCCGATTTTCTATGAAACTCAAAATTTTCCTTTTGCTTGTTATTCAGATATTGCAAAATCTAAACATTCACAAAACCACACCGCAGCAATAAAAAAAGGGAATGCCTTAAAACTATTTATAAAAAGCAAACATCCAATTTCAATGAACCAATAAGTTGATCAGAAGTAACAACATTTGAGTCCCAAAGCTCAAGTATCAAATCTTTTTTCTCGTTTTTCGGATCAAAATCCAATGTAAACTCTTGTTAAAACGATTTATAACAATTGAATATTAAAATAGAGTCTCAAACTTTCTTTGAATTTTGGATGAAGGCAATTCTTTATCACTTTTGTCTGTCTTCTATATTTTCCGATCTTAATAACGACATATGGATCAGACAATCCATTAACATCAACTGCTGGAACGTCCTTGCAAGAAATAATTTCCAATCTAATTGTTCCTGGATAATACATGAATGATAAATTAGATCCATCCTTTAATAAAAAAATTCTGTAAATTTATTCTGAATTGAATAATTTTAATTTATTGCATAAGCACTGCTTTCTTATGCAGAGAATCAGAAAATTTGAAAAAAATGGTATCCATAATTATATAATTATTACAAAAAAAATAAAATTTTAATTTTCAAAGAAGCAAAAAGATGTTACGATTATGCTTTTTGCTTTTCCAAACGCTCATGCTTTCAGGGTGCTTTGTGATAATTATGGTTTTATTGTTTTATAATCCTATTGTCACAATCCCTGAACATGAATTTGGGAACAGAACCGGAACATACATTCTCGGAGATTCTCCTCTTGGAATCGTATGGTTCGCACAAGTCACAGATATGCATTTTGGAAAAAATGAAGCCATTTTCCCTTCGTTTCAGTTTGATTTAATTTTTTTGTTTGAAAAATGTTGCTTTCAAATAAATTACAAAGATCTTTCATAAATGAAGTTATTCACGGATATTTAAAGCCTTATAGATTGCTTATTACCGGAGATATTGCACAAGAAACACAACTGTTTGCAATTTATTTTGGAATAATTGTATTAATAAGACAATTTTTTGAACGAATTTTTTCAGAGGACTTCAGTCATCAAGAAATCTTACAAGCTGGAAAGAGTATAATGAATCTATATTTTCACTAGGCAAAGATCGTTGCAAGTTTGTTCTTGATATCAGAGGAAATCATGACGGTATTTTCTTCTTTTTTTATGAATTCAAAAAAATTAATTTTTTTTGAAATAAACGTATGATTTTATAAAAATTCTTCAAAAAAAAGCTGCTGGAACAACACCTCATTACACAGATCGAGATGTTTATATGAAGTATTCCTCTTGCGGATATTTGAAGAGTTTTCTATTTTGGAACACACTGTCTTATGAGACGGATGATGTGAATAACACCGCAAATGGAAATGGGAAAGAGCATATAGGATTTGTGATGATGGATACTCCGATTGATCCAAGTCTGACTCTGACGTTCAACTACTTTGGTGACATCTCCAACCAGCGTATGCTCTCAACAAATGAAACTCGACTGTCTGCTTTGAAAACGAGTCTGGTGGAATACCAAGGGAAAGGAAACAACGAAAATAGAGCAAATGTTGTATTTTTAGCGACGCACCATCACCAAGCAACAATGACAATCCGGATGAAGAAAATGATGGAGAGACTGATGGTAAAGGGATACTGGGATGATGGACAGTTGCAGCCAGATAAAGAGAATATTGGTAAAATAGAATATTTTATTTTTTTCGATAAATTTGTTTAATATCGATCATATATTTGCTTCAATCTATTTATACACTTTTCACTTATTGATATCGAAACGCTTAGAAACAAAGACAACTCATCCGCCTGTGCCAAACATTTGGGGAGTTGTGAGTGGCCATGCACATCGCGTGGAGATGGAGCGCTTTGCTGCAGAGAGAAGCGGTTTAGAGGCTGAACTGGATGCATTTGTGACAACACGCGCCTGGCGGATGTTTGCAGTCGACCATGGAATTGTTGGGTTTGTGGACGACTGGTATGTTTGGAGCGAGGAGCTGAAAGCGAGGCTGGGGATGCATGGGCATGGGAGAATAGAGGTTGATGTGGAAGAAGAAGAAGAGGAAAACGACGATGATGACAGAAAGAAAAGAAGATATGGACATGAAATCAAAGAAAGTTCGCTCACACATCAACATCATCCACTTCAACTCAAAAAAAGGACAATAGAAATTCAGAAATCATTTTTTGGAGAAGTGAAAGATGCCATTCGAATGCGGCGAAATGAGAAACGGAACGATTTTTTTGGAAGAGAAGTTGCATTGAGAATGAAAGCGAAGTCAGCAAAAGGAGCATCATCCAATCATTCAAATGATGTCTCTACATATCCTCAGACTTCTGTCTCAAGCGCACAATCGGCAGCTTTCTCAGGTGCGCCGTCACTTTGCACAGGCCTCATTACCAATCCTCCCTCAGCCCGTCAGACAACTCAGAGGACGCCAATGTCGCTTGTGCGCAACTCCACCCACATAAGAGCACTGGTTCTGTGCCAAGCGCCTATCCACCGCGTTTGGATTGAAGCGACACGAGCAACTGGAAGAGAATTGATAAAGCCAGAGTCTGTTGCCACACGTTCGTTTGTGGTGGATGGAGATACACCACCGCCTGAGCGAGGAGAAGGAACAGAGATTATTAATCTTACACTGACCAACCAGCCGAATCCAGAGAATGTGCCATTGTACGTTGCACGATGGGATCCAAAAAGATTCAGTGATGCAGAATTCTACAGATTCCAGCTGCATGCAATTGTGAACGAAGCATCATCTTTTTCTGCAAAAACAAGCACTCAAAATGCAAAAAATGAATTAACTGCAAAAGAGGATGTTGTCAAGCGTCATTTCATTTTTGCGCCTCATCCGTTTTCTCTCCAAAACAAAGGGCTGCCGCTGATGCCTTCGTTTGGGCGGTTTATCATCCGAACGCCTTTTATCGAGTGGTTCCTTTTTCTCGAGTTATTCTTTTCGATCGTTCTTTTCGTGGTGCTTTTGTGCGGCTGCTGTGTCAAACCTGCAGCAAAAGTATTGCTGAACAGAGAAAAGAAGAGCATTCAACTGAAGATGGATGAAAGAATGCAATTATGGGAAATGTATAAGAATACAATGAAAATACATCCATCTCCTTCAGATTTATCAGAAGCGGAAGAAAAAGACTCAACTTGCATTACAGATGGGTCGAATGTTTTAAGAGAAGCTGGCAACGAGAGTGAAACATCCCAAAAGGATTATGCGAATGCAAATTGTGTGTCATTAGAAATGAAAGTGAAAGAAGAAAATGGCCCAAATCAATTGTCTGTCAACATATGTGATGAATGCTTTTCATCCAACTCAGAAAGCCAAGCGAATGAATCAGAGATCGAAGCAGATTATAACTTTCTGAAAAACGAAGATGAAAAGTGGCTGAACTGCGATTGGAAAGATGTTATTGTGAGTGTTGTGTGGAGCGACCAAGTTGCAGCTGACGAATGGCAACAAAAAAGAGAGCAAAGAGAGCAAAGAGTGCAGATGGCTATTGAAGCTCTGAAGAAAAGTAGGGAAAGAAATGGAAAGATTGAAGAAAGAAAAGGAGAAGAAATTCATGGCATGCTCGGCGAATGCGCTGAAGATTCGGTTCATTCATCATTTTCATCGCCAAAGCCGGACTCTACTTGCACTAAATCTTCCCATTCAATCAAGCCACACACAACATTGTCTTATTTCATTTCTGACGCATCGTATCTACTTAGCTTTAAAAATTCACTTCATTTTCAGCAGATTCAGATTGAGTCTGAGAAACTCAGAAGGCAGAGGCAAAAAGAAAAAATCTGCAAACAGAAGAAACACTCAGAAAAGCAAAGACCTGCCTTTCCTGGTGATTCATCCTCGTCTGCTTCTCCTTCTCCTTCTCTTTGTGAAGCAACACATTCAGGTTCTCTTCCTCCTCTTCCTTTATTGTCTCTTTGCAGCCCATCGTATTTATCTCGTCTTCTCCAGCTGGTCATCCTGAACTTCTACCCCTTCTTCCGCGAAGGCATGTGTGCGTGGGTGTTTTCGATGTTTATGCTGCTATTCATTTCAATTGGACCGCTTTTCATCGGCCGCCCGCCAGAAGCAGGGTGGATGGCAGTGTTCAGCTGGGGTGCTGCGCAGAATGGAGTGGTTGTGGTGCAGGAAGACATCTACTTGATGCTGGCAGTGGCCATTCTTCTCTTCATTGGCTATCCTCTCGTGCTGATCATTGCTTATTCTAATTTTGAGCCTCGCTGCAACTGCAAGCGAAGAGATGCACCAAAACATTTGATGGAGCCAATGAACAATGAAAAAGTAACCTCTGGCAATATTTATGACAAGCAAACACATTCAATCCAACCCACAAAGGATCTTCTTCATTCTGTTGAGCAATCAGACCACTACGTTTTTCCACCAGTGCCTTCTACGCGATCAGCCATAAATATATTCTGGATGGGACTGCTGTTTGTGATGCTCGATGTTATTTGTCTTGCGTTTTTGATTCTGATGGGATTGACACATCCTTCGTTTTTGCTCTCTCCTGTTGCTATTTGGTTTTCGCTAATTGCACTTTCATTGCAAATTGTGCTTGCAGTTCAGAAGAAAAGAAGGTCCAAATATAAAAAAACGAACTCCAAAGTCATTAGTCATGGTGAATAACAATATATCAATTATGTAAAATATCAAATTTGAAATAATGTAATTTTATAAATTTGCACAGTTGGATTTTTTTTTATTTCTTTTTATTTCTTAATGGTACCTTTTATATGTATTTTTCTTTTTTCAATCATTAAAAAAAAGAAGTTCAAGATTGAACACAGAATTTTTATTCACACCCATAAAAACATTGAGTTTTCATAAAAAAATAATAATTAATAGTTAAACAGCTTTTGAAAAACTATTCAGCTGTTTCAGGTACCCAAAAAGTTCCATGAAAAGCAATGTCGATGATCCAATTCTTGAAACTTTGCTTTCAGAAAAGCTTCGGACACTTACAAAAATTTCGAAAAACGAACAGTATGCTCAAAAGTTTGATATATGGATGATTTTGAATGATTTTTGTTATAGGCCAAAACATAATTATTATGAAGTTCAATCTCAATTTTGGAATAGAAAGGTGAAAAGTGAGATGTTTTATGAATCAATTGTTGGAACGACTTCTACTGAAGGAAAATATTTTGGAGGAGCTACACAGTTTCCTTGCGAACCTGCACTTTCTTACTCTGAGTTGATGCAAAAGAAACGTTTAGAAAGAAACATTCTTCCAGAGACACAATTATTAACCGAAATACACTCATCTCCATATTTAAAAACACCTCAGTTTAAAATTCAATCTGTTAATGATGAAAGCAATACTGTTATAGAACGTGGTGAAGACTATGTGGCAAAAAGGCGCGCTCGTGAAAATTGGCTATCAAAGTCAAAAGAAGAGAAGCAAATGATCATTGATTGCTTTCTTGAAAAAGAACGAAAGATACACGAAGCCATTAAATTCGAAGAAGAAAAGAAGAGACAATCCGAAGAAGAGGATAAAAGAAAAGCTGAAGAAGAAAAAGCAAAGGAAGAGCAAGCAATTCTTTTAATAGAAAAAGCTAAAGAGGAAAAAAAGAAGCAAGAAATGGCTCGAATTCAAGCTGCCATTGCAAAAGCAAATGAAGAGAAAAAGCGAAAAATGAAGAAGAAAGCTGAAGAAAGGAAACGTCTTATTGAAAATCCACCAGAAAAGAGATTGCTAGAGTGGGGAAAAGAAAGAGACAGGTATTTGGATACAATCAGAAGAGTCGAATTAGAAAAAGAGATGCTTGACGTAACTTTTCATCCGAAAATAACGACTCTGAAAGAGAATGTCATAAAAGGGGATTGGAGGAAACATGTTCGGAATCATAAAAGAAAGAATTCAAGTTCGATGACTGACAGTCTTATTAATAACGAACAGAGCGAATTCTTCGAACAAAAAGAAGAATACCGATACATGTCAACATGCAATAAAATAGAGACGCACGAAGAGAAAAAAATCAGTCGTTGGCTTGAGTTTCAGAGAAAAGAAGAACAAAGATGGCTGAAGAAAAAGCAAGAGATCGAAGAACTGAAAGCAGAAAAAACTATTTTATATAGCCCCATGAATAGACGCCTGTCAAAAGGCTCAAATTTTGTTGGAGGCGATGAAGCTTTAAGAACAAGTCATACAAGAGATGCCGATAAAAGGATGACTGAAAATGAGACATACTACGATAAATCTTTTGCGGATACCAATCTTGATGCATCATCAACAACAGAGGAAAATATTCAAATTCATTCTTCTTCTTCTTTTTCTCCATCTGTTTTTGAGCGACCATCGAACTACTCCTGTTCTTCATCTCTTATCCAATCAGCTGCTTGTCAACATTCTTATTCTCCAGTTGCGCACTCTTGCGTTTCAGAAAATGCCTCCAGCTGTTTTTTATCACCACAACTTCAATCACCTTTTCGTGAGCATATAAATTACTCTTCATTACAGAAGCAGCCGCAATTCATCAATAGAGTTCCACATGACGCAATTCCTTCTCGGCTACAAGCTGCTTTTCCAACTTTTGTTTTCCAAGGTTGTGAACCCTCGTCATTTACCATTAATTTATCAAATTATAAATATGATTTGCTACAGAAGGATAATTACAACAAAAAAGATGAATGCAACGGAGGACAAATCTTTCACCACAATTTTGCAGAGAAAATGATGGACGATGATTTGAAGACAAAAAGCGATATGGATTTAAGTCGTGAATATTCTAAAGAAGAAACGGAAGCCTCCAAAAGCTTGGATTTGGAAAAGAAGAAATTTGATTTCAGAATGAAAGCAGATGAAACATTGAATGAAAACGAGAAATATGAAAAAGAATTTGTGAAAGTGATTGAAAATAAAAAAACAGAAGATATTAAAGATCTCGGAAAAGGAACGACGCTTGATTTGGAAAATACTGCAAAATGCATGATTACATCAACGAATATAACTATAAACCAGAACAATTTTCAAAGCAAAAGAAGTTTAAATGCGACAAGTGAACCATGCGAACAGGGACAAAATCAAATGGACGAAAAACAGCTTCTGTTTGATGAGAATAAAGTTGGAGTTGATATATCAAAACTTGAGGGAAACTTGCAAGATCAAAACACGGAAAGAAGTTCAGGAGCCAAAAGCCAAGTCAATAGCAAAGAAAAAGCAGAAAAAGAAAAATGCAAAAACGAATTTAACGAAAGAACTGAACATTTAGATGAAACAAAAACGAGTTGCACTGATGAAGACGTTGCAAATAGAAAATCTGAATCAATCGATTATCAAATTACAAATACAGATTCAAATCTTGATGAGACATTGATAAATAAGCCAAGTGCAATCAATACAGTAAACACAAAGAATGAAAAGATCGTGAATATTCAATTAGAGAATTCAGGTGACAGATTGCTCAAAGAAAAGATAGCAGATAAATAAATTTTTAAATGAGACTTGTACAAAGCCAGAAATGAAAGAATAGAAAAGGCAAAGGTTACAAATTGAAAAAAAAAATCAATTTTTTTTTGTCGTTATTTCTTCACTTCATTTTGATGAATCTGGATAATAAATCACTTTTAGCAAACTTATAAAAATAAAATTTTGTTCCGCTTTGTGAAATGAATGATAATAATAAAAAAACAAAAATTGCGAGTTATGAAATTCTTCGAATTTCATTTTCTCAAACATTCACAAGATAATCTGAAAATTTCGACGATGTGTCAAAATAATGTTTTCTGTAGAGATAATAAAACATTTTATGAAAGCTGGTGATGGTATCTTCGTGTCCTTCTTCTTCCAGCTTTTTAAAAACCTTCCTTTTCGTTGCCTTTCTTTTCATTTCTTCCTTTTTTTCTTTCTCCTTTTCTTCTAATCGATATGAAACATTCGCAAAGAATTGCAAGCAATCAAATAACATTTTATCATCCACTGTTTGTTGCTGAATCACCTCCAAAATAGCATCAATTGCTCGCCTTTCAACAACTCATCAATTCTCACGCATTCGTTTCCTGACATTTGAATAAATATGAAAATGCACCACTCGCTTATTTCTCTGAATTTCTCCTTCGCTGCTCGATATATCTGAACAATGCTGCTTAAAATCCCAATAAATTCTTCATTCCACAATTCGCATGAGTGAAAATAGGACTTTATTGTTTTGAGCCACCTCATTAACCTAAACACTTTTTCCTTTTCTTTTTCTCCTTCCTCTTCTTTCCCTCTCTTCCATTCAATACATTTCATTAACTCTTCCAATTCCCTTCTTGCCTCTCTCAAAAAATACAGCTCATTCACAATCTCTCCCTCCAAACTTCTATAAATCCGAAGTCGGTAAACCAAAAACTGCCAAGCAGACTGATAGGCAAGTTTTGTTAGATTTTTGTGTTTCTGTTGATGTTTGATGATTTCTGTAATCTCCTTCAAATACAGTTCTCGTTCGATAAACTAATAAGAAATAAAGGGGAAAAAAAGTAAATTAAATAAAATTGAAAAAGAAATGTTCAAACAAATAATTCGTCAATGTAGCTCAAAGCCATCAAAGCCATTTCTGCTTCTTTTTGAACTTCCTCGCTTTCCTCTTTCTTCGAGGCAGCTTTCAAAAGGCAAGGCACACAAATCGATAACAATTTTAATGAAGTTTCACCTCTGAGCAAAAGATAGCACAAACAAAGATCAGTCAACAGATTTTCATTTTTTCCATCTTTTTTCTCATTTTCATCAATCATCATCTTCCTTATCTTTTCCTTCAAAGAAGATTTTTCAAAGTCAGAAACCCAAATTTCTTTCAATGTCTCGTAATATCCAATGTACTTCAGCAAAAAAATTGCATTTTCCATTGACATTTTCTTTTTTTCAATCATTTTATTTATCTTTTCGAGCATTTCAACATCTAAAATAAAAGAAAATTCAATTACATTCATTTCATCAACTATTTCATTCATTTCTTCTATTTTCTTTCTCTGCTCATCTTCATTGCATTCTTTCAATTCAGAAAACAATTCTTCAAAAAATTTATTTTGATGGAAAGCGCTGGACACTCAAAAAATAGAAAAATAAACAAACTTGAAAATTTATCCTTTAGAGAGGGCTCCTGGATATCATCATTGGATTTGTGTTCATCACACATTTCCATTCTGTCTATTATTAGCAAAGATCAATTTGCAGCAAATTTTCAAATGAAAAAACAGAAAAACAAACAGAAAAACAAACAGAAAAACAAACATTGTTGATAATTGACAAAATAAAAATATAATTGTCAAAATCAATTCTTTTGCTTCGTAAAAATCTGTGGTAAAAAAAAGAAATCACAAAGAAGCTGCAATGTTGGTCGTATTTAGCCAAATACGAAAGAGTTTAATTTCTTTCTGATCGAACCAACAATAATATATTTTTAGGATCTGGATTGAATTTCGATGAAATTTTTGAACATATTGAAAAATATCCCACATGTCTGGAATTGAGTATTAAAAAAAAATATCTATTTTAACATTCTGAGTGGAACAAAGAAGGGGAAATTTTGTGCTTTTTTGAACTTTACAAAGAAGAAACAAAAAAGCAACAATTTGCACATTAAACTGAACATTTTAACGTTGTTGCAAATTAAAATTCAAACATAAATATTACACTTATTTTCCTCACATTTAGAGTTATCTGGAAGCTTTCCTTGTCAGAAATGATTTTTTCTGTTTTTTCAAGATATTTGCTGGTTTCCTTGGATGTTTCGATTTAACGTGTTTGATGAAATCATAAGCGATCGGGATACTTTTATAATTCGTTCCTCTCTTGAGCGGGTTATCAGGTTGAAGGCAAATTGATAAAGGAAATCATTATTTTGTTGTTCCACATTTTTTGATTTTCGGGTGCATGATAATTGAATGCATAAGAGAATTTATCAAGGCAACAATGGACAACATCGTAGATTGAGCATTGAAAGAGATTTTATTCCAAAAGGCTTTGGGATTGAGCGAAGATGAAAGGCTTCGACATGGCAAAAGAAGATTTATTCAATATGCGGAACCAAGCGCATGCAAGATTGAGAATTCATTTCAATATGCAAATCGATCAATGGTGTTGTCACTTGAAGTGCATTATCTGTATAGACGTTTATTAATATTTTTTTTGGAAAATACATCATTTGGATCGTTTTGATGATAATCATTGATAAGCCAATTTCAGCGTGAATTTCTAGACAAAGACTGAAACAATTCAAGTGATGCCGAAGCGAACCCGGCAAGATAGAACAGACTACGATTGAGGTGTTTGATTTATTTAAGGTGCATTATCCAACTTGAGCAACATTCACACATTTTTAATTTTTATAAGAAAGAAGGAAATCATAAAAAAATTTATAAATTACTCAAACTTTTTCAGCAATGATAATTTCATGTTTTCAATTTTTTTTTTCTTTTTATGTTGCACATATATTCTTTTGACTTCAGTCTGTAAAAATAAATGGCTTGGAAGAAATGATAAAAGACAGACTGCTTCAATCAGAGAGGCAACAATATGAGCTTATTGAAAAAAGAGTATTACCTCATTTATTGATGCATATTTTTATCTTTTAGTTCTTTTTCTTTCTTTTCTTTTAAAATTTATTGGTTTATTTTGTGAACTTCTTTTTAAACTTCACTCAAAAAGTGTTTCTTCTTGCGGCTTCTCATCAGTTCCATCCACAAAAATCTTCAGTTGCTTGTGAAGACACTCACCCTAATCGGATTTGTTGGCCTGCGTTTTTTTTTGACAGCATCTGCCTTTGAATGTGTCTTTCTTGTTTCTTTCCATCTTAATCGTTGAATCGCTCAGAAAATTGCTGAACAGCAGCTGGATGGAGAGAAGCGATATAAACAGAATGGAGATGTTGCCGCAGCCAGAGGATTCTGTTGAGAGATATAAAGGAGAAGGAGAAGAAGAAGGAGATAAAGAAGAGAGGAAGGGAACAGTATGAAGGGCTTATGATGTTGTTCAATTCTCCGTTTGAACAGTTTTCAGCGAATTCGAGTGATCTGGCGAAGAAGATGTTGCTTAGGGTGCTGGGTTCCCTTCATCAGTTTTTGTGGTTGCTACTTTCCTCACGAAAAGAACACTGCGTGAGGCTTAATTAGAAGGAGAAATGGAACCGCCTTTGGACAAATTGCGATGTGAGTCCGAAGCTATTTTTTGGGGAAGATGTCAAAAAGACAAGAGAGAGAAGAAGAAGAAGGGTGTTAATGTGTATTAATTAGATTGTTGAATGATTTTTTTTGATTTTTTTTTTTATTTACCGAAATTTTATTCAATGAGGAAAAAATCAAATAAAATTATTTTTATCAAATGCTTTGTTTCATGCAACTCTTTCAATATTATATCATTTCACAAACTTCAATGTTTTATCGCTTTTTTTTTTTTTTTTTTTTTTTGCCATTTCGTTGTTGATTAATATTTTCAATTTTTACAACAAAGCTGGTTATTGATAATTATGAATGACAAGCAATCTTTTCAATTCATCAGAAAATCAATAAACACAAAAAGTCATTCAAAAAATAAGAAATATTTTCAAACAAAAAACATTCGTTTTGGAAATCAAAATCTTTAAAAGAAGATAAGTCCCGCCATTGGATCTGATGGATTTGTTCGAGAAAAAAATGGCAAAACAAAATTCTCCCTGAAGAATGCATTGAAGAAGAAAAAGATTTGAAAGAAAAAAAGCAAATTCATAGGAATTGAATTTCATCACCAAAATCGAGAACGAAGAATTCAACAAGGTGCATTCCATGGTTGTTCTTGAAATAAAAAAAGAGCGAATGAATCAAACATTTCTTTTCCTGGCGCACAAAAACAAGCAGATGATTGAACTGCATTTTCTTTTCAGCTGTCCATTTTTGAAGGCTGGTGCTCTGAATAGCATGAAAGTGCAAAGCTGTTCACTTGTATTGCTGAAGCACTTGATCTGCATCAGGATGTGTGTTGATAGTGGGCATTCGCAAAGGCATGACTGCGACTGTGGAAGGAACAAACAGTGTGCGAATGCCTTCATGCTCCAAAGGCTGACGACATTCAGCTGCGAGCAGTGGGAGATGTATGGTCTGTTCGCTACTGCTGATTGGATCGTTATTGGCATGGTGCAGCCAGCTGAGTGTGTCGTGATCAGCAAGAAACCCAATGGTGAAGCCTTCATCACTCTTTCGAGAAAGTAGTCAATGATAACGGAAATGACACATTCGAACTCCCTCTCTCGACTCATGTCTTTCCATTCATCTAATTATCCCAACTGTTCCCACAAAACTCTTTTCTTCCACACACATCGCTATCATCTCAAATTCATTTCCCTTTTGATTTATCAAATGCATTCGTTTATTTCACGTGTGTGTTCACATCGCACTCAGCCGCCTTCGTCCACAATGCTCAACTTCTGCCACATCCAAAGTGGCGCGCCTGCCACAATTGTCCATTCCAGCAATGAGACTTTCATGGAAACAGCCAAAACCCCATTCATCAACCAGATTCGGAAGAGCCCACACAGATGCTGCAATGGTCGCTCCCTGGATAGGCAGACAACATCCATCTTCTGAGTGATGCTTGCTCAATATGTTCTTTTTGTCACATACGGTAACAGAGAAGCGTGATTGATATGAAGAAGCTGGCGCTTCCATCACACATCCTCCCTTCATCCATTTTCCAATCGCTTTCTTCATCATGCCATTTGCAATTGGCAATGCAATGAATTGCTCCCTCTTATCATCATTCCCCACACCAAAGTGATGATTTTCCATTTAAAAAATATGTTATATTCCTGGGCTTTGGAAAGGTCACAGATGGAAATATCTTCACAATCAATAGAACAATATAAAACACACACATACAGATGCCTTTAATTAAAAAATAACATGATATATTTTCTATCTCATCAAATTTTCAAAAATTATCAGACAGAATTCCAAATTATTGCATCTCCATCATTTCCAGCTGTTATCATATGAAATAATATTTCTTGTTTCATAGAAAATGTTCACTCTCATTCCAGATCTTTGGATAATTATTTAATTTCGAAGATAACTATTTGATCATTGGTTCCATACCAACAATCATTAAAATATAAAACGTTGTTAATATATTAATATCCAATAAAAAATGCAAATGCACGGAATGATGGTGTGAATGCTCATATATGTTTATGACAATTTTGAGATTTAATTATTCACCAATTTCATCTATCCAAACACATGCGAATTCAATGCGAATATGAAAATATGTTGTTTTCTGGGAGAAATATTTATCGAAAGCAGGCTATGAATGCAACAAAAAAACTCAGCGGTTTATATTAAATATTGCATTTGAATTGTTGAAAATTTGATTCCTTTCAACATTTTTCAGGACTGATTCATGAACTGGAAGATTGCTCTGATGCCGAGCGCAAACAGAAAATCGTAGAAAACGATGACATAAATGATTGAAAGAATAAAATAGAATTTATATCTGTTTTCACACAAGATTTGTTCAAAAAAATCAAAAAAATGATTGTAGAAAAGAAAATATCAATGGAGAATGCAATTTTGTTGATGAAACACATCGGATGCTTTAAAGTGCTGAAAGAAGCTTGGAGTTCTGGATTTGAAGAATCTTCGCTGAATAAAAGATTTGAGAACATGATTATTGAAGAAGACGAAAGAAAAGAATGAAGGAACGAAAAGCTTCTTGTTGATCTTTGTGAATGCTATGTTTCTTTAAGTTTCTTCTTCCCATCGGAGTTGACATCAATTTGTGGTTCCTGTCTTCTGATAGTTGCCTTAAAGAAAGATGAAGACGAGGAAGCACACAAAGAAGTGGAAATGGCTTTGATAGCGATTAGCAACTTTTGCTTATTTGAAGTTAGCATTTCTTTTTCATTTTTGATAGTGTTGAATTATCTTCTTCTTCTTTTTTGAATAGAAAATTGATAATAAACTATTCCTGAATGAAATCAAAGAAATCATCAAATATCATCAGAAACAACACAATCTTACTCAATTATCTTTTCAATCTGCTTGGGAATTCTTGATAAAGCAACAATGGTTCAACAGAAGCTTGAAGGGAGAGATTTTGAACGAACTTCATTTTGCGAGAGAGGCAACAATAGAATTGGTAGAGCTGACAAGAAATGTTGATTGGGAGAGAAAAGAAGAGAAAAGAGGAAAAGAGTCAAAAGAAAAAGCTTGTTTTGAAGAGATGGATGCAAGCATATAACATTTATTTTGGCGAGTGTCAATTGCAGAATGAAGACTTTGTTAAGATTTTAAGCAGTATTTTCCATGTATTTCGAGCAGCAACGAAGAATAATGCAGAAATCGTTTTCATTTGTATCCAAATATATTTGGTAGCAGTGAATAAAATATTAACAGGAATTGATGACTTTCTGAAAAGCGGAGCAGTTGATTCTGGTTTGAAGGAGATTCAGCAAACAACAAATGAAAACCTCACTGCATGTATTTGTTTGGAATTCTTTTTGAAGCTTTCAGAAAGATTGAAAGGAAACTCAGACGATGAAATGGAAGAAGAGAAAAGAAAAGAGATGAAAAGGAAAGTGCTTGAAAAAATAGAAAAAGTTTGATATGAAGATACCATCGCATGTTTTAATGAAATATTTGATTCTAAATGAAAGTTACACTAATGAATTATCATTGGATATTTCGGATTATTTTGATAACGTTTAACCAAATTCGTTTCATTTTGTTTTGTTACTCAAAAACTGTCTTTTTCAATTTTCATCATTTTGCAAAATAACAAAAAATTGATTGAAGAATTTTTGTTATTGTTTTTATTTCCTCTTTCAATAAAAAAGAAAAATCAAAAAAATCCATTATTTTTTTTCCTCAACAATAATTGTCATTGAATGAATATCAGTCTTCCGTCTTTATCTGGAAGAATCATTTTATTAAAGAAAAATATACTGTTCAGAAATTTCCTCTGAAACCTCTGGTTCACTTTGCTTTTTCTCTTTCTCAACGCATTTTCGATGAATCCAAGAAGAAAAAATGGAATGAAATCTATTCTTGAGAAGAATACGATCAAATATTTGAAGAAATGTTTGTTGAATTCAATGCTCAGCTTTGTGGATACCATGTGCAACAATAAACGCAGCTGAAAAAGAAGCGAATCCAATGCTCCAATTCAGAACGGGAATGGCAGAATAAGCCAATCAGAATTAATGGCTCTTCACATTCTTTTCATTTTTGTTCATTTCTTCATATCTCTTAATTCTTTTTCTTTATTTTCAATTGTCATTCTTTGCATTTCTCTTCATTCCTTTTATCTCCTCTTCTTGAATAAGGATACTCGTTTCATTCATTTCGTCTCAAAATGCAATTCTTCATAATTTCACTCAAATTCCATCTCTATCTCTTTCTTTTTCTTTCATCATTCAGTTTTCATCTGTCTTTTCCTATTGATGGAGAAAGAGATGAAACCTCATTCACATTCTTTTCTCACAATATCATCTAAAAGTTCTGCTCCAATTGCATTTACTCTTCAGCTGCTTTGTAACATAAATAAATATTTCTTCATTCATCAATCATTTTCTATCCTTTTTCTCTTTCCTAAACTGATATCCCTTAATCTCTGTTCAAAATTGTTCTTTTCCTCTCCATTTTTCTTCAATTCATGAAATGTTCCAAAAATCTATTCTTCCAAATTCGCTTTTTTCTCAATTCCAATACAAATGCAATGCATTCCTTCAAATTCAACACCTTTCATTTTGGCTTGTTGAGAATGAACTGAAAAGACAAAGCAAATGAACTCACAGCTTTGATGCAAATGATTGATGTGTTCAATGGAAAAGTCTTCACTTGCCTTTTCTCTTCCATTTTCCAATAATTCTGTTTTCGTTGACACTCAAAATGAAGAAGAAGAAGAAGAAATTCTGTTTTAAATTCTCATGCTTTTTTAAAGATAATGTTGATGATGATAGAAGAATAAGAAGAACAAAGAAATATCAGATGTGAGGTGTTTCATGTTTGTTGATAGTTTGTAGTGAAGAAAATGAAACAAAATGTGTTTTTGGAAAACGGTGATGAAGAAGATGAAAAATGATGATTTTGGTCGAAAGAGAAGAGCTTCAAGAGAGATGAACAATGAACGAGAAATCAGCAGCAGAATTGACAGATGGATGAAATGTTGAAGAATAAATCAGTGAGTGGGAAAGTTGATTGAATTACCAATGAAGATGAAGAAAATCATGAAGATATAAATGTCTTCTGATATTCAATGTCTGCCTTCTGCTTCAAATGTCCAACAAATTGAATTGCAAATCAAATAGTTGTTCTGCCAGAACATGATAATAATTCTCCAAACAAAAACTCAATGAAAAGAAAGTGCCAAATCCATCTCTGTGAAAGCGACTTGTCTCTCTTTTCGGTTGGGCTGATTTCCTTGTCTTCTCCACATCACTTTTCATAATCTTTTGTCATTTTCTCTTTGTTTCATTCATCTGTGTTGATGTAAATGTCAGAAATGCTTTCCAAAAAAAAGTTTCTTCAAAGGCGATGTCTAATCGGGCAATGTTCAAAAAGAAAGGATATAATTCAGATTCACTCAATTTTCGCTCATTCCGCATCCCAATGATGGAAGAAGATGAAGACGAAAAAAATAAACCAAATACGGCTGTCAGCAATAAAATATGTAGAAGAAGATAAGCAGATATCAGTAATGAAATTCATCTCTCTTCTGGTGCATTTTTCTTTTAATTTGAGCCAAATAAGCACATATCTTTTGCACCTCTTGCAGAAAACTCGTATTAAGAAGCTTTTCTTTCTTAAATGATGCTTTCAGAACAACATTTCATTTGCTTCGAAACAGAAGTATTGGCAAAAGAAATGGTAATGCTTCTTCTGCAATCGGGGCTCAATATAATAAAATAATTTTCCAATTGAGAAATCTTTGAATTTGATTTTGAGAAAGTTGAAGAAGAAGAAGAGGAGGAGGAAGGAAAATAATGGTTAATATGAAAAGAAAGGAGAGAAGGGAGAAACAGAAGAAAAATAAGAAAAAGCATCTGAAAGAGAAATGGAATGAAATGAGCTCGATGATGCTCTTTGGACGAGCTGAGTGACAAAGACAAACAAAATTCATCTAAAGAAAATGCATTCATTATGAACAGATACGAATTTCGTAATGTCCAACAGCAACAACAGAAGATTGATCCAATCCATGTTGCAACATGAGAATTTGATGGTTATTCAAACAACAAATTCTCAAATAAGAAGAAGATGTTCTTTTCATCGGCCAAATTAAAAAAAATCTCGTCAATGAAGAGATTGGAGGAGGAGAAGAAGAGACTATATAATCCGCAAAAATGCAACTTGAAATGGATTGTCACCAGGAATGACGCTCAACATAAAAAAATGCTGTTTGCTGGAATGGAAAAATGGTTTAAAAAATACATAAAAATAATTAGTTTTGCATTGATTATAAAAATTCCTCAAAAGAACACATACACCCTCCCTATTGCAAAAGTAGAAGATTGTCCAATCACTGACGCTTTCAATCTCCTTTTCCATTGTTTCCCTATGCTCCTTTCTCCATCATCCTTTTTTCTCCTTAAATATCCTTCTTTCTATGTTTTCACACTTTTTTTCCTGAAAAAAATATCTCCGAATTTTTTCTTTCCAAGTGCTAGACAAATATTTCCATTCTTCTTTTAATTCTCAACCAAATGCTTTGAAATCAAATTTGTTTTCTTCCCATTTCTTTTCTGAATAATAAATTATGCAATTCACATCTGCTGATTGTATCTCAGCATCCAACTCTCTTCTGATGTTCTCCTAGGAAAATCAAATTAACGGACATTCAAATAATTAATCAGATTCTTGCGCTCTGAGAAGGCCACTGATGGAATCATCTTTAAAAATGAACAAGAACTATAAAAACCATACAAACATTTATATATTTTCTTTCAATAATTCAGAAATTGCAATATTCACTTCAAAGACGCTTTTCACAAAAAAATCGTCTTCCCCAATTCCATCACCAATTCCCCGCTGTCTTTGCTTCGTATCGCCACGCAAAATAATATCTCCTATCCTGCAGAAAATATTCGTTTGTTGATCTCTCATTCCAACAATGGACAATCATATTCAAAGAAAATGATGTTTTTTGATCATAATATCCATAACAACGAACAGAAAAACAGAAAAAGCGTTGTTTCTCTTCATAATATTTTGTTAAAAATGTCAGCAAAAGAAAGAACGGTTTGAATGCACATATTTTTATATCTTTTGTGGTTTTGATTTTTCATTCACTTCTTCTATCCAATGATATTCAAATTCAACGTGAATATCAAAATGGTATTGTTTTCTTGAACAATTTTAATAAAAAATCTGTATAAAGGAGACAGACAGCACAAAAAAGTTCAATGGTTTGCATTCATTGTTGCATTTGAATTCTGCCTTATTCTGATTAAACTATTTTCTATTCTCAGAATTGTTTTCTGAATTGAAAGAATGCAATGAAGATGAGCAGAGAAAGAAAATAGAAGAAATGAATGAAATAGTTGATGAAATGAATATGAAAGAATTCAAATCCATTTTCACTCCATATCTGTTCAATAATGTTGATAAAATGATTGAAAAAGAGAAAATGTCAATGGAAAATGCGATTTTTCTGCAGAAAAATGTTGGATTTTGCAATGCGTTGAAAAGAATTTGCATTGAAGGATTTGAATATTCAACATTGTACAAAAGAATTGAAAAGATGATTGCTGACGAAGAGAAGAAAGAAGAAAAGAATGAAAAACTTCTTGTCGATCTTTGGGAATGCAATCTTTTGCTAAGTTACCAACTCGATTCGAAAATGCTTTCAATTTGTGTGCCTTGTCTTCTGAAATTTGCATTGAAGAAAGAGGAAGACGAGGAAACTCCAAAAGAAGTGGAAATGGCTTTGCTATCTTTGAGCAATATTAAATTTTATGTATGAACATTATTATTACATTTTTGAAATCATTGTGGCTTTTTAAAATATATTTTGATTAGCGTGCTGAAAAAGAACTGTATTTGAATGAGATCAAAGAGATTATCCGAAATCATCAGGAGCATCACAACCTCACCCGACTTGCCTATCAGTCTGCTTGGCAGTTTTTGATGAACCGATCACTTGTATATAGAGATTTAAAAGGAATTGTTATGAATGAACTGCATTTTGCCAGAGAGGTGGGAAAAGAACTGGAAGAGTTTGCGAAATGTGTGGATTGGAAGAAAGAGAAAGAAGAGGAAATGGGAAAAGAAACGAAAGAAAAGCTTGTGTTGATGAGATGGTTCCATGTGTTGTTTATTTTCTTCGGTTTATGCAACTTATGGAATGAAGAATTTATTGGGCTTGTTGGGGGCATTGCTTGGGTGTTAAGGGCGGCAAAGGAAAATCACAAAAAAATAAGCGAGAAATACATTTATTTGTTGGGAAATGCAGCGAAAAGAAGAGATGTGAAAGTTGAAGGATTGTTGAAAATTGGAGTAGTCGATTCAGTTTTGGAGGAGATTCAGCAGTCAACGTTGAATGAAGGCGTGACATTTCAAAGCTGTCACTTCTTTTTGAAGATTTCAGAAAGATTGAAAGAAAAGACGGATAATGATGAATTGGAAGAAGGGAATAGAAAGGCAACGAAAATGGAGATATTCGAAAAGTTGGAAGAAGAAGGATACGACGATACCATCACAAGTTATCATGAATTTTTACATCTTCTTAAAGTGAACAAAATTGATTTTGATGCAATTTCGTTGGATATTTCTGAATATTTTGTGAATGTTTAAGTCCAAAGCGCTTTTTCTATTTCTGATTATTTGGAAATTGTTTTTGTTGAGTCAGAAAAAGAAAGGAAACAAAAGAAGAAGAAGAAGAAGAAGAAGAAGAAGAAGAGAGGAAGAATTTGATAACAATCCGAAAAGAGTTTTTTTATCTGTACGTACAATGCCAATTTATTCTTCATCTATCTCCTTCAACAACTTCTTCAAAAACAACAACAACAACAACAACTTCTTCTTCTTCTTCCTCCTCCTCCTCTTCTTCTTCTTTTTCCTCCTCCTCCTCCTCCTCCTCCTCCTCCTCCTCCTCCTCTTCTTCTTCTTCTTCTTCTTCTTCTTCTTCCTCCTCCTCCTCCTCCTCCTCCTCCTCCTCCTCCTCCTCTTCTTCTTCTTCTTCCTCCTCCTCCTCCACTTCTTCTTCTTTTTCCTCCTCCTCCTCCTCCTCCTCCTCCTCCTCCTCCTCCTCCTCCTCTTCTTCTTCTTCTTCTTTTTCCTCCTCCTCCTCCTCCTCTTCTTCTTCCTCCTCCTCCTCCTCCTCTTCTTCTTCGAATTCTTTGCAAACAAATCATTTCATTCCAGAAATCAATGAAAACATGAAAAATTCTTCCTTTATTGATTCTTCTCATTCTCCTTCTCCTTCTCCTTCTCCTTCTTCTTTTTCTTCGAACTATTTTTCAACAAGATTTCCGCATGCTCACATGCCATTGATGCCTGACTTGTGAACACGAAGAGCATCGAAGCGGAAATAAAATGAAAAAGATTAAATTAAACATAAAGAAGTTGATGACGAAAGAAACAAAGTGTATGAGAAAGAAAATCCAATGTATTTAATTCTTTTTTCTTTCATTTTAATCTCTTCGTTTGTTCTTCTTTTTCAGCACCTTAGCAGCCTGTTGCATGACGGACTCTTCGATAGACACAAATGGAGAAGAGAGAGAACAGGAAAATGATAGAAAACTCTTATCAGATGAAAGTTTATAGAATAAGTTGAGAGCATGTTTGCCGAATTAAGCTGTTTAATTTGACAAGCGTTGCCATATGAATCTGTTTTATTCAGATAAGTGATGATTCTAACGACAAAAGGCGAATGCTTCGGAGACGAACAGGCGGAATATGCAGAGCTTAAAGAGAAAAAATTTAAGAATGAAGCTTCAGAGCCAAAAGCAGTTTCAGCAATTGACTAATAATTCCGATTTTTGAAATATTTCAACTTTTTTGAAGTGCAAATGAGTTTTGTGATTCGTTTCTTCTTTTTTTAGTTCATTGAATCATCATCATATTCTTCAACAAACTCATAATGGATTTATTAAGAGTTTAATTCCTTCTTTCTGAACAGTTTTTTTCCTGTGATAATTCCGCAACTCAGTTGATTACAGACACATCAAGTGGAAGTGATATAATTCATACAAAATTGTTGGAAGAAGCACATGCAAATGCACCAAATGCGAAGAAGAAGGGGAAGGAAGGAGAAGATAAAGAGAAAAGAAAGGGAAAGAAGTGGATGAAGAAGTTTTCATTCGGAGTTTGAATCAAAGTTTGCAGTTCAATGAGTATTTAACAACTTCTTTTCAATCAAGCAGTTTTGTGATTCAAAGAAAATCAAATTACAAAAGGAAGAAATATTGAGAAACCTCATATTCGTTTTTTCAAATTTCTACAAAGCCTATCCTTCATGAAATTTTGCTTTTTAGAACAATTAACGAAATTTCTTCAAAATTCTATTTCAAAGGAAAGAAAATGAAAGAAAATGTGAAGAAAAATTTTGAAAAGAAATTCTATATTAAAAAACAACAATTTAGAAACGAAAAGCTGAGGTAAATTCCTTGTTTGAACAAAAATATGAAAGTGTCAAAAAATTTATTTGTTTATGGTTTTTGGATCATTATTTAAATTTGATGTAAAGGGGTTATGGGGCATAATATTTTATTGCGTTTTTAATGTGAATGTTTTTAATACACCAAAATGAATGGAATTAATAAATGTGAATAAAAAAAATATTCATTAAATTTTAACGAGATTGATAAAGATAGTTATAAAAATGAAATTTTGCTTTTGTTTTTTTTTTCATTTTATTTTATTTCATTTTATTTTGTTAAACCAAATGAAAATGCAAAATTCGCAATAGAGCGAATCTACAAACGCAAGGAGCAGGTTTGCTCCTCAATAATGAGTGTATTATAAATTATGGGTGGTTTTAGATCAAACTTTGCCAACAATTTAATTTTTCTCACATACCATTGTCCGCTTGTTAGATGACGCAAGACACGGTTAGAGTACCGAACAGCAACGGTGAAGACAGAAGTTTTGATTTGATGCACAGACTTTCAAGTGTAGAAGATATGATTGAAGAAATTTCAAGAAGCCAAACACAAGCAATGCAGTCGGGAGCTACGGAGTTGCTGCCAACGAGGAAAGTTAAGAGGGAACGAGCTAGGAGAAGAAGCAGATCGAGATCGAGCGAGTCGGAGTCGGACGAAGAATTTGGTGATCTGATCGCGAGACGGAAACAAGGAAAGCGTGAGAAAAGACGTTCCACATATAGCCGAATGAAAAGACGGGAAGACGAAGAGGATAGCGACTGGGATTCTGAAGAGCTGGGAGCGCTGGAAGAGAAAGAAGGAACAGAAGACTTTACAAGAATTTTTCCCAGGGAGTGGTTGACACCCCGGTGACAAGCGAGCGAGTTGAGGAAATTCATTGAGTTCTGTAAGGCTGGATCGTTAAGAATGAATGATGATATACTGAATACATTTATTCCAGATTACGAGAAGGAGTTTTTTACAGGACACAGAGACACAAATTGGAATGCGCTAGCCAGAACAGCCATCACAACAAAGGGGAGAAGAGATTCACCTGAAGCGAGTCGAGTAATTGATATCCTCCAGCCGGCCCTAGAGTCGGGCTTTGAAGCATCGAAAGCTATTGCAGCCCTTGTGGCAAGTGAGTTAAGGAAAACACATATTGAAGATGAGGAGAAAGAACGACTGAGAGGACTGTTTTGCGCCTATGCGCTTATCGCCGACTGTATCAACAGAATTAACCTACTAAAGGTTATACCCAAATCGGGCTGGGAGAGCGCGAAAGGCTTTCAAGAAGGAGGAATGTCCAAGGAGGTGCCGGAGAACCTGAAGAAGCTGGAAGAAAGCACCAGCTTTTTTCAAGTAGAGGGAGATGCAACAGGATACGGGGCATCTCCCGACACCACAACAGGTTTCGGGCCCGCAACGGCCAGAGGCGGGATCCCGAGAAGATACAGTTCGGCAAGGAGCACCCAAGGATTCGTATACAGACAGCTCCAAAGAAGGGGTTAACGCAGGAGCTTCACAGATTTCAGGGGAAAGAAGAGAACGCCACAGTTCCAGGCCCAGTTCGTCCCAACAATAACGGGAAAGACAGTCCCCATTACGGGACCATTACCACCAGCTCCCCCAAGAACCCAAGGAGGGACAGCGATGGAATCAACAATTGGATCCAACAAATGGTAGCGAGAGTAGAGAGAGAAGAGAGAACCGCGCTTTGCCGCGAGACCGAGAGGGACAGAAAGCCGTCGAATTCCTTAGGAGCGACAGTACAACAAGGAGTGTCATTCAATCGGCAGATAGTTACAAAAAGGGAACACGTGGAAGTTTGTGAGAACATCGAAGAGGCACTGAACCCGTTCGATCGCGAGAAGAGGATAAATCAAGATATCTAGAGAGATCACGAGATGGGAACATGGAGAGAGATCATAGAAGGAGACTCCGTATATCCCCGCAGGACAAGATTCAAGAACAATAAGAGATTCGAGAAGGAAAACAAGAAGGTAGTCTGGAGAGCTTCTGTGACTGCTACCGAGTCCCAAATTGTGAGCGCCCTGGAGGTGAGCTCGAAGACAGTTATTGCAGATATTCACGAAGGAAAAGGAAATACACAGATACAGTTTGGCCACAAGACGCTAGGAGTGAAGAGGAGAACAGCGAGTGGACCACCGAAGGAGCCACTTCCTGGGAGACTGGTGAACAGGCTGAGCGAGTGGAAGAAGATTGGGGGAGACAAACTAGTGAGCCGTGGTATAAGAGTTCGATGGAGAAGTCCCCAGTCACCAATCTCACTCGAGAAGAGAAAACACAGACACGTATTTCGGGGGACGATGGAGATGACGAGGAATTATATATCCCTCTTGGAGGAGGAGTTAAAGGACGGAGTGGTCAAGCCCATACAGGAGTCGGAGGTGAAGTGGTTCAACCCGACATTCATGGTGAAAAAGAAAAACGGAAAGTGGAGAAAGATACTAGATTGCAGGGCGCTAAACGAGGAAGTGCAGGGAAAACACATCAAGATGGATTCACAGGAGACAGTGGTGGAACTCATGGAGGAGAACGATTGGATGACCACTCTGGACATATCGAGTGCATACCAGCATGTAAAGGTGGACGAACAATTCAGTCCCCACCTGTGCTTCAGCTTTCAGAATCAATGTTACGCTTACGTAGGGATGCCCTTTGGAGCGAAGGACGCGCACTGAGTATTCACGAAGATAATTTGAAGGGCAGCCTCGTTCATCAGAGAACAGTGGAAGGTAAAGCAGGTAATATATTTGGACGACATTCTCCTCATGCACCCAGACAGGTATGCAATTGAGATTAATCATGCTGGATATAGCACAGTTCCTGAGAAATCTGGGCTGGATACATTCGGAAGAGAAATTGAACTTGTAACCAACAAGGAGCGTGGAGTTTTTGGGATGGCAGTGGAATTCAGAGAAGATGGAGCTGACGCTTTAAGAGAGGAAGAAAGTTCTGCTGCTGGAGGACGTGCGAACTTGGATTGCATATGCAAAGAGATGGAAGAGTCAAAAGACAAAAGAGCTGGCAGTACTCCTCTGGAGGCTGAATTTTGTGAGGCTGCAACACCCACCAGCAAGCTTGTGGATTAAGCGCATGCAATACGTGCTGAGGTAGGCAATAGCCCGCGGGGGCTGGAAGGGAACTGTTATAGTCAACTCAACGTTGTTGGGAGAATTAACACATTGGAGGAAAACACTGCAAGAGAACAGACCGAGGTGTCTGAGGAAGAGAACAAGGCCAGCAGAATTAACTAAAGATGCGTTAGAGACGGGATGGGGCGCAGTGTTAACAGTACCGAGAGAGAACAAAGAGGAGAAGATTTATGTCCACGGAAGTTGGACCCTCCAGTAGAGCATGCTAGCGATCAACGAAAAGGAGTCCAGAGCAGTGTTGAGAACTATCGAGAGAAAGGGAGCATGGACGCAACAAAAGAGAATAGATCATATTCGTCTAAAGACTGACAACATGTCCACGAGATGGACGATTCACAAGAAAAGTGGAGCGCCATCGCTCATTCAAACGCTGAGAGCATTGGAGAAGAAACTGAACAGCCTGGACATTACGATACAAACGGAACATCTCCGGGGAGAGCAGAACACTGAGCAGATGCACTCAGCCGGATGGCGAGAAAGCCGGACTATGCACTGAGGGGGGAGAAAGTCGCATAGATATTACAAATAGTCGCACCGAGAATGCCAGATACAATTTCAGAACCGATTGCGCTGGTGCCCTGCGGAAGTACTTGGAGACTATCCTCTCTGAGAAGGAAGAGAGAGAGAGAAACGCAAGAAAACGAGATAGTGCTAGTCTGTTACTAAGAGACATTGGACGGGTGCTGAAAGAGAGAATGAACGAGCCTCAGAGGGATCTGACGATTCTGATTCTGCCGGCCTGGCGGGGGCAGACCTGGACCCCGCTACTGCAGCCTGGGCATTCGATAAAGGCCCTGGGGACCTTTCAGGAGTGCATGAAACCGGGAGCGAAGATGAGAAGAGAAGGTTGGAAACTACCCCCAGGAGAGGAAATAAGCGTTATACTGGAGAAGAGAATATGCAGGGAAGGGACCTCTTCTTAACATGTGGAGAATAAGTTGGAGCGAGGGATATTGAAGCAGCAATACAAAAAAATCAGAAGAGTGAAAGAGATGTATGGAGAGCGCTGCGAAGATTAAAGCAACTCCTGGATGGGGAAAGCATGGATGACACTGATCCCCTCACAAACAAAGATGCAAAGTGGATTATGGCAGAGTTCACCGAAACACTCTCGAATACGAACCTCTCAAACGGAGTGATTCATCAGACAGTACGGAAAGTACTGGAGTCCATCAACCTTTTTAGAGAAACCAAGATGTATCGAAAGGACATAGAAATATTTCTAAAGACTTATGTGGGGGATAAGCCAAGAAGGGGCAAACGATACAAATCAATGTGGGACTTGACAATCATCACAAAATGGGCTGAAATCACCTACAACGCAAAAGAAGTTCGAACACTCCAGAGGAGAGCCCTCATCCTCACCATGATTTTTAGAGCGTTAAGGCCTGCGGAGTTAGAAAGAATGAGAAGAGAGACGATGATAGTCAAGGATAATACAATACTCACACAAGTACGAACCAAGACGTTGCGAGGTGAGGTTATCAAAGTTATTATCAATAAACACACCAATTTACGAATTGATGCAATAGACGTCCTCCAACGTTTGATTGAGTTCACAAAGACAACTTTTAAGGATGAACAGGTGTGGTTTGATATAGAAGGGAGTAGACCTGCTAACCTGCAGAAGATTAAAGAAGAACTAACGGCTATTTTGAGAGAGAACGAAATACCCGAAACTTTCACCGCATTCTCGATTGTACATGCAGTGATAACGCACTTAACCAAACAACAAGATCCAGATTTGAAAGTAATCAATGCGTACGTGAGATGGGCGCCAGGTTCTAGAGTAGTCCAGGAGTATTACACCGTGTTTCCGGTCCAAGACACAAATTGGATCCTGGAGACAATCGGTGGATCAGTACTCCAGGGGGGAGAAGAGAACAAGCCAGATAGGAGCGGAGATACGAAGGAAGGGACGCTGGAGATAGCAGAGGCAGATACGAAAAATCACACCGATGAATCACCAAAAGCGGGATTTGAAGAAGGGAAGAAACCTATGAGAAAGCGATCAAAAGGGAGAAAGAAACTCCTGAGTGAAGAAGGAAAGAAAAGTGAAACGGTTCAGTCACGAAGCTCTACACCCCGACGACCAGGCAGTCAGAGGACACCCTCCATTATACCCAATAATATCTGTGAGCTGATGGGAGAGAAGGATTCAACTCCCCTGAAAAAGAGAGGAAAGGATCGGAGAAAGCGCAATGGAAGAAGTATAGGACAGATAGGGGATAGCAATGAGGAGGCAAGGGCCAGACCGATGTCTCCTCAAAGAGATCCCAAGAGGGAGCGGGTGTAGAGCAAGAGGTCCGCACCACTACACGCACGCTCTCAACTCATCCGCCGCACTAGAGCGTGCTAGGAAAGGGGTTTTAGATCACATATACAGAGATAAAAGGGATTTCGAGACTCATTATTGAGGAGCAAACCTGCTCCTTGCGTTTGTTGATTCGCTCCATTGCGAATTAATAAAAACGCAGTGAGACAGGTTTGCTCCGAGATAATAGGAATGCGGATGGAGAGACGATAGGCGGAGTGGTGCGAGGGGGAGCCAGAAATGTGTTGAGAGATGACTAGAAAAAAGGGCGATATATAGAAAGAGAGAGAGAGAGAAAGAAGAAACGCCTGAAGTGATTAGTGTACGCCGGGAGCCTGGAAAGATACAAATAGAACGAACAAACAAGTTTAATCAAAAGCTCTCTATCCAACACGATAACGATTGTTCGTTACACAGAAGAGTCAGATCGGTCCATACACTGCGCGATGATAGGGTTTGCTCTGCTGATGCAACAGAGAAGCGGGAGGCAGAGTCCTGCTTAGACAGTTTTCTTTTCCACGCCTCGCGAAAGTGAGAGTGGCTTTTCTTTCTGCTCCAAGAACACTCGCCTCACCAAATCCATACACAGTTTGCAGGAGACAGCTCCGAGGGGCAATGTCCCCTGCCCTCTGGTCTCTGTGACCAAGGCGAAAAGGCGATGTCGGTGGTGAAGTGAAGCGGACAATTCATAATACATTTTTTATTATTGAACATGTTTTTGTCCATATTTTCATCTCGCCCTTTTTTCCACTTCATATTTGTGAGTGCGAAGTTCTCACTTAAACCTCCCATAAATCGTGAACAATACTCATTACCCCGGAGCAAACCTGTCTATCTCCATTCTATAAACAAAAATTTTCGAGAAAGAATTGTTATATTCATTTATATGATCAAGAAATTGGTCATATTTATGTAATGAAAAAAAGATAATTGATGTTAATCATTGTGTTCATGAAATTTCTATATAATAAAATATTGTTTGACATTTATGCATGAAAAAAATGAAGGAAAATGTGATAAAAGAATTTCTGTTCAATCTTCAAGTCAGTGTTTTTTTCTCTTCTTCAAACTTGAATCGTAGTTATATCCATTTTGGGAACACTTCTGTTCAGCCTTTTCAAAACAATCACTCCACAACTCTTTCATCTTAAACATTTTCTTCTTTCTTCTTTGTTTCTTTTCTATTTTATCATTTTCAAAGCAATTAAAGGAAAAATTGTTCGTCATCTTTTTCGATTGCTTCTTCTTTATTATTCTCTAATTTTGTATTTTTTAAAAGTTCTGCATAAAGCAGAACAGTTAGTTGCACTTTTCTGTTTTTTATTTCTTTTTTGAAATAAGGAAATACAGTTTTCTTCGCTCAAAATTTATTTTTTTCATCATTTTTTTCTTTATCATTTTCTTTTTCAATTAATATAACATCGTAATCGCTTTCTTCATCATCTGTAAAAATTAGCGGAGTTGAATAATCAAATAAGTGTTATTAAATATGAGTGATTATTTTTGACATCATAACTTATTTCGGGTTGTTGGATTTTCAAAGGTTGTTTGTCGCTGAGTAAAGATTTTGAATATAAATGAAAAAATCGATATTTCTGTTTCAAAACAAATATTTTGTGCAGAAATAAAAAAAAAATATGGGTGATTATTTTTGAATTCATATTTTCTCGGTTAAATATTTCGATTTAAAAAGATCCATTGAATATCAACAAACGAATAATGAGAAATGAAAAGACTTATAAAAGACATCTTCATCTTTATTTGAGTTGAAACATATGTTTTTGAAAACAGTTGAAATGTATTTAGCATTTGAATATAAAATCTCTTAAAGTGATAATCAATCTTTGAAAAAACAACACCCCGAAAAAAATTATGATTTCAAAAATAATCACCCATATCTTGGTAAAACTTGTTCACTTTTCAGTGTTCGTTTACTGATACTAAATGCAAATTTTTGAACGGAAAATTAAGAATGAGAAAAATTTGAACTTTAAAAATAACTTCCAACATTTTTGTTTTAAAAAACAAATTAATGTTTTTAAAATGACTGATTTATATTATCCCCAATCAATAAAAAAAGATTATGAAGGCTATACTCTCGTGAAGAAGTTTGTGAAAGGATGAAACAACTGATGCAACAAATCCATTCATCTGAAAGATCTACTCTGGGAAGAAAAGGAACACACAGCAACGTTGACAGGACTCCTGTGAATATGCTCTTTCAAAATTATATAACACCAAAACAATAAAAAAGATATATAGCTTTATCTTCTTTTGTTAATATGATTCAAACACCAACTCTCAATCGAGTATTTCCAACTATTTCCTTTGAAACTGTGAAAAAAGATAAAATTAAAGAAACCAAACAAGAAGAGAACGAATCGGGCGATTCTTCTTTTGAATAGGAAGAAGACAGCGAAGAATATGAAATAAGCAGTTAGTCAGATGTTTCTGCTGAAGAAGAGGAACGTGAAGAAAAAAACGAAGAAGAACTGAAGGCAAAGTTTGATAAACAAGAATTGGATAACACAATGAAGTTTGCGAGTGGAATTTACAAGCCAAGTTCTATCGTGCCTTAAACAGTCGAATTTCAACTTAACAATGCTTCTGAAAAAAGAGAATACAAAAATGGTTCTTGTAACGATGAACGGTTAAAAGAAGGGAATTAAATGGAAAATGGATGGAATGCAACGAAACATAATAACATGGAACTAACATCTTCATATTTATCTTCTTCTGTATTGGCATGTGCATTTAAATTAACAGAAAAAATTCAATATTCAAGATAGCATCATGTGAAGTCAAGGATGGATTGTGTTGTTCAAAAAAAGAAAGTTCAAAACAAAAAAGGCCTTTGAGATTCATTCAATTAGAACATTATCAACTGCTTGCAAACACGAATGGGTGGAACGGCTCTTGATGAAATATGCAGAAGAAGTCGATGTGAAGCCCTGACAGCTGACACCAGATCTCGCATGCATCATTGTCCTCTTCTGCGGAAAAGAATGCATGTATCCTTTATCGTCGATTGAATACATCATTGTACCTTCCCTGAAAAGAATAAATATTGAAAAAAGAGGAAAAAGATTAAATTGAAAAACACACCTTGCAACGCGGGAGGCTATACGATATCTTCGTTTTTCACGAAACGTAGAAATAAATGTTATTATCAGAGAGCCAGCACTAATTATAGATGTTAAAAGAATAGATGGTTTCGAACCTTCAGCACTTGAATCCAAGGAGATGGAGGCTTCACTTCACTTTGTGGCTGTGCACACTGGGGCACCTGCTATCACTTTGGCAAACGTGCATCTATCAGACATTAAAAGAATAATTAAATCAGAAAAAACAAAGAAATTTTTATGCACACTTCGTTATAACCGAACCAAGGGCTCAGCAAATTGGAGGCACGAAGTGACAATTGAAGGATTGGAGGAGGAAGAAAGCGGAGACGATCCTGTTTATTGGCTGTCTGCTTATCTTAGGAAAAGATGTGGAATATTATCATCTCAATGGATTGAAAGAAAGAACTAGACAAACTTGAAGGAACTTCGACGACCAATCAGCACAGAATCAATGCACGAAAGCTTCAAGACAAGAGTTGTTGAAGCGGGCTATCCCAGTAGTCTCTATTGCTTCCATTCCCTCCGCAACGGCTTTATTTGTTCAACGCTAATTAAATGTGGGGCAAAAGAAGAAAAGCAAAAAGAAGCATTGGAAAAAACTACACTTATAGTTGGATGGACACCTTTTTGCTTTGCCCAGGCTGGTCACATTAAGAACGTAGTGAAACTTGCGATGGTTGCATCCAGGCTTGTCAGCCACGAAGATGAAGGAGAGAATGAGCCGATCATTGATGAAACGCTTTTGGAACTGGAAACATTTCAGGGGATTTAGTTCACATTTAACACATACCAAAAAAATGTTAGTTAACAATATCAAAAAAAAAATGAATGAAGGAACAATTCTTAACCGATAAGATTGATCCATAATTGAAGTAAATATTCTATGGAAGTTGAGCAAATATTTTGGTGGATAAGAATGAGAAAATGAGACATGTTTCTGAAAATAAGATGAAAAAGTTGGAAATTGAAAAAAAAAACGACATCGAACACATTGAAAAATTGAGAATTTATTCATGTGTAATTAATGTTGGTATAAAAGACAAACTTCACAACGAGGCCGATGATGATTCAAAATTGGTTGATGAGTTTTGCTCTGAGACCGAGAAATACCAATTTTGTGAGTCTATCAATAAAGATTGTTACCAAGCAGTGGAACCAATTAATTTGAAAAGATGATAAATGAGAATGGAAAAAAAAGAAAAGTTTTGTTTATTATTTATAACAACATACTGAATATTTCCGACAAAAAATAACGGAATATGATAACTTATCATAGTCTTTGAAAAGTTCAAAAAATCAACAAATCTTAGCACATAGCTGTTTATGAATATAAATAATACATCCAGGGTCAAAAATATGAAATTCAAAGATATATTTTGTGAAGAAAAATTCATACAAAAAAACAGAAATTTTATGGCTTGATCAAATTTGTGCGCAAAAAGTTCGAAATTCAATATTAAATAATTGATATGTAAATATTTCTCATTTGAATATTCATCAAAAAATAACAATTTTTGAAACAACATGAGTAAGATTAATGACACAAAAGATGAAATATTCATCATGATAAATATCACATGTGATAACGACTAAACGTGAAAATGGTCAATGGAGTATTTGTATATGTTTCATCCAATTTTTTTTTAAATGTGAACAATCATGAATGTTGAGAAAAATGATCACAGGAAAAGATGAAAGTGATGCAAATGTTCAAAACGCATTTCATTATTATCAGAAACAGCATTCTGCTAAAGACATTTATGAAATTGGATCATAATCATTATTCTATTATTTTTTTATATTGGTATTCAAATTTATCAAGCAAGTTAATGAACAAATGAAGACAGGATACCTGTTGGTTTTTTAAATTTTATTGCTTGTGCAAGTTTTTCTTCGTATTCTGAGACATATTCACAGAAGCTTGGAGGTGAAGAGATAATTAAGGAAATTGATGAAGCCATTTTTTTTTTGGAAAAGGAAATATCACAAGGAAAAAAAAACCTCAAATTTGGATATTTGGCAAGAATAAAAGAAATGTTGAAGGAAAGAAAATAAAATGCTTTCCGCTTCGAGTGCCAAATGGAAATAAAAGTACATTAATTCCGATCATCCAGGCTTATGTGATTAAGGGAATAATGATCTCCATTGGTGAATGGAAAGCCTGTCAGTGTTTTGAGAAGTTGCGAAATAAGCATTTGACAGTATGTCACAAATACAACTTTCGTGATCCTCTCTCTGGAATTTGCACATGTTTGATAGATGGAACTTGGAGCTTGCTCAGGAAAAGTTTCCCTAAAACTGGAGTCAAAACAAGATTTATTGATGATTTTTAAATGGTTTTTTTTGGAAAAAGAGATGAAAATTTGACAATGAATAAATTTCTTTCTCATATCTTTCAATACAAACCAACAAATGAAAAAAATGAAGAAGAATCAGAAAGTGAAACCGAGGAAGATATCACAATGGACAAAGATGATGATGAAAAAAGTGATCATAAAGAAACAAGTGATGATGATGTTCCAGTCATTGAATTTGAAGATAACATGGATGATGATATCGATCCTTTTGGAGCTGGAGATGGAGGTGGTGCATCATCGTTTGAGGAAGATAAACAATTTTGTTTTTTATTATTTTCATTATCTATTTTCGAAAAGAAATAGTAAGTTTTTTATATAATTTACTAAAATCCAATTTGAAAATTTGTTCTTTTTAATCGTCTATCTATTTTTTTAAAATCATAAAAATATTTTTAATGTAAATTTTTTTTTGAAAAAAATGTGTTTTTATGAAAACAAAAGATTGCTCAATTTTTAGTAGCTGAATATTTTTATATATCACATTATTAACTATTCTGCAAAAAAATCTTATAAAGAACAAAATTTGAGCGACTACTGCAAGTTATCATTTTCCAAAATTACGTATCTGTATTGAAAAGTTATTTCAAGTGTATTGAATTGATAATTAAAAAAGACAAAATAGGAAGCAAAATGTTAACAAAAGAAAATTGACAACTTGATTAATGAACTATCAGGCTAAGAAGATTTTGATAATGAAAGGAATTGTTGAGAAAGTATATCAGATGACACAGAAAATGAAGACGATTCCAGTTCCCTTTCTCAACAATATTATTTTTCCGTTGTAATTATGAAAAATGAAAAAAACAAACGTTCAAAATCTTTTAAAGTCAAATCTTCAAAGCAAGAAAAGATGAAGAGAAAAACTGTATTGAAATAAGGAAAATATTTGCAATTGATTAAAAAAAGATATTAATTGATGTAAGAAAAACCGAAAACAATAAATGATATTGCATCAATGGATGATGTGTTTTGAGTGAATGTTGATAAAAATAAATTATATGGGAAAGTGGAGACAGAAGAATATCGTCCGATTCATCAAACAGCATATCCAAGTGTCACTCCATCTCTCAACACAACAAGATATATCTACGATTCACCAACAACATTGTCAACAGCATTAAGAACAAATAGCAGAGAATCTATTCTTCCTTACATTAACATGGGAGTTCCTTTCAAAAAAGAGTCTGAAAGGTCTCATAATTGAGTTTACAAAATGTTTTCTCAATTTTGCAACTCAATGCGTAACAATGCTTGGCCATTGGAGGTGAAACCTGCTTATGGTTTTCAAAAGTTTCTTGGAATTGTATTAAGATATTCCATGGAAACAATTAATGGATCTGTTATTCCAGCTTTTTATAAAATGTCAGAATACAAAACAAATGATATTGTGGATGACAATGTGAGGCATATTGTTAGAAGAGCTAAAATGGAAATTTATAATGCTTTAGATGAAATGTTTGAAAAAGAAAACAACGAATCAAATAAATATGGAGGTGTTCTTAATAGATCTCACAAAAAGGATGCATTAATTGTTGGAGATTTAGAGATTATTCTTGGATCAATGCCTGACTGGGTGGTGGAAAAACCAAGAGAGGCTTCACCATTTATCTTTGCTCTATCAACAGGATTAAGAGCTCATGCTTGTTCATTTGTGACGTTATAAGATATTTTGAGAGTATTCGTAAAGGAAGGATTGTCATTCGTGAAAATAACGTTCAATTTGTTTTTTGGAAAAGGGACAAGAGGTAATGATCATTGCGTTACGTTTGAGGGTGATTTGTGCTTTAAATATGATTTGAACTATGCTTGGTGGTTTGATGAGAATTTGGTTCAAGAGTTTGGAATATCACTAACACAATTTGATGATTGGAATGTTGGAGAGTTGAGAAACGAAGTGTTTGGGGGTTAAGAAAAGAATCAATGAAAGTTCGAATACAAAAATAAACGAAAAAAAACTTGATATCCTGAAGATTTATTTGCTTTTCACTCATTCAGATCCGGCTTTATCTGTTCTTCACTTTAAAAGACTGGAAATAAACCTGTTCTTAAAGAAAGTGCATTGGAGACATCATCTTATATTGGCAATTGGAAAAAAAAACTCGAAGTGAAAAAGAGAGTGTCAGATACTCACTTCGTGGAACAGTTGTAGCAAATAGAGCCGGATTTCCTGATGCACTGATCGAATCATCCAAACCTTTCAGTGAAGATTTATCAGATCCACAAGTTTTTCACAACTTATCATTAAATCATAGCGAATGGAAGTTCGAAGATATTTTGGACAGTTTCAATTTCTTTGTTCTGCAAGTTATCAAATTCTCTTGCAGTCAACTTAAATACCCTGGAGCAATAGTTTT
Source organism: Monocercomonoides exilis (assembly GCF_001643675.1). Taxonomy (NCBI): domain Eukaryota; phylum Preaxostyla; order Oxymonadida; family Polymastigidae; genus Monocercomonoides; species Monocercomonoides exilis. Next base: position 1,046,450 of record NW_027150580.1, read on the forward strand.
CAGATTCAATAAAATGGCTTCAAAAAACTTTTTAGATAAAGTTGGAATTTAAAAAGAAAAGAACGAAACGGATATCAAGGCTTCAAGAAGAACTATTTCTCGAAAATTCAACGTAAAGGAGGAAGGAGTTGAACCACAAACGAAGAAATTTCATTCAACAATGAATGAATACTTATTTAACAAATCATTCTTTTCACTTCAAATTACTAACGAAAAATGAAAATTATAGTGACATGGGGATTAAAAATAATGTTTAAGCTTTTTCATTGAAATAATACGCAATTTTTGTTGACTTTTTGTGATCAAAAAATTCGATAAAAATGAGTTCATTCATTGCAATATATGTGAGGGCACAAAACATTATCTTGTGATATCAATGATACCTATTAATGGATATGATAATTCATTTTATTTTGATATCCGATAAAGTTTGATAAAATTATGAGAGAAGTAATTTTTCTATGCGTTGTGCAAAAAAAGCTTGAAAGTCCGTATTTTCCCCCATTTGAGAATGTTAATATTTGATGAATATCACCTAATATAATTATATCTCGAAAAAAAATTCAGTTTCAAAATGAAATACATAGGTTTTGAAATTCATAATTTATTAAAAATATTCTATTTTTTTCGAAGATGTATTATTGAAAATTTCGATTCACATAAAAACTTATAAAACATTCCTTCTCAAAGAAAACTGTTCTTTTTTTAATGAAAGATAAAGTGAAGTATTTTTTTTTTCTATTTTTAATATCATCACTCTGACGCTGTTTGAAAATTGAAAAATATCAAGTATTTAATATTAATAACGTATTTTTTTCCTTTTTTCATTAACCCAAAAAGTTAAAAAAAATTTTCAATCAGAATGAATGAAAATTTTTAGGAAAACGTATTGTTATTCAATTGTAGATTTTTTAAAATTTTAGTAAAAATATGAATTGATTGAACTAAAATCAAATAATGAAAAATTTTCATTCCACAAATCAATATATTTTTGGATCTCGAAATTGGAATTATTTTTGATGTTTACTGAAAGAATAATATTGAAAAAATAAAAAGCAGAAACATTGATGAATGCACACCAATAAGGGAAAAGAATATGAAAGTCTCTAACGATTTGTATTTAAGAATGTTAAAAAATTATTTGTTTTCTTCCAACTTATTTTTATAAATTTTTTAAAATATTTAAACAAAGCAATATTAACAATATTTAACTATTAACAATTAGATATTTTTTTAAGTTTTCAATGGTGTCACTTTTCATTTATTTACGAATGAAATACATAACTATCTAGCCCACAATTAGTTATTGGTTTTTTTATTTTGATATTTTATTAAACTTATTTTGAAGAAAGTTTCTTTGATTCTGAATCTCTTTTCTTTCAAAAACGATTAGAATTGTAATTTCCACATAATGCTATTGAATAATATGAACAAACAAGCATTTCATTACAAAATGCAGAAAAAATTGATGTGTGCTCTTATTTATTGTTGCTTTTTATTTGATTATAAAATAAAACAAAAAATATTTTTCAGAATATGAATGATTATTTAAATGAAACTCCGAAACCACAGCAACATTTTTCTATATTTAATGAAGTTTGCAAAAATATAATTATTTAAAAAAATATTTAATAATAGAATCATTAACATTTTTAATCAATTAACAGCAAATTCCAACACAACTGACTGCCTTTCTTAGCCCGACTTGCGGAAACGATGTCCTTATAAGCAGGAACGAGGTTTGCGAAAGGATGATGAGGATGATGAATGAGCTTCTCTCTCCAATCGCATCATCATCAATCACTCCCGTCAACGCTTTTCAGACGAACATCTCAGCTCAACACTCCTCCTTTCAATCCACTCCATCGCCTTCTCACATCCACCAGAATCATCTGCAAACATTGACAGATCCAACTCAAACTCCTTCTTTTCAAAGAACATTTCTTCCTGTGTGCAATAAAGAATCAAATGAAGAAAAAAAAAATGAAAAAAGAAAAACATTTGTACAAATTTTTTTGTTTAGGTTAGGGTTACGTTTTTTTTGATTAAATTTTTGATCTGACGATCCAGATCGTAGCAAAATATTGATTAACAAAATTTGCTCATTTTTTGAACCGGTATATTTGGAGTAAAATACAAATCATAGAGAGATTTATGATTTTTTAAATATCATTTTTATAATAAAGTTTGATCATAATGTATTTAAATTTTTTCAACAGAAAAGGTTTTAATTGACTGGTTTACGTACACTTATCAATATCAGTGTTTCAGTGTTTTAAGCGGGTGTGAAGTCGTTTTTAATAAAAAACATTATTGACTATTGATTGTTTCTTTTTCTTATATGCATATGAAAATTGAAAATAAAAGCAAAGTTATTGATATCCATTAACAGTGAGCCTTTTAACATTTCAATTCAACAGAATCATCTGATTTGTATAAATTTTATAGCTGTTTGGCAGGTTCTTTTTTCAATTAAAAAGTCTATAAACAACAATGAACAATTATTTTGAACTTATGAACTTTTTCTTTGCTCTGAAAAACTGACTTGGAAGATAATTCCAATTGACTATAATAAATAACTTTATAGCGAATAATTATTTGCATGATTTCAATATTAAAATTTTCTAATTGTTCACAAAAAATATGAATATTGTGATTTGATCAAAAATATTAATAAAGAAAAGAATATTTTTTATTACTGAGCAAACAATTTGAATGCAAAGCTTTCAAGCCTATCGCATTAATACGTATGCACTTCATATTCTAATGATTTGTAAACTAATTCTGAATTGCTTCTGGATTACAGTCATAAGAATACAAAAATCGGAAGTTTGTATTTGATTTAATGTTTAAAATTATAATATTAATTTTATTATCAACTTCAATAATAGAAAAAATCAGGAAAATTCAGAAAGAAACATTTTCTTCGGAAGATGACAGCAGCGACAGCGATGAAAGTGATGAAACAACATCCGATGCAATTCTTTCCCCTTCACAACCTGGTTTTTTTTCTCCTCCGCCATTCTCTCCAGTTTATTTTCATCATTCTCCTTCTCATTCTCCATCACCGCGATCATCATATTCTCACTCTTTTTCACCTCCATTTTCTCCTTCATCTTCTTCTTCAATTCCTTGTCCGAGCTCTCCATTGCATCTGGCTTCAACTACACAAGAATACGAATCTGTAATTTCGACACCAATGTTTTATTGCCCAAGGTTGGCTTATAAAAAACAACATGATCAAGAAAAAGAAGAAGCAGCGTCCAATGAAAAAGAAATAGAGAAAAAGCCTTATTCATATTCAATTTCAAACTGGCTTCTAAATTTCATGAAAGAAGATGAAATTCCTTCTGTGGATTATTATTCAACGCTGTTAAAAAATCTTTCACCACAACCTTCATTAGATCACCTTCGAGATTATCAACATAAATCTCCATATCCGAGACCTCTTTTTATATCCCGAAAAGAAAATTTGGACAAGAAATGTTTGGAACACATGGAATCTTCAGACGATACTTGCACAAACGCGAAACAGAATAAGGCAGAGGAAAAACAGGAATTCAATTTGAAGAAATCGCACCCATCTTCTCAAACTGCACATGAGCAGAATGAGAAGAAAAGAACAAGCAATAAAAAAAGAAAACACAGAAGAGCGAAATATTCAGAAAAGAAATCAAATTCCTCAGAAAATGGTTTGCGTTTAAATCTAAGTTAATCTCATTCTTTAACTTTTCAAAAAAAGAAAAAGATAATGTTTTCTCAGAAATCTCAGAAAATCCATTTACAGAATCGATATGCAATCAAAGAAATTCAGCTTCGGCTTCTGCATCTTGTTCGATTTCAACGAGCAACATTTGTTGTGACACTTTTGAAAGAATATTCATGGAAGAAGATGGAACCGAGTTTATTTCGAATAAAATTGAAAAGAAGAGCGAAAAAAGAGAGAAAATTCTTGAAGAAAATTTAAAGACAAAACCTGACAGTCAAAACGAAGAAAATATTTCGTTGGAAGATAATGAATGCTTTGAAGTCGACTGCAGCACAACTCAAAGGAAATCAAAGATTGATTTTATGAAAAAACTTCCTTCTCTTATAAAGTCATCTTTTGAAGATTCTCAAACTGATACAGATGATAACACTTATGATTGCCAAACAGACATGGAAAATGCCAATTCATGCTATGAAGAGTTTTCATCTTCTCTATCAACAAAAGAAAACACAGACGATGATGAAATGAAAGATTCCGAATCAACAGAAACAAATTGTGATTTTCAATATTGTGATTGCCATCCTTCAAAAATTAGGCACAAAGATAGAAAATCTTCAATTTGGTCCGCAATGCAATCATCCAAAAGAAGAAAGGTCTCAGTTCTTGTCAATGATAAGAATTTGTCAATTATTTCTGAAAAATTGGATGAATTGGAGAAAAAGGAAAAGGCGATATCTGAAAAAGTTTCATTTGAATCAAAAGATGCATTCGCTCTTGATTTCAAAGACTTATATGGAAATATTAATGCAACAATGTTAGATATTCTTCCAGACAATTCTTCATCACCTTCAACAAACCCTGCATTGACAACACAAAGATATGCTTATGATTCTCCTACAAAGTTTTCAGATATGTTGAGATCCTATTCAAGAGAAGAGTTACAACCATATGTGGAGAAGGGTTTACCATTCTGTGACGAAACTGTTAAAACACACAAATGGGTTTGTGGAATGTTCATTGATTATTGCAAAATGGCAAAGAAGGAACCTTTCCCATTGAAGGCAAAACCTGTGTATGGATTTATGAAGTTGCTTGGAACTGCAGTCGGTTATTCTGTTGAAACAATAAAGAATGGCATTCGATCATCTCTTTTCAATATATCTGAGACAAAAACTGGAAAACCTGTGAAGGATAAAGTCAGAATGAAAGTTCATCGAGCATTAATGGAAATCAAAACATGGATCAGAAAAAGAAAGAAGAAAGGATTGCCTTTGCCAAAAATGAGAGAGGAGAATGAAAATAAATGGAAAAAACAGCCTCTCATCGTATCAGATTTGCAACGTATTTTAGAATGCTATCCCGACTGGATAGTTGAGAAGCCCCAAGAGGCTTCCTTGTTCTTGTTTGCTCTTTCAACGGGAGCGAGAGCACAAACATGTGCTCATATAAGATTGAAGGATATCATCCGAGTTTACTCTCCTCCCAACTCAAATTTTATCAAAGTTACGTTTAATCTTGAGTGTGGGAAAGGGTGGAATGGTGACAATCACTGTGTTACGGTGGAAGGAGCAATTAACGAAAAGCATCAACTTAACGTAATATGGTGGCTGGAGCAGTATTTGGTGGAGGAGTTTGGACTCTCCCTAACCAATTTTGACAAATGGGAGCTTAAGGAGTTGGAGGAGCAATTTATCTGGCAACTTAGAAAGGGTGCAATGAGAGTTCGACTGAAAAAAAGAGCTGTCCAAGCAGGTTATCCTGATAACCTGTTTGGCTTTCATTCCTTTAGGTCGGGTTTTATTTGCTCAGCTTTGCTAAAAGCAGGGGAAAACCAGGAAAAAAGGAAACAGGTGCTTGAGGCGACAGCTTTTGTAGGTAATTGGGCCTTCATTTCAAAATCCCAGTGGGAATATGTGAAAGAGACTGAGAAGGCTGTAATAATTGGTAATAGGCTTGGATTCCAGGATGAAGCAATTGAATCCGATGATTACTATGATATGACTTTAACAAGTCCTGCAATATATCACAACATCAAATTAAATGAGCCAATTTGGAAGGAGGAATCAATTATACTTGCATTTGACTTTTATGTTCTCGAAATAATAAAAGCCACGTGCAGTGAGTTCTTTTATCCATATAATTGCGTAATCCGATTGAATCGGTTGGCTGCTTCATCGTATTTGAATAATCATAATGTTAAGTGTGAAAAGGGAAACACATTCATGAAGCAAGCTAGAATCGATTTATTACAGAAACTGAAGAAGAATAAAAATGTTGTGGAAGCAGTACGTTTATATTTAGCAGGAATACAAGAGTATTTGAATGGAAGCACGAAACTCAAATTTCATAGACCAAAAGAAAAAGTTCCACTTAGAGAGAATAGACCCATCAACAAGATACTTGGAACAAAAATCAAGACGCAGATGGACAGCAGAAGAAGATCGGATACTGATGAAAAGTTTTTTGCAGTCTGGAGATTTCAAAACTGCAAGTCAGCAATTATTCGAAAGAACTGCAAACTCTTGCAGAGATAGAATACGACACATCACGAAAGATAGATCAATGAGTGACTATTCAAAATCCATGACAAAATATGAACAATTTAAGACGGATCATCCACAATTGGGAAACTTGAACTCTGCACCTGAGAAAGAGAAAGGAGGAGAGAAGAATTGACACTCTTTATTATTGTTTGGAAGTTCATTTCCACAGGGCGCTTACTGTTTGTTTATATTCTCATTATCTTTTTTTCATATTCAATCAGTACAATTGTTTTTTATTAATTCATACACAAACATTCCGATAAAAAGAGAGGTTTTAATAAAAGCGTGAAATGTTTTAAATTGAGTTTTTAATTTTTCGTGTTTTGCAACATTAAAAACACCAATCTTTCTGTGACAAAAGATTATATATGTGGACTGAGATAAATGTTGCAACAAATGAAGGATAATTTAATTAGATTTGAGTAGGAAAACAAAAGCAAACTTGTTGTTGACGTTTTAAGCCTGGTGAACATTCTCAATGATGGAAGGAGGTTGCAGACAGCACAATGAAAGCTAATTAGAATAGGAATCCATGAAACGCATATTTAATGAACGAATACGATGATCACAAACAAATGAATTGTGATGGTTGATCATTAAATATCAATGAGTTCATTCAAGTCATTCATCATCGTTTCTTCTTTAAATGAGATATATTCACAATCAAATGCATTGCAACATTTTTCAGAAATTGAGTTTATCAAGAGTTTTTTGTTATTCATTTGTTTTGCAAAAGAAACAAATGGCGATTCGAGAAATGTTCTTAGAAAGATTTGTTTTTTGTCTCCGTTCGATCGTTGAAAATGGCGATGATAATTAATTTCTTTGTCATCTGAACAAGAGGAATTAAAGAAAGTCGAATGAAACAATCATCAAGTACAAAGAATAATGAATTGGTTTTTGGAAGATCATGTTGTTATCGATTATTCTAACGAGAAAACAAAAGCAAAATTGAATTGTTTTAGTTAAAGAAAAGTTATTCATGATAACACAAAAATGGGCAAAGTACTATTTCACCAAAAACTGCTGAATGATGAAATTGGAAAATTCATTTGAATCATGTGAAATGTGAATGATTGCTTTCTTTAATCATTTTGTTGGAGCATCTTCATTCAATCTGAATGCAGAAAAGATATTTCACGATGCATCCAAATACCAAATAACAAAGCACAACGAATAGCAAAAGTTTTGAATCAGAATCAGTTTCTTTCAATTCTGTTTGAACACATAACTTGGTTTGGTTTTTTTTCAAATAATCTCTGTTTCAAAGGTAATTCTCAACAGTGCGCATGGATAAATCTTTGCATTCACTCTATTGAATAGAGATGTTCGATATTTGCATGAGGAAGAAAGCAGAACAAAATACAAAATAAATGAGACAAAAAATATGTGAATCAGACTGCACTATTACAGATTTTAACATAATTGAAGAATAATTTTCAAACAAAATAAGGATTTTGCGTTTCATTTTTATTTCACTTTGCTGATTTCGATAAATAAATTGTTATTGAATGTTTTGTTCTATATATTTTTTTTGTATGGTATTCATTGTGATCATAATTTGATACAGCAAGTTTTTTTCAAACAAATCAGAATTTTGTCAAGCAGTCATTCAAACATTAGATGATATAAAAAGTGTGTGCATTGTTAGCGAAAGTTATTTTATAAATGTTTATATTTTCATTGATTAATGACATTAAAAGAAAGAATTTATGTTTTGAGCAAACGAAATAGCTGTGATGAAGTTAAAAGATGAACGAAGATAGCGCAAAAAGAAAAAAGTAATTTGTTAAGCTGGAACAAGATGCAAAGATGGAAAAATGCTGATAAAGGAAAATCCACTAAAGAAAAAATTTTCATGAAATGAAGTTTGATCGAATATGAAACATGAATGACAGTCGACATTTTTTCTCAACGCATTGGCACAAATTCGTTGTGAAAAACAATTGATGATATTATTCGGATCTGTTGTGGAAGAAAAGAATTGGCTGGAATGAGCTTGAAATGAAATCAAGAAGGACATTACGTTAATTGAAAGGACATCATCGATGATTTTCATTATCAACAAGATAAACTGTTGATAATAATAAGAATATACATTTTCATTGAAGTTCATTGATTAATGTCATTATGATTACTTGAATTCAGTCTAGTTTTATTTGAAGTTTTAATGAAATCAAGGTTTGACATCAATATTTAATAAAAAATAAAAATATTCAATTTATTTGATAATTTTTTTGACTTTTTATTGAGAGTGATATAAAATGAAATGTAGTATTTCTCAAATTATCATGAAATTGCTTACGAACTTTCGGAAAACAAAGGACTAGAAGAGATACTTGTTGTTTGTTGCATAAAGGTTTGAAAAACAATTATTGAATGAACGATAAAATATTTTCTTTAAGATTTCTCTTGATTTGTTGCATTCATTGAGATCTGAAAAAATAATGTCACAATTATTGCGAATTGTTATGATGGAATGAAATCGGATGAAGAATAAAATTTAGTGATGAAGATCTTTTGTCTGTAAAAGATTTGTAATGAATATTACGATGATTGCACGAAATACAAACAGCTAGTCAAGAAATCTATCACAAAATGTGCAACATATCAGAACGGAAAAATAAATGTAAAGAAAACAGCACATACATGAAACAAGACGTAAGAATGATTTGTTAACGAATGTTGAGGATGTATCACTCAAAATCAATTCGTTTCATAGTTTTTGCAAATGCTATATTACATAAAATTATAATATGGGAATTTTGATTTATTCAAATAAAAAATAAAAAATTTTGCAATTTTTAATTGAAATCAAAAAATAAAAATTTAAATAAATAAAAAAAAAATAATAGCGCTCCCCTAAGCTCGACGAGCAAAAGTCTAGGTTAGGTTAGGGTTAGGGTTAGGGTTAGGGTTAGGGTTAGGGTTAGGGTTAGGGTTAGGGTTAGGGTTAGGTTTTACAACTCTTCCCCTTTTATGCATCGAGTTGGAGAATATTTTCATTATGAACGTTTAATTCACTCATGTAGCTATTTGTATGGAATATGATTTATTGGAATCTGTTGCATATCTCTGTAAAATTTTGATCCGAAAAGTGACCTTTTAGTATCATGTCGAAAAATGACATTTCTAAAAATGAGATTAACAACGATTTTGATGTGATCAAATATTCACATATGTCATGTGATTAACTGCACATGAAACAGAATTTCGTTATGACCATTATTTGTCGAGTTATTGCGAAAACAAAAATTTCGATTTTTTGGTGTTTTTTTCCAAATTTGCAAAAATCCCTCTTTTATGACTATTTGAATGATATCTCCAATTCCATATGTACTAATATATCGTTGCATGTTATTAACGAATATCACTTTTTTATCTGAAAACTCGGAAATTTTTTATGGAATTTTTCGATTTTTCATAAAATTTGTCTATGTATGATTTCTATGAAAAAATACTTCAGTTTACATAATTTTGTAAATATTTATATTTGTGCGGAGGAAAAAATCATTAATGCAGCATATATCCTTGCCTGTAATATATGTTAAAGACATATAGATTTAACAAATGAATATCGAAAAAAAAATTAATATATGAATTCTCATTTTTCAATATGAAAAGTGACTGAAAACATAACCTAGTTGAATAATTGTTTGAAAATAATTGATTAATAAATGAAACTATAAATGCAACAATTGCCTGCCAATGAGATAAATGTTAAAGCAATGAGATCAAAGAATTTATCTGTCTCATATTCGTTGAGATATTGAAGAATAATATCTTTGACTGAAATTATTAGAATAAATGTATTTTTTGAATTTTCGTAAAAAATCGATATAATAATGTTTATTGTTGAAAACATAGTGAATTTGATTATTTCATGCTGCTTTGAACTTTTTCAAACGATATCTTGATTTGTGAGAATTAAGAATAAAATTAAAAGAAAATCAATTTTTCTTCTATTTGAAAGTCTATGGAAAAAGTTAAAAATGACAAAAATAAAAAAAATTCTGGAAAAATTTCTGTGTACTTGAAAAGGAAGGACATTAATTGTAAACAACGGAAAAATTATTTGTTTTTCGAAATCTCTGATATTTGGTGGGATATTGAAAAAACATTGGAAAAAATTTTTGAATGGAAATAAACTTATTATTTTAATAAATATTTATTTATTTGCAAAGTGCACGAAAAAAAAATCGATTAAAAGCAATCAAGTGAGATTAACAAGTCTATTTTTTGTCAGAAAAGCTTCTTTTATATTTTGAACGAAATATTGAGTGAGAAAAATGGATTATTTTAAAGAACACAATTAATAATAAATATCATAATTCATCCGATAGTTATTTAATTAATTTATTCCTTCGGGTTGTAAAATAAATTTTTGTAATATTGTAAATAATAATTGATAATTTCATTATTGATTTTCATTTACGAAATCAAATATTTGTAATATTGAAATATTCATATTTTCAAGAACCGAGTTCATTTAAATCATAGATTTCAATTGATTTAACCAAAAATTGACAAGCATTATAATGACGAAAATCATCAGAATTGCGACATATATTATTTATTCACATTTCCATTAACTTTATTTATTTCAAATTGCATAATCTTTTGATTGAACTTTTTTTATAAAAATTAATCCAATGAAATAAAGAAAAACTGTTATTATATAGATAAATGAATTATTGAGTTTTTTTATTTAAAAGTTTTTATGAATTGTTAAAGTATTCATTTATCAGGAATTGTTCATTATTATTACACTAAAAAATATTACAACCCATAATAACATTTTTAAATGTCAAATTTAAATTTTCGACAACCTCGATCAAAACATTTGCTGTTTAATATTCGAACCAAGAAGTTAGACAACTTGAAACAGGTTGAAAGCAATCATTTTGAAGGTTTTTTTTATATTTATGTTTGCATATTTATCTTGTTGATTTCATTTTTGTTAATTTATATTTTTTTTGGGATATTTGAAAAAGATAAAGAAGCTGAAGAATTGGACAAACCATATTTCGAAATGCCTTCAAACTGGGATGAGTTTTTTGCTGAATGCGGGATAGCAACAAAAAGGGAGACAAAATTACAAAAAACCTTAAAAAAAAGCAAACCGCTTACATTACAACGTTATTCTCAACAAGTTACAATTCTATCTCCTTCTCTCCATCGCAAATATAAATGGGCTGAAAAACTTTACGTTCCATATGCGAAATTGCTTAAAAGCCAACCTTTTCCAATACAATCATCAACAATCTCTTCATTCATTCAATTTCTCTGCATTGAATGTTTATATTCTATTAAAAGTGTTGAAAATGTTGTCATTCCATCTTTAAAATCACAACATCTTCAACAAACGAAAGAATTCGACTTTTCCAGTGAGCTTAAATTAACAATTCGATCTGCTTTTTCTTCTGTCAGAAAAAGCGGATGCTACAAAAGGGAAGGAGAAGGAAAAGAAGCGGCACTGCTTGACGATGTAGCCCTTATCATTGAAAGAAGCAATTCTGGTAATATGTTTTTTGATTTTGATTGTTCTCTTTTTCTATTTGCTGTTCACTGCGGAGCTAGGTCAATTACATGTGCAAACGTTTTTTTAGAGGATGTTAAAAACGTAACAATTTCGGATTTACACGCTGAGTGCATCTTGGTTGAAATCAGATTGAGAAGGCTGAAGGGACATCCAAACTCTAACCACTCTGTAACGATCGAAGGAAGATTTGCTCATACCAGCTTACATGAACAAGTCAGAGATCCTGTTTATTGGCTTGAGCGTCATTTGCAGGTTAACCACCATCTATCTTTGAAAACGAGACAAAAGTGGCCGAAGAATGTGTTGTCGAAAAAGCTGTGGGACATGAGCCCAGCAGCAATGTCCTTAAGGTTCAGAAAAAGATCAGAGCAAGCAGGGTACCCTTGTAAACTCTTTTCTTTTCACTCCTTAAGGGCAGGCTTCATCTGTACTGCAATTATGGTAGCCGGAACAGATGAAGAAAAGTTAAGAGGGATACTTGAACACACTGCTTACGTCGCTGACTGGGTCCCATTTGGCAGGGCTCAGTTAACTTACGTCAGAAATACCTCCAAGAAAATAACGGTATGCTCCAGATTAGTGAATCCCAAGCCTGGAGATACTGTAATAGATCTGGCTCTAACTTCTATCGCTGCATATCATAGTATCAAGTTGTCAGACCCAAAAAGAACAATCAAAGAACAATTTCAGACATTTAGAAATGCAGTGAATGATCATTTCAATGATGCAATGAAGCACTTGGAAGATGGTGAAAGGGAAATTCGAAACCAATGGAAGAAATGTGCTAAAGCTTATATCGACAAGAACGAAAACCTTTCCTTGAGAGCAAAGCGTGCATTCACCAAAAAGAAAAAGTCTTCTTTTTAGAGCTTTGAAGGAAAATGACTTTCACACGATAAGAATGAAAATCATTCGACAAGACGTGGTTTGTAAATTGTCAAAATCATTAGCTAATCTTGACAATTTGGTTGATGATTTTGTTAATCTAAGTGATTATCCTGTGAGACGCAGTCTAGATTTAAAAGGCAGTTTCCCTCAAGAAGCATCATCCAACTGCACATCATCTTCAAATGAAAATGATCTCTCAATTCAACAATCCGATGAAGAGTCACAGGGTCAAAGCGAAAACACTGAAGGGAGCGAATCCACAAACACGAACTCAGATGGAGAAGGAAAACAATCAAACCAAGAATGCACATCATCATCTTCAACACAATCTTCCAGCAGTGCAACTTCAAGTTCTTCTTCTTCACCATCATCTGTTGAAGTTATATCAGACAACCCGTATCAACTTCCAAATAGATTACTTATGAACAACAAAAATTCCACAAGTTCCAATGCCATAAAGGTGAAAAAGAAGCAAAAGAAAAGAAGATTCTTCACAAAGGAAGAAGATGAGCTGCTCAGAAGGTGTAAGCAGCAAAAAATGAGATGGTGCGACATGTCGCTTCAATTCGATGGAAGAAGTGGTCAGGATCTTAAAGATCGTTGGCGAAACTTGCAAAAGAAGCAGTGGCGAAGGCACCCAGAATATTCCAGGGACGAAGTGTTGCATTGTTTGAAAATAATACATGATGACGAGGATGAGAACGATGCCAAGGAAAATAATACTCACGCAATAAAAGTCATAAAGGATGATGCGAATGACTGCAGTTTACAAAGAAATGAGTCAAGTGAATCCGAAGATGTTGATGATTCTGAAAGTTGCTCGGATTCAAGTGAATGGAAGGAAATCAAATGCGAAGACAGCAGAGAAGACGATGAAGATGATAGAAACGAAGAAGAAGTGTGTTGCGATAATGAGCAGATGAACAATGATTTAACGATAAGCATAGTTGATGACGAAGATGAAGATCTGAATGCTGCTGATGAGTTAATCCGTGCAAGTTACAGAAATAAATCGGACTCGTTCACAAAGAAAAAGAAGTCGCTTGAAGAGTTGTCAAAGAAAACATCATCTTCTTCTGTTGTTAATTGCAAAGAGAAGAAATTGAAAAGACGTTCTGGAAATTGAATTTTTTGCCTTTATTGAAATTAATCTGCTGACAGGCTTGCTCCATTTTAAATATTTTTATCATTCACATCAAATATTGTCAATGAAAATATTACATACACTTTCAAAAGCAAGAAATGGAAAACTTGACTGTTCGAGAAAGGTTCTGTTAAAAATGAACAGAAAATCAAAGTATATTTTAGAAATGAAATACGTCACAGATGAATATTGAAAATTCAATCATTTTGTTCAGTCAAGAATGAACAAAAAGAGAATAATTGAATGCTTCTTGTCAAATAAAAGGAATTCGATGGAATCGTTCAATTCTGGAAAGAACAAAATAAATTAGTGTTATTTACAAAGTTTTTCGAAAGGAATTATCTATTAACAAAGGTGGACTATTTAGAAAGGTTTGTTTAATAATTTTATTGTTTTGAAAGAGAAATGTTAATTGCAAAGAAATTTATTGCAAAAGAAAAAAAGCGATATGACAATTGAAATCGAAAGGTGAAGTGTTTCAGTTTTTCGTTGAATGCGGAAGCAATATACAAAACTAGATGAAGATTGAAGTTTTGTAAATCCATCGCTGAGAAAAGTTGAACAAAGAAAATAAGCAAAAAAGCATGAACACATAATATAAAGTTTGATACAAATTCATTTAGATCTTTGTCATTATCAGTAAGATTATGAACGTTCGTGTCAAAGAAGAAATATGGATAATTACATGAAGAAGAAGTTCAACTTCGGTGAAACAACAAACACGCTTGAAGGGAATACTTGGGAATGATCTTTGCCATGCATCCAGAAATGATATTTTCAATGAAAACTTTTCCATTTTTGCCAAGTATTGATTTTCGTTGAGGAAAAAATTTGTTGGATTAAAAGCAGAGTAAATTTACAGAAGCACACTAATCAGCTTTTGCAACTATTTGTTATGCATTTAGTCTAGATTACTGCAGTGTTTGTTAGATTTAGTAAAGAAGGAGCAAGGTTTTTGACATTTTCATAAATTGACAATGGAAAACATGATCGGATGAAAGGAAATTTCACTTTTTTCAAATAAATTTTTGAAAAGAATGTTCATTAATATCTCCAATTTAATAAGATGCATACAGAAATATTTTGATTCATTATTGGAATGAGATTTTCGTTCATTTGTTTTTTAAAATTCTGTGAAAACATCATCTGAAAATGAAATTCAGAAGGTTAACAATTTACGATTGTTTTAACGGTGAAAGTTCATAATTGTTATGTTTCTTATTGAGCATTTTTGAAACGAAATATTAAAACAAATAAAAACTAAAAATAAAGAGTTTGGCAAACAAAAATGAAGTTTTATAACTTTCTCAACGAAATTGAATAACTTGCGAAAGTTTCTAATGATGGAAATAAAGATATTGTTCTTCATTAAATATGAATGAAAACTAAAGATTATCAAATGAAGCGGAAACTTGGTAATTGAATTCAAAATAAAAGTGATACAATTCAATTGAAAGTCAATGCCAATCTTATTGAGCGTAAAATATGTGAATATGCTTGCAAATTATCATGAATTATTATTTATAGCTTATATGTTACTGGAATATTATCTGCTTTCAAACAATTTCAATGAATTAAATTATTGAAACTGTTTGTACTCAACAAAAGAAAAAATTTTTCTTTTCATGAGATTGAATTAGCAAGATAAAAATGAAAAGAAATGATTTAAAAATGTTTCATGTTTTGATATAAGATAATCTCTGGAAATAATAGTAATTTATATGATTAGAAAGATAATGTACAAAAAGAAAGATGAAATATTACAAACTGGTAATACAATTGAAGAAAGTTAACTGTATATGCTTATTTCGAAAGCGATCTCAATTTGAATCATAATTCATGGTTTGAATGAGCAGATAATCTTAAACTATTTTTGACGAATTTCTTTGCAAAGATGGAAGAATGTCAGAAGAAATGCTTTTGTCATAGAAGAATGTTTATTTGCGCAGCCGGAAATAGTGCACATTGAGTATGCAATCAACATTTTTTGCATCATTCACAAATTATTTGATTACTGAAATATATGGAAAAAGATGCAAGTCCAAAAGTTATAAGCTGTTAAATAGAAGATTTACGTGTTAAAAAGTTGCTGAAGAAAAGTTGCACGATGATTTTACTTTGTTTGACGAAGAAGATTACTGATTTACAACATGTTCCAAAATAGGATCTTTAAAACATGAAAATTTGATTTGATCAATATTATTTATTTGCAATTTATCGAAAGTGGATTTTTATGTTGCAGTAATAAAGTTTGTTTAATAATATGATAAGCAATGCAATAAAAAAGTTGAATGGCAGGTTTAACATTGCAATAAATTTTTTCAAAAAAAAATTATAAAAGAAAAAATTCAATTTTCAAATAGTAATTATACTGATTGATGTGTGGAGGAATATCCGCTGACCCAATCTCTTAGTAATTGCACCACATCCTACCTCCACTAACATTCCCCAACATATCCCTCTAACTCCGATCACTTGCCCTCCTCTCACACTCCACAGCATCACCAAGTCAATACCCCCAAGTCATTTTTCTATGTGAAAAATCAGAACCGAACTCAAAACAACTAGCCGATCGGATTTCTCAGCAACCACTGGGCCGATCGAAACGCCGTTTGGCCACATCCGGGCATGGGTTACTGTGCCGGTCATATGTGTTTCGATTCAGCCACTTGCCCCTGGTTCACTCTCTGTGACCTCACTAACCAAGCACCCCCAGTCACTATGAAAAATATATTTCTTTTCTGCACCGCCTGCCAGACCCCCACCACCAACACCCATATGCATGCTCTTACCGCACTATATGCACATATATCATATATTAATTTCAAATTTATCTGGCTGTTACTTCTGGAGTTATACTCGATTTACCTCAAAAATGAACATTTTCACTCAAAAATTCGATTAAAACTCAAAAACTACAAATAAGTGTATCCAACAAAAAATCGTCAATATACAACATTAGAAGTCGTATTCATGTGCTTAATCGTATTTTATATCGACTTTGAAATTTTCGAGAAAAAAAATTTTTTTCATTTTTTCAGTCAAAATGGCCAACTTGTCCGCACTGCCCTGCCACAACCGCTCGACAGAAAAAATTTAGATTCGAGTATGTTTATAAGGGGCCCACGTCCTTGCCACCTGCCAATTATCAAAGGAATCTGAGACCCCATATTTTTCGGTCCTTGATCTAAGATCACCACTTTTTCAGTTAAAATATTCTTATGACATTTTCTCTCTAACCAGACCAATCTGGCCCGAAAAAAAAATTCAGCGGACTATTCGCGAATTATCCGAACTTTTTGTGTTTTCATAAGTTTCGATCACAACTTTCATAAAAACCGATTTTCACCAATTTTTCTATTTTTATGAATAACTTGAGCTAAATTCAACTTAATCAGAAAAAATGAAAATTTCTCATTTTTCGAATTTTTGACCCTGACTTCAAAAATTCACAAATAGTCCAACTAACACTCTGGTAAAGTCTCACGGCTTAGAAAAATTTATTTATCGAGATATTTTAAAAATAATTATGAAAATTTTGACAGAAAAAATTTTATTTAACATATCATTCCACAATTTGAATCAATTAATTTCTGATTTTAATATCAATCAATTCCTCTCATATTATTACCCATATACGTAACTTTTCATCAACCACTAATTCCTTCTTCTTTATTAAATATAAATTTTTTAAAAAAAATGTTTGATCTAGATCATAACCATTTTTCTATGTTAAAAATTCAATTTTTAATCGTTAAATTTTTTTTTCTATCTGACTTCACATCATTATTAGGTGACATTTTTCGTTGATTTATGTATTGAAAATGAATGAAAGTTGTTGAAAAAGACACTTCGTAATTAACCAGATTGGAATAAAAAAATTTTTGCGTAAACTCAAACAAAATAAATAAGTGAATTATTGTATAACAAATAAAATTTCCACAAATATGAACAATTTAGAAAAATAAAAATGTGTAAATATTTCAATAAGTAGATATTTATGAAAATTTGACATTGATATTTAGCACTTAACTGTGAGATATACTTAAAAAAATAATTTCATTTATTAATAGATTGAAATTTCAATATGTGAAAAATAAATTTTTTGATCATTTAGAAAGCATACAAATATAATACAAAAGATCATTGAAAATGATTAAACAGCTGTAATCAAATATTAACAAAGATCACGATAAGAAACTTCATTTTACGCTCTGCGCGAGTCCGACATCCAAAATGCGAACGTCTTTTCTGATAAAAAACGCGAAATGCTTTCGCGTTTTTTATCAGAAAAGGGGTGAGCATTTGGGGTGGAGGCGAGCGATATGTGTGTGTCGCCAATTGTTACACGTTGCGCAGCAACTCGCATTCAATTCGGTTTGTAAGTTATTTTTATGCAATTTTTTAAATTTTTATTTTTTTTGTGTTGGCAGGCAAAATCTATCGATTTTGCTCAGAATTGACGATCCGAGGTTTTGAAAGGTGCAATTTGTTTTTATTTTTCTTTTTTAACTTTTGTCATAACACCTCCCAAACACACATTCTTTTTGTTGTCTGGTCATTCTTTCTTTTTTAAAAAAAATATTTTCATTTTTTCAGTCTATCTGAATGACCCCCTTTTTCAGTCATTTTTTCCTTCTTTATCAGAAAAGGGGTGAGCATTTGGGGTGGAGGCGAGCGATATGTGTGTGTCGCCAATTGTTACACGTTGCGCAGCAACTCGCATTCAATTCGGTTTGTAAGTTATTTTTATGCAATTTTTTAAATTTTTATTTTTTTGTGTTGGCAGGCAAAATCTATCGATTTTGCTCAGAATTGACGATCCGAGGTTTTGAAAGGTGCAATTTGTTTTTATTTTTCTTTTTTAACTTTTGTCATAACACCTCCCAAACACACATTCTTTTTGTTGTCTGGTCATTCTTTCTTTTTTAAAAAAAAATATTTTCATTTTTTCAGTCTATCTGAATGACCCCCTTTTTCAGTCATTTTTCCTTCTTTATCAGAAAAGGGGTGAGCATTTGGGGTGGAGGCGAGCGATATGTGTGTGTCGCCAATTGTTACACGTTGCGCAGCAACTCGCATTCAATTCGGTTTGTAAGTTATTTTTATGCAATTTTTTAAATTTTTATTTTTTTTGTGTTGGCAGGCAAAATCTATCGATTTTGCTCAGAATTGACGATCCGAGGTTTTGAAAGGTGCAATTTGTTTTTATTTTTCTTTTTTAACTTTTGTCATAACACCTCCCAAACACACATTCTTTTTGTTGTCTGGTCATTCTTTCTTTTTTAAAAAAATATTTTCATTTTTTCAGTCTATCTGAATGACCCCCTTTTTCAGTCATTTTTCCTTCTTTATCAGAAAAGGGGTGAGCATTTGGGGTGGAGGCGAGCGATATGTGTGTGTCGCCAATTGTTACACGTTGCGCAGCAACTCGCATTCAATTCGGTTTGTAAGTTATTTTTATGCAATTTTTTTAAATTTTTATTTTTTTGTGTTGGCAGGCAAAATCTATCGATTTTGCTCAGAATTGACGATCCGAGGTTTTGAAAGGTGCAATTTGTTTTTATTTTTCTTTTTTAACTTTTGTCATAACACCTCCCAAACACACATTCTTTTTGTTGTCTGGTCATTCTTTCTTTTTTAAAAAAAATATTTTCATTTTTTCAGTCTATCTGAATGACCCCCTTTTTCAGTCATTTTTTCCTTCTTTATCAGAAAAGGGGTGAGCATTTGGGGTGGAGGCGAGCGATATGTGTGTGTCGCCAATTGTTACACGTTGCGCAGCAACTCGCATTCAATTCGGTTTGTAAGTTATTTTTATGCAATTTTTTTAAATTTTTATTTTTTTGTGTTGGCAGGCAAAATCTATCGATTTTGCTCAGAATTGACGATCCGAGGTTTTGAAAGGTGCAATTTGTTTTTATTTTTCTTTTTTAACTTTTGTCATAACACCTCCCAAACACACATTCTTTTTGTTGTCTGGTCATTCTTTCTTTTTTAAAAAAAATATTTTCATTTTTCAGTCTATCTGAATGACCCCCTTTTTCAGTCATGTTTTCCTTCTTTATCAGAAAAGGGGTGAGCATTTGGGGTGGAGGCGAGCGATATGTGTGTGTCGCCAATTGTTACACGTTGCGCAGCAACTCGCATTCAATTCGGTTTGTAAGTTATTTTTATGCAATTTTTTTAAATTTTTATTTTTTTGTGTTGGCAGGCAAAATCTATCGATTTTGCTCAGAATTGACGATCCGAGGTTTTGAAAGGTGCAATTTGTTTTTATTTTTCTTTTTTAACTTTTGTCATAACACCTCCCAAACACACATTCTTTTTGTTGTCTGGTCATTCTTTCTTTTTTAAAAAAAATATTTTCATTTTTCAGTCTATCTGAATGACCCCCTTTTTCAGTCATTTTTTCCTTCTTTATCAGAAAAGGGGTGAGCATTTGGGGTGGAGGCGAGCGATATGTGTGTGTCGCCAATTGTTACACGTTGCGCAGCAACTCGCATTCAATTCGGTTTGTAAGTTATTTTTATGCAATTTTTTAAATTTTTATTTTTTTTGTGTTGGCAGGCAAAATCTATCGATTTTGCTCAGAATTGACGATCCGAGGTTTTGAAAGGTGCAATTTGTTTTTATTTTTCTTTTTTAACTTTTGTCATAACACCTCCCAAACACACATTCTTTTTGTTGTCTGGTCATTCTTTCTTTTTTAAAAAAATATTTTCATTTTTTCAGTCTATCTGAATGACCCCCTTTTTCAGTCATTTTTCCTTCTTTATCAGAAAAGGGGTGAGCATTTGGGGTGGAGGCGAGCGATATGTGTGTGTCGCCAATTGTTACACGTTGCGCAGCAACTCGCATTCAATTCGGTTTGTAAGTTATTTTTATGCAATTTTTTTAAATTTTTATTTTTTTTGTTGGCAGGCAAAATCTATCGATTTTGCTCAGAATTGACGATCCGAGGTTTTGAAAGGTGCAATTTGTTTTTATTTTTCTTTTTTAACTTTTGTCATAACACCTCCCAAACACACATTCTTTTTGTTGTCTGGTCATTCTTTCTTTTTTAAAAAAAATATTTTCATTTTTCAGTCTATCTGAATGACCCCCTTTTTCAGTCATTTTTTCCTTCTTTATCAGAAAAGGGGTGAGCATTTGGGGTGGAGGCGAGCGATATGTGTGTGTCGCCAATTGTTACACGTTGCGCAGCAACTCGCATTCAATTCGGTTTGTAAGTTATTTTTATGCAATTTTTTAAATTTTTATTTTTTTTGTGTTGGCAGGCAAAATCTATCGATTTTGCTCAGAATTGACGATCCGAGGTTTTGAAAGGTGCAATTTGTTTTTATTTTTCTTTTTTAACTTTTGTCATAACACCTCCCAAACACACATTCTTTTTGTTGTCTGGTCATTCTTTCTTTTTTAAAAAAAATATTTTCATTTTTCAGTCTATCTGAATGACCCCCTTTTTCAGTCATTTTTTCCTTCTTTATCAGAAAAGGGGTGAGCATTTGGGGTGGAGGCGAGCGATATGTGTGTGTCGCCAATTGTTACACGTTGCGCAGCAACTCGCATTCAATTCGGTTTGTAAGTTATTTTTATGCAATTTTTTTAAATTTTTATTTTTTTTTGTGTTGGCAGGCAAAATCTATCGATTTTGCTCAGAATTGACGATCCGAGGTTTTGAAAGGTGCAATTTGTTTTTATTTTTCTTTTTTAACTTTTGTCATAACACCTCCCAAACACACATTCTTTTTGTTGTCTGGTCATTCTTTCTTTTTAAAAAAAATATTTTCATTTTTTCAGTCTATCTGAATGACCCCCTTTTTCAGTCATTTTTTCCTTCTTTATCAGAAAAGGGGTGAGCATTTGGGGTGGAGGCGAGCGATATGTGTGTGTCGCCAATTGTTACACGTTGCGCAGCAACTCGCATTCAATTCGGTTTGTAAGTTATTTTTATGCAATTTTTTAAATTTTTATTTTTTTTGTGTTGGCAGGCAAAATCTATCGATTTTGCTCAGAATTGACGATCCGAGGTTTTGAAAGGTGCAATTTGTTTTTATTTTTCTTTTTAACTTTTGTCATAACACCTCCCAAACACACATTCTTTTTGTTGTCTGGTCATTCTTTCTTTTTTAAAAAAAATATTTTCATTTTTCAGTCTATCTGAATGACCCCCTTTTTCAGTCATTTTTTCCTTCTTTATCAGAAAAGGGGTGAGCATTTGGGGTGGAGGCGAGCGATATGTGTGTGTCGCCAATTGTTACACGTTGCGCAGCAACTCGCATTCAATTCGGTTTGTAAGTTATTTTTATGCAATTTTTTAAATTTTTATTTTTTTTGTGTTGGCAGGCAAAATCTATCGATTTTGCTCAGAATTGACGATCCGAGGTTTTGAAAGGTGCAATTTGTTTTTATTTTTCTTTTTTAACTTTTGTCATAACACCTCCCAAACACACATTCTTTTTGTTGTCTGGTCATTCTTTCTTTTTTAAAAAAAATATTTTCATTTTTTCAGTCTATCTGAATGACCCCCTTTTTCAGTCATTTTTTCCTTCTTTATCAGAAAAGGGGTGAGCATTTGGGGTGGAGGCGAGCGATATGTGTGTGTCGCCAATTGTTACACGTTGCGCAGCAACTCGCATTCAATTCGGTTTGTAAGTTATTTTTATGCAATTTTTTTAAATTTTTATTTTTTTGTGTTGGCAGGCAAAATCTATCGATTTTGCTCAGAATTGACGATCCGAGGTTTTGAAAGGTGCAATTTGTTTTTATTTTTCTTTTTTAACTTTTGTCATAACACCTCCCAAACACACATTCTTTTTGTTGTCTGGTCATTCTTTCTTTTTTAAAAAAAATATTTTCATTTTTTCAGTCTATCTGAATGACCCCCTTTTTCAGTCATTTTTTCCTTCTTTATCAGAAAAGGGGTGAGCATTTGGGGTGGAGGCGAGCGATATGTGTGTGTCGCCAATTGTTACACGTTGCGCAGCAACTCGCATTCAATTCGGTTTGTAAGTTATTTTTATGCAATTTTTTTAAATTTTTATTTTTTTGTGTTGGCAGGCAAAATCTATCGATTTTGCTCAGAATTGACGATCCGAGGTTTTGAAAGGTGCAATTTGTTTTTATTTTTCTTTTTTAACTTTTGTCATAACACCTCCCAAACACACATTCTTTTTGTTGTCTGGTCATTCTTTCTTTTTTAAAAAAATATTTTCATTTTTTCAGTCTATCTGAATGACCCCCTTTTTCAGTCATTTTTCCTTCTTTATCAGAAAAGGGGTGAGCATTTGGGGTGGAGGCGAGCGATATGTGTGTGTCGCCAATTGTTACACGTTGCGCAGCAACTCGCATTCAATTCGGTTTGTAAGTTATTTTTATGCAATTTTTTAAATTTTTATTTTTTTGTGTTGGCAGGCAAAATCTATCGATTTTGCTCAGAATTGACGATCCGAGGTTTTGAAAGGTGCAATTTGTTTTTATTTTTCTTTTTTAACTTTTGTCATAACACCTCCCAAACACACATTCTTTTTGTTGTCTGGTCATTCTTTCTTTTTAAAAAAAATATTTTCATTTTTCAGTCTATCTGAATGACCCCCTTTTTCAGTCATTTTTCCTTCTTTATCAGAAAAGGGGTGAGCATTTGGGGTGGAGGCGAGCGATATGTGTGTGTCGCCAATTGTTACACGTTGCGCAGCAACTCGCATTCAATTCGGTTTGTAAGT